>NW_022630996.1:34812316-35170448 GCF_010015895.1 Lontra canadensis
ACCTAATGAGGAAGTGGTTGCCCTAAAAGTCCGTTTTAGGAGAGTGCATTTGGGTTGCTTATAGTAAATATTTTTAAGTAATATTTTTAAGTATATATAAATATTTTTATATATTTAAGTAAATATTTTTAAGTATATATCTGCACACAGTAAAGGTCATTTTGGGGAAATGCAGTTGTTTTTGACCAATAAAGGACTCAGACATTTTAAGTAAGAAAACCTAACTCCTTTTTTTCCCCTTCTCCATAGTAACTTCAGTAGATGCATGTAATTCAACGTCAGGTTACTATTCTTTTACGTGAGACATTACTAGGTGTGTTAGGGATCATATATGTTTATTTTTGTGCTATTCATTGGTAATAATGTTTTTCAGAAAGGAGAACCCTGTTTAAAAAATCACATTCTGTTTTTTATTGTTGCTGCTTTACCCAAATTAGCCTTCTAGGGGAAAAAAAGAGCATGTATGAGCTTATGCAAAAAGTAGTAGCTTAAGTTATAGGAACCTAACTGCATACTTTAGTACAAACAGGATATTAGCAGACTTTACATTTAGGGTTCTAAAACCAAACCTTACTGTATTTAAGTTGTTTTCTGATTATCTAATTTTTGTAATTGGTTGGAAATTCATATCAGAACAAAGGATTTATTTACATATACAGATTTAGGAATTTTGAAGTTATGGCTGGTTCTGTGTATCTAGTCTGGAGTTTTAGTCAAGGCACAGAACCAACACAGACAATTTGTACATACTAGTTCAGATGCAATATTAAGCTTACTTAGTCTGATTTAATCATGTTACTGAACTTACAGTATGCTAAATACACTGGAGAAGAGATTTTATTAAAAGAAGCCTCTCAGAGTTTTCCATTCCCACAAGAGACTAGGAAGGACATCTTCCCAACCCCTTCCAAATCAGTATATTAAATAACAAATAAGCAGACTAAGAACTTTTTATTAAAAAATGTTATACCCCCTTTTTTTTAATTGATCAAGATTCACCAGTTTCTAGCAGTTTATTATTTGTATTTTTTACTCTTTATTATTTAGTAGCTGATTCACATTTCTCTCAGGCTTCCTTCCAAACTCTCCAAAATCTTTTTAAATGAGAAAGAGAGAGAGAAGGGGTATTTCAGCAGATTCCTAACTATTTTTGCAAGCAAATCCTTCCCCCTCCTCCCCCAAAGTCTCTCCTTTAAGAAGTTAATCACTCTTACTTAGCATATGTTTTCTTCCTATCAGAAGGTTTGGGGAACTGGTGCAGGCCAGCATGACTTTGGAAATATGACATGCCTTGTTTATGTTACTAATCTGCTCTGGATGGAGAAGGAAAGCACGTACCAATACACTATCTTAACTGAAGCATGTTTAAGCTATTGCTGGAATTTTAAGTCCTGGGGGACTTGAGAGAGGAGGGGCTTCCTGTATGTTTTTTCATTCATCCTACTAAAGTTTATTTATATTGATATTAGATAAAAATGTTTAGTGTGTTATAGGTTATGCTAGATAATTTAAACAAATGTTTTTTATTACTATTTAAAAATAATGCTGTATTTCATAGCTCCATAAGGGAAAGGTTTGGAATAGCGAAGTTGATCATTTTTGTATTGATGGTAGAAATTCCTTGTGGTTCTTGTTGCTTATTTCAGACGGAAGTTTACCGGTCAGTTGTTCCTAATCAAAACAAATAATATTTGACAATATCATTTTGATCTCAAAAACAGGCAAAATATTATCTAAAATAATGTTGTGCTTTCATATACGACATTTCGTTGTCTTTAAAGTAACTGATATTTAAATGAGTTAGACTTTATTAATGTGATTACACATGTGGAATTGATAAAGAGGGAACATTTCATGTGCTCCTAGGAGTTTAAATATTTTTGAAACTTTTTTTGATGGAGTAGGTAGGATGTGCTGGTCGGTAAAACCATTGCATGTGTAAAGTTCTAGTCTTGGAGGGGTGTACTTGAAAAGATATTATGAGTGTGTCATCAAGGAATACTTAAATTGAAAGACACTTTTGACCTCCAAAACAAACAGGCAGACAAACCCACTTCTAAAGCCTTTAAAGTTCTTCCATGGGTTTGGTAGGAATTTCTAGTGCCTTTTTGGTGCTCTGCTTCTGGTGGCTTTAGCGTGTCAGCATGGACACCTAATTCTTAGTCCTCTGTGTGACAAAGCATGGCACAGCCTTCTTGTTTTTTTTTCCATAAGTACTGCAGGGAAAAGTTTTGTGACTTTTCCCCCTGGCTTTCCCCCAAACCATAATATTTATGTTTAATTAAAATTATAAGGATCCTATAAAAATTGAGATATAAATAACCTGTTAAATGGATAAAAGGATTTGTCCTATCCTTTCTCTTTCACAAATTCTGTAATCTTCCCTGACTTCAGAAAAGCTTATGTTGAGTGGATACCAGGATTAGAATTTACAAAGAGTTGTACTTGGTGTTATCCTTGCTGGTAGAACAGATGGCCTGCATGTAACTGTGAATGAGGAATAGATTGCCTTGCATTTTGTAGCTGATCAATAAATGATAAATACTTGATAAATACATTTTTTTCCCATCAAAGTGTCCCCCGCATAAGCTCTTTATGAATAAATGTACTGAATAATTTGAGATTTACCCAGCTTATTTTCAGTGTCGTTTAGTGAGCACTTAACTAGATGAAAGTGGTAGTATTTAAGGTAGTAAAGGAGCAATGGACCGTGATCTGTGGACTATTAAAAGTTAGCCAGGCTGCTGTATTTAAATTACTTGTCGTGTTTTGATAAACTTCAAACTGAGTCATCTTCAAGTATAAATGAATGGATTCTCTAGAATTGTTTCCTCTTCAGTTCTTTATGCCTTCATTGCTTTTTAGCAGTACTTTTTAAAAAAATTTTTTTTAATTTTTTTATAAACATATAATGTATTATTAGCCCCAGGGCTACAGGTCTGTGAATCATCAGGCTTACACACTTCACAGCACTCACCGTATCACATACCCTCCCCAATGTCCATAACCCCACCACCCTCTCCCTCCCCACTGCCAACCTCAGTTTGTTTTGTGACATTCAGAGTCTCTTAGGGGTTTGACTCCCTTCTGATCCCATCTTGTTTCATTTATTCTTTTCCTGCCCCCCATCCCCCCATGTTGCATCTCTACTTCCTCATATTAGGGAGATCATATGATAGTAGTCTTTCTCCGATTGACTTATTTCTTTAGCAGTACTTATGTTACGCACCCATTATACAATTAGTATAAACTAGTCTCTTGTTTGAAAATACCTACAATGGTAATAAAATTTCATATTTTACTGAAGCAGACCAATAGTTGATTAGATAGATGGAAAAATATGCACCTTTTTAAAAATGGCTTGCTGAGCCGACAATAGGTATTACCTCTTTTAGATGGTCAGTACGTGAAGAAACATATTTAGATGTTTTAAAGTTATTTTGACACTGTTTGATTATTAAATTTGAGATTATCTGGGGAAAGTCAAATTCACCATTTATATGAGGTTTTTGTATTCCTTTAGAATCAAACTGTTTTATAACCCACAAAGAACAGATTTTTAAAAGATGACTCAATAACATTCTCTTACAATTTTCTTAGGCTTTATGTACACCCAGACTCTCCTTTTACTGGTGAGCAGCTACTCAAGCAGATGGTGTCTTTTGAAAAGGTGAAACTCACCAACAATGAACTGGACCAGCATGGCCATGTAAGTGCCACGCCTTGGATTATGTGGATTCCTTGGGATGGAATGGAGAAGTTTCTCAGAACGTCTCTGTCTCGTCTTCTTCCCCTCCCTCTCCCCATCCCATCTTCCATCTCTCAGTCATTCTGTGAGAACATTTCTGTGCTGTTCAGGGAATCCTGACTACTCTTCTTAAGAGGCCACTTACAGGGATGCTGTATACCGTTCCAGTACAAGAGGGTCTGGGACGTTTGGAACTGTGATTTTCCCAAGACTGCAGCTACTTCACTACCTGCACCAGCTACACAAAGGGAATATGCATTCTGGCGGCTATGATAGTTCTTGGGTTATACATCTGATTTCTGTCAGTGGTATGTTAGATAACACGGCATAAAGGAAATGGGGCTGACACCTCCTCTGGGGATTTCCCAGAGTGTGTTTTGTAGAGCCTGTTCATGTGAGACACAATAGAACAAAAGGGTTTCATGTCCAGATAAATTTGGGGATGTGCTATTGACTCACTATCTACGCTTATTGTAGAGTTTTATGAATATTAAAGCATAGAGAAGTCTTAAAAACAAAACAATTTCATTTTGTGTCAAAAATGTTCATCAAAATAAGGGAAAAGAGAAATTGGAATTCTGAGCCCATTTCATTAATTAATAGCACAAATAGCCATTGACACAGGCCTTTACACGTTTATTGCTTTGTAAGGAACGATGATGTTATCCTGTGTTATAAAAGAAAGATTTACATAAAAATTGTTTGATTTTTATGCTAAGAAAACTGTGGACTTACACACTTTTTTTTTTTAAGATTTTATTTATTTATTTGACAGACAGATCACAAATAGGCAGAGTAGCAGGCGGGGAGAGAGAGAGAGAGAGAGAGAGAGATAGAGGAGGAAGCAGGCTCCCTGCTAAGCAGAGAGCCCGATGTGGGGCTCGATCCCAGGACCCTGGGATCATGACCTGAGCCAAAGGCAGAGGCTTTAACCCACTGAGCCACCCAGGCGCCCCTACACACTTCTCTTTGATAAGGAGAGGACTCTTTCTTTATTTTTTTGCCTTGATTTGCCAGAAAACACATTGGCATTTCACTGGTTGCTTCCCTTGGCTTAGATATTTTGCATATCATTATTCTCTCTCTACCCCTTTATTACGACTCTTGTTACTTAAAAGTTTTTGTTTTTATTGGATCTGTGCAATTTAGAAGTTTCAGAACTTTTCTCAGAAAGGATGGTTATAAGTAGATATAAATTAGTTCTAGCCAATGGTTTCAAATGCTTTGACTGAAATTGGAACCAAATCAATCCCTTTAAGCATTGCTACCACCAATTTGCCCACAAGAGACCTCGTTTTTTGTGACCAAATCAGAGTAACCAGGTTAACTCATGACTCTGCTGGTGGCACTGTTGCAATGTTGCAAATAGGTTAATAGGTTTTTGTTATTTTATATATTGGAAACGATAATTGACTTTTATGTTCAAGAATGTTGGGATAATTGTCTTTTTCTGCTTTTTTAAAGAGACGTTTTCATTGATGGATTTTTTTTCAGGTTAAAAATGAAGTATCAGGGAGATGTTTTCTGCAGGCCGGATCACTCTTAATGTCATTCATATTAACATTTCTTGACTCCACTGAAATCTTTGCAGGGAGAAATGAAATTTTTCACAGTTGTGATATTTTCCATATGTGAAGCTTTTGTTTATTTATTTTTAATTTTATTATTTTTTAAAACATTGGGAAAGTCCTGGAATAGTTTTGTGGGTTTTTTTTTTGTTTGTTTGTTTGTTTTAAGATTTTATTTATTTCTTTGCGAGAGAGAGAGCAAAGAGCATAAGCAGAGGAGCAGCAGAGGGAGAGGGAGAAGCAGGCTCCCCACTGGCAGGGAGCCAGATATGAGGCTCGAACCCAGGACCCTGAGATCATGACCTGAGCCGAAGGCAGATGCTTAATGGACTGAACCACCCAGGTGCCCTTGTGTGAAGCTTTTAGAAGCACTATTTGGGTCTTTCCAGAAAGATTTGAGAATTCATTTTGAGATCAGCTGTCCAGAATTAATATGTTTTCCTTTTAGTATCAACTTCCTGGGTGGAAATACCACCAAGTTGTATTTTAGGACCCCTGAGTTCTCATCTGATTATGCCAAGATTAGACCTTGACGGATTATTTAGTCTTAGATGGTTGTTAATATCCATATTAGCTTTGAAATTTTATTATTTAATATAACCTTTTGTCACCATAAATAATGTGTTCTGAAAACTACAAGAAAAGATTTTTAGATCCTGTGTCATTCAGCCAAGTTCTTTAAATTAGTTCTGAAGAACCCCTTCTTATAGATGCACTTTTCATTTTATAACAGGAAAATTTTTTACTTCAGGGAATTTATATCTTCAGTGAAGCAAAGTTGACGTTTCTGTTAGTGTTCCTTAGCCCCATGAGGTCTTGAGCAGAGAGTCAAGGAGCCTTGGGGGCTGAGATTCGGCCTGAGGTTTGAGTCTCTCTCTGGCACTCTTTCCCAAAGGAAATTGACCTTGGGAGGGTGTAAATATGGGAGAGGGGATATTATTTAAAGCTTAGGGCTTTTTCCATTGAGACTCTGTGTGTGTGTGAAAATTCTTTCTAATTTATTAATACAACATATAATGAATACCCAGATTTTTTCTTGTATCAGTGTTAGAAGTTTACTTTTATCACTTTGAGTTTATTCCAGTTTTATGAGTAAGCATAAATATCTTGAACTCCCTGAAATAAACACATTATATAATGAGATGACTTTTTTTTTTTTTTTAAGTCTATTTCAACTCATTTGAAGTTCTCATTTGTTTTAGTTATTCCTAGTCAGGTTTGGGACCATAAAAGGATGGCGTGTGCAAAATTCAATGCCAGTTAATGCTTTGTAACTTTA
The DNA here is from genome assembly GCF_010015895.1 of Lontra canadensis. Lineage (NCBI taxonomy): Eukaryota > Metazoa > Chordata > Mammalia > Carnivora > Mustelidae > Lontra > Lontra canadensis. Next base: position 34,818,912 of record NW_022630996.1, read on the forward strand.
AGTTGACTTATATCTCAGCACAGGGAGAGACTGATTCTATATTAATCATCCCACAGTGACTAGTATTTAACTTTGTTAAAGTCAGCTAGCAAAAACGCTCATCTACCACACCCATGTTAGCCAAGAAAACATGGGAGCCATTAGTTTTAACAACACTGCATGCCATTGACCCTGCTCCTGCCACAGTGTGTATCACTTGCCTCCCCTGAGAGCCAGGCCCTTGGGGGTGAAGGGCCTACAGTGTGAGCGCTAATATCCCAGGAAGATGGAACCCAGTTTTGCAGATGTAGGTAGCTGTCTGTGTGGCAGGAGGGAAGATACGGGAAAAACTTCTATATCTGAAAGTGAATTTTACAGCTCAGATTTCATAATGGCAAATCATTGTATTTTATTTAAAAGATACAGGAAAAATACTGCCTTGTTAACAAAAGTAGGATCATGATTTCTAAGTGTTGGGCAACTTTCACTAGTTATCACTGTCATTCATGTTTGGTTTATAACTGGGAACCAGGAATCAATGAAGCTGTCAGAAATAAGAATAAGGGGCGCGTGGGTGGCTCAGTGGGTTAAGCCTCTGCCTTTGGCTCAGGTCATGATCTCAGGGTCCTGGGATCGAGCCCCACATCGGGCTCTCTGCTTGGCAGAGAGCCTGCTTCCTCCTCTCTCTCTCTCTCTGCCTGCCTCTCTGCCTACTTGTGATCTCTCTCTCTGTCAAATAAATAAATAAAATATTAAAAAAAATAAGAATAACAATAATGTTCATGTTTGCTGAGCACTTCCTATTTGCTATGTAATTTATAAGGGCTACATCATCTAATCCTACAACTCTGTGAGGTATGTTTTTGCATTGGAGAAAACAAGGTTGAAGAGGTGAGATCAGCTGGCTCAAGATGAAGGAGCTAGAGAGTAACAGATTTAGCACTCTAACGGAGGTCTGTCTAATACCACACAGCCTTTCTTAATTCTTCATATCCCCCATCAATCATAAATAGCATCTGTCCTCCTAGAATGTACAAGTTCTTATTTTAGAAAATTTAGACCATACAGCTTTTGGTCTAACCAGACTAACAAAAAATATTTTAAAGACTTGATTAAAAAAAAAATCAACATCTTTCAGATGACTTTTCCCATCATTTTTTTAAAAAAAGGTGTTTTTGTTTTTTAATTTGACAGGGACAGAAAGAGAGCAAGGGCATGTGCCCCTGCATGCACAAGCAGGGGGAAGGGCAGAGGGCGAGGGAGAAGTGGACTCTCCGGCTGAGCAGGGAACCTGAAGATGTGGTGCTCATCCTAGGCACCCTTCCCCTCATCATTTTAGAAAGGACCCTTGAAACAACCTGTATTGTGTACAGTTGTTTTGATAAAATGTGATTTCACCACTGTGACTCCACAGCAACGATGGAAAGCGTTTGCCTTGTGAATGGAAAGGGTATATCCTAATCTTAAAACTTGAATTTGAAGCTGAGATCTTATGCTTCTTTCTTTGCCTCATTGCACTTTGGCCTTTGACCTTAAAATTCAGTACTTCCCATCTCTTCATCATAGATAATTTTGAACTCAATGCACAAGTACCAGCCACGGGTGCACATCATTAAGAAGAAAGACCACACAGCCTCGCTGCTCAATCTAAAGTCTGAAGAATTCAGAACATTCATCTTTCCAGAGACCGTTTTCACAGCAGTTACTGCCTACCAGAATCAGCTGGTGAGTTCAGCATTCACCATTCATTTCCTACGTAAGGGAAAAAATTAGGAGCTTCTTTCATTTTCTTGGAGAGAAGGGCTCTCCCGGTACTCAAAATCGAAGTTCACTTTGGTGAGTGCTATTGGATATTAGCCCCAGAACCTCTAAGCGCACTGAGTGACCATGACTCAAGGGTACTAAGGTCTGTATTATAGCATCTTTTCTAAAATCTTTATACTCTCGGTCAGTTGTACATTGCCCATTCTCCCACCCAGACCTGCTCCATCTGACTTCTCAAATTTTCTTCTTGGGAAAATCACCTGGTTCCTTTTTTTTGTTCTGGTAGAGGCCCATGATGTATATAACCATATACTCATTGCTTCACAAAATGTAGAGGTTCAGATTTTCTGCTAAATTAACACACGTATTCCAGGCAACTACCCGGACTACTGATACTTCAGAAATTTTGTGACGATTATTCAGCTGTAATTTAAGGTAATTCTAATGCAAGGATTTTAAGTGTCTCTTTAGATAACAAACTGTAGCATGTAAGCAGTGTATATTTAATTAACTTCAAGATATCTAACTTATAATATTGAGTTTTATAGTTTGTACTCTTTGATATATATCACATTTCAAGTTTATGCATTTCTTCATCCATAAGGTTTCGTCCAACTGAATAAATAACTGTCAAAGTTTTACTGAGGGCTGGGTGCTGGTAGAGAGATCCCCATATATTTTCTTCTTTCCCAGTCAGCATGAAGGCGGGGGTAACAGGAATATTCTGTAGTGCGGAAGCTGAAGCTGAAGCTAAGAGAGGATAGTAACTTTTCATGGCCAGGAAGGACCAGAAATAGAATTCCTTTGATATACTTCAGTAAAAGGAACTCATTCACTTTACTTGACAAACTTGGTTGGTTGTGGCCTCTCTAGGTCTTTGCAGCTTGCTTTTATTTGGTTAGTTTTCAGGTAGCCAGGGCTGTGGCTCTCCTCTTGTTTCGACATTGTTATATATTAGGTTCTGAGCCAGTAATTATAAGGTGATGCCTGATAGAGGGCTCAGAGGCCAGGGTGGGATAGGTCAGCCAGAGGAGATACGATGTTGTGTCTCTCAACAAAAGTAAGAAGGTGAAGCTGAGAGCCCAGGTAACCCTACACAAATGAGGAAATGGGAGCCCAGGGGAGGGAAATGAGCAAAAGGCAGGAGTGGATGTGTATCTGTAAAGCATAAGCACCTATAATTTCTGTCTGACTTGGAGTAGATTTTAGTTCACCACTGTGGCTGCCATTTTCCTTACCTGTTAAATGGAGCTAAGAACTGCCTAGAACATCTGGGGAATTCCTGTGAGGATCAAATGTGGTGCTGTGTGTAAACATGCCTTTGGAAACTGTCAGGAACCCTAAAAATAAGGCATATGGCAACTATCGGACTGTTTCTAGTATGTTCAAAGAGGCTCTGTCACTTTTTCTGATTTTAAACTGTTAGTGGCACATTTTTTTAATGAGGTAGATGAAGGTACAAATGTTATCATACTAATCATCTTAAAGTAGAAGCAAAGTATTAAAACTTTTCGGTTAACTCTAAAGCAACAACGCAAGAGTAGAAACTTCCAGAGAATGCCCAAGCTAGAAAGCTGGCTGTAGATTGAAGCCTACCAGGGTGTAAAACCCTAATACTGTTTCACTGGGAATCTGAAACTTTAACCCAGTTTTTATCTGAGGACACATGTAACACATATATAGATTCAGAGAACATTCCTGAAACATTCATTTTACACGAATTTGAATTTATAGCTTTTATACTATAAGACTTTTATAGCTTTTATACTATAAGATGGTAGATTTGTACTTCTACAAGAAGTCTGTTGATGTTTGAGACTAAAACAGAAACTTGTCATGTAAAAATTTCATTGCTTTTATCAGAATTCTCTGTAAAGAAAACCAAAGCAAGAATAGATAAATTGGTTTTTTTTAAGTGAAAATTACCAACTGAAGAAAATTGAAGAAAAGTTTCTAATAATAACACCTTAGATTTAGTTTAATAGGTGAAGGAGCAATCCTGAATAAATGTTGGCAGGACCTCTCAGCTCATGGTACCCTGGAATCAGAGGTTTTATCTACATAATTGTAATCATAGCTAATATTTGGGTACTTACTAGGTGCTAGGGACCATTTAAAGCGCATTGTCTTACTTAATCTTCACAAGGATATTATAAAATAGGAACAAATAGCCTTTGTATGTTGCATTTATAGCTGGGAAAATTGAGACGTGGGGTTAAATTTCCCATCCAAGGTCACCTTGCTGGACCTCGCCTGCCCTATTTCTCTGTACTTTTCTCCTTCCCTGAATCATTTGAAACTAAATAGCATACATCATGGTACTTTACCTGTCAGTACTTCTATAAGTATATACTGACAATAAGAATATTGTTTTTGTAAGCACTATGTCTTTTTCACAGCTAAGAAAATTAATAAGAATTATTCCTTAGTGTCTTCTAAAATTCAGTTCATACTAAAATTTCCAGGAGGACCAACAAATGTTTTTTATGACCTTTCATTTACCCCCTTTGAACTAGGATCCAACTAAGGCAGAGAGGCAGGCAGAGAGAGAGAGGAAGGGAAGCAGGCCTCCTGCTGAGCAGAGAGCCCGATGTGGGGCTCGATCCCAGGACCCTGGGATCATGACCTGAGCCGAAAGCAGGGGCTTTAATCCACTGAGCCACCCAGGCCCCTGTCACCTTCATATCTCTTAAACTTTGGACAGGACTGTTATTTTTATATCTATTGAAAGTAAAATCAGTTTCCAACAGAATTTGTGAAAAAGCTTCTCATGTACTGTGGCTGGTAGTTTTATTTATAAGAAATGAAAATGGGGCATATTTTGCTTTTTTTTTTTTTTTCGAGGAAATGATTGCATTTCTTTACATTATTAGATGAAACATAAATACATTACACTTTCAACAAACTATTTTATAATTTCAGATTTAAAGGTCATACCTTGTTTTTGAGTAGGCCGACCATTGCTGTGCAGTTGAAGTGTAGGTCAGGTTTCATTTTTAAATGCCTTTGGACAGATCTTTTCCTGATAATTGGAGAAATGGTCTCTGAGGGCCAATTCCACCTTGTGGCTGGATTCAGAGCCCAGTGATCCCACATGGCATGGAATAATCACCCCTGGGAAATGTCCCCTTCTCCTCTCGCAGCTGGCAGTGTCAAAAATTTGTTCTCTAGTTTGGCATACGGTTATTATCTATAGATAAAGGAGATGTTGGGAGTGAATTTTCTGGCAAAGAAATGCATTATGTCCTATATTATTGAGATAACAGATGAAAAAATAGCGGTGTGTTTTAGCCTGAATTAGTCTGTGATTTGCCTGTCCTCAGCACACACAGAACTGTGGGATTTCATAAGCACGCAAAGCTGCCCTGTAACACCTTTTCCTCACCAAATGAAAAATAATGCTGCTTTTAAATTTGGCTTTTGAGTTGCAAACTGTACCTGAGTGTTTCATATGGGTTTTTTTTTTTTTTTTAAACATATCATATTTGGTTAGTTGGCCTTTTAGGGATCCTTACACAGTATCACCATTGACATGGATCATGTTGTTCAGCAACGTCACACATAGTGACAGGGATTCTGTATTGGGGACCAGATGGAATGATGTCCAGCTCAGATCACTGTATGTAACTTGGGTGCCTTCTCATCAGTTCACAGATGTATAACCTTTTCAGTTATCCCAAATGGCATAAAGGGATATAAAACTCTATCTCCAGAAATAAATTTCTTTCTATGTTACTGCTGTTTTTATTGACATATCCATGGAATCAAATCTATGCCTGACCTCTTAAAAATGCATGATTACCTAGAATGTTGAAATCCTATTTAAAAATTATTTTACTTAAAAATTAGAAACAAAATGAAGTGCTATTTCTGTAAACTCAAGAAGAGTTTTGCTAGTCCATAACTGGTAAAAAGGTGAAATCCTATTTCTGATTGCTTGTCCTTGGAGCAAACTTCAACGAACATTTCTGGGGTGCTTACTGTTGACACTCCAGTAAACTCAGAGACTAGTAATAGCACAGTGAGCACGGTGAGTACAATAAGAAGTTTAACTCACAGTCTTTGTACTGCTGATCAGTACTCCATAAAACCTGTTTGAAATTGTAGTGTTACTTGAGGGGCCCCCCTATAATTTTATTAATTAGACATCCATTCAGCTTTTTTTCCTTTAACTTCCAAAAGCAATACTTTAACCTGGAATTAGATAAAATGGTCTATAGAGAAAGGCTTAAGTTCCATTTCTTTTTTTTAAGATTTTTTATTTATTTATTTGACAGAGATTACAAGAATGCAGAGAGAGAGAGAGAGAGAGCAGGCTCCCCATTGAGCAGAAAGCCCCATGTGGGGCTCAATCCCAGGACCCTGAGATTATGACCTGAGCAGAAGGCAGAGGCTTAACCCACTAAGCCACCCATGCACCCCTTAAACTCCATTTCTAATTAACATACTTAAGTCGCATCATTGCTGTAACTAATTGGTGAATCCAGGTGTATGAGAGTAGCTAATTCTGTTCTCGAAACTTTCCTATAGTTTGAACTTATAACAAAATGTGGGGAAAAAAAAAAGAAAAAAGTTACCAGTGATCTGCCTGGGCATTATGAAAGGGAGACTAGTAAGATATTGGAAATAGAACATTCTAATAGTGAAAGAAAATTCCAAGGAAATCTGAAAACTGTTGAATGTAATTGACTTCTTCAGGGTTATGGGAGTAATACTAGATATGGTGTTGTCCTCCTTGAACGACACACTCATGCTGAGAGTATTGATTCTCTATGACAGTCATCCCATTCCGAGCCAATAGCCTTTCCCTTTTGGAAATAATGGAGAAAAGCAAATACAATTTTCAAAATCCTTCACAGGGACCAAGCAGATCAAAAGCCTTTTAATCATCACAACAGATAGGTCGTACTTACTATTCTTTTAGTTTGGAAAGACTCAAAGCGAGATACGGTCCGCATCTTAGAGGAACGGCTGTCCAAGGACTTTTTCCATCAGATATCTGCCACTGTCTCCATGAAATTTTATCTATTCCCTTTTAAATTTTATTAATTAGCTTATAGGGATTGAGCTTGAAAGAAGGCTTGACTTCATTGTTCTTCCTCACAGTTGCAGTTGGAAATTTTCATCTGGGTTTGGTTGACCCTTAAGTCACTAACCCCGCGGCGGATGTGAATCGGCCCGTGGCGGCCCGTGGCGGCCCGGGAATCGGCTTCAGTTCTGCTTAGCTATGTATCCCTCCGCTTGTGCCTGGCCCGTTGAAGCACCATTAGGGCAGGGCACGCATGCTCTTTATCTCGGCCCGTCCAACACTTAGCATAGTGCACGATAAGTCGTCCGTTCGCATTAAATATTTGTCAATGAATTACTTTGAAAGCATTTTCATGAACTAGAAAGCATTTGAGAAATAGAAGGCATTTTTTAACTTGTAATTATTCAGTAGAAAGAGACGCAGTGCCTGAGAATTTAAAAATCTTGTTGGTGTTTTATAATCTTAGAGCATACGAATTGCTTGTGCTTTCTGAAGATGCTTCCAGTTTATTTGAAACAAATAAAATTTTCTCCTGCATCCTGAAAGTGGACCTGCAAAACTAAATCATAGTCTGAAGGATGACTGAAACAGACTCCAGCCCTGAGAAAATCCATGGCTTTGACGTGGTGGCAGCCACTCTGCATGGCCACACCTTACAGTTAGAACCTCAGAGGTTCCTATGTCTTTCTTTATATGCAAATTTAAAATACCTGTTGTTATTCACGAAGAAGTTTTCCTCCTTCCTTCCTTGTTTACCATGTCCATTAACTAAGCTGAAAAGGAAATCAGTAATTTTTTTTTTTTTTTTTTTTTTGGCTGCACTAGAGTGAACAGGTGAACAATGAGCACTTGTGAAATACTGGCAAGCCCTCTTAAAAATTAATACTATCAAATAATCTTATAACTGGTCAATGTTCATGACAGAAAAAGGAGGGTCTCTGGATAGGAGAGTGTGGGAAGTTCTATTTTAAGTGAGGTAAATAGCTTCTTTGCAGCATGTGCATTGGTTAGCTCATGTTCAGAAAATTCGAAAAGGGAAATAATGCCTTTCTTTTGTAATGAAAAAGGCAGTTCTTTAGGTGTTAATGATTTAAAATGCATAGCTCATACACTCTGATCAGAGAAGAAGTTGCGTTTTGGTGAGAGAGTATTTCAAGCTATCTATTTTGATTGTGTTTAGTGTTTGTGAGGAGGACATGCTTCAACGTATAACCTTTTCTCCAGGTTAAGATTATTTTGTGTATCTCTCTCTAAAGGTTAGCGTGGGTTCTTGTTCTGATGCCGGTGAGCTGGGACTGTCTTTAAGAGTGTTTGAAGTTCTAGTTCAGATAGGGACAAGCTGTGTCTTGGTCCTCATGGGTTCTTTTTGGCTCTAATCAGGAATTTTATAAGTCAAGTGTCTTTTAATCAGTGCTTTTTTTTTTTTTTTTTTTTTTTTTTGCTTCACAACCTAATGTCTGTTTCTTTGGAGGCACTGTGCATATGATTTAGTGGATCTTTTTACATTAATATTAATGCTGTGGGAATTATGACTAGCTCCTCTTAGATACTTAATACTTCAGACTATGATTCTTATTAGGGAATATTTTCTTTTATACAAGCACAGACTCTATAAATAGCATTGTATGGGAGGAAAACAAAAGACTGGTTGATTCTAATTTAGTCAGATGGAAAGGAGAGCAGGGATAAATTTATATTCTGAAAGGTTTATATCATGTATTTGTCATGTATTTCAATAGAGTATTGAACATGAAACTGTTATTGGCCATTTGATCTTTTTCTCCATTATGTTATCTATATGTGCCCATAGGATTCACAAATGATGCTGCCAAGTCAGCAGGAGGCAACATTTTTGTTTGTTTCCCATTACCCACCAATGCTGGCCTTCTTGGGCTCTCCCATTCCCCAGGCAAGCCCTAGCCTTTCACAGTTCTCTTAAATTCTTCACTGGGCCATTCTGGAAAGGCCCCCTCCCTAACTCTCTCTATCCATTGACCTTCAGGCTATTTTCTAGGAGACCAGGCAGTCCTCAAATCCCTCATCTCTGAGGCCCTCCCTGACCAGTTGTCCCACCTGGCTGTGAGTCATCCCTCCCGTGAATTTCTCTATCACTTTCCACCCTTCTCAAGATCCTAAGAAACATTAAGTATTCTTGGGGTGGCCTGGGAAATGAACAAACTCTTTATTTCTGATTTCACTTCCTTGACCTCGGAAATGATATTGTTCTGTTACCCATTCATTCCTTTGCAGATAACCAAGCTGAAAATAGATAGCAACCCTTTTGCCAAAGGCTTCCGGGACTCCTCCAGGCTCACTGACATTGAGAGGTAATGAGAATTTTCTATCTACTTTTCTGTCCAGATAAGATAAGGAGAAGAGTGGGTTTGTAAGAACACAGTCCTTTCAACGCCAAAGTGCCATAACCTTACTGTAGATAGTCTCCGATCCCACACCCCACCTTCCCTTCCACCTAGAAGCCCTGTAGACATGTGGCTGCTTAAACTGGGACAGCTGCCGCACCTGCATCTGTGTTTGTGAGGAGGTGGTTTCTTTGGTCAGGACATTGACTCAACTGTAAAAAATAGGATTTCTTCCTTATCAAAGACTCAGTCCTTTTGATGATGCTAAGCTTCCTCTCTTAGGTGGTAATCTGCAGAGACATGGAATCCTGATAGCCTTTGTTTTCTGAAGTGGACATATTTGCTAGCATGAAGAATATGAGTTGTTTGGAACTTTGAAGCAAGGAGATGTCATTTAATTCAAGGCCCATATTTTAAACGTGGCATAGACTGCTTATATTTAATAGGAGAGACATCAGGTCTCAGAACCTTTAAGAAGACAAACGAGAATCATGTGCCTGTAACTTACTCAACTTTTAACTTAGTTAAAATGGTTTATGCAGTGTGAGATCCTCTATGTGGTGAGTAATGTCTATGTTGAGATCCGCAGCTTGCCCATAGGAATGCCAAAAAATAATGCATTTTTTTTAGGGAGAAGATTTTTCAACCTAACTGATTATTTGTATCCCTTACCTGTACTATGGAACTTTCTGTACTTCTTTTTTGTGTGAGAATATTTAAGTTCTACTCTCTTGGCAACTTCAATTATACAATACAGTGTTATCAACTCTAGTCACTATGTTATACATTAGATCTTTAGACCTTATTCATCTTCTCTACATCTTTTGTGTGGCCCGGAGTCTACATTTGACAGGTGGCATACCCTAGCCACCAGGCCTCTGGTGTATTTTACCTCCAAATCTTTGTGTGATTTCCTCCCCACCAGCTGCTACACATGTCTTTCACACTCTTTGTTACCTGACACATGGTCACGTCTCCTGATTTTGCCACTTCTCTCCAACTTGTCCTAGAAATGCAAATGAAGGGGTCATTGCACATTTTAGCAATAGCTGTCTGATCCTTCCCTCTGCCCTCCCAAGTAGCAGGTATCACGGGGTGGTTTTGATTTGGAGGAAAAGATATAGAGGCTCAGTAGGGAGGCAGAGAAGCCAGCAGGAGAGGCTGAGAGTGGAGCAGGTGCTGTGGGATTTAAGTAGAAGGGAGAAATTAAGTCATTGGAGAACTTGACAAATGGTTGAGGGTGCTGAGATCAGGGAAGGAAACTTGAGTTTGTGGTTGAAAGTCGATTGCAGACTGCACTGAGACACCAAATGGATAGCTCCCCAGTGAGGTGGGACATAGGCAAGCAGATAGGCCTTGAGACCCAAGTCACAGAGAATGTGGCATTAGCAGTGTGGGTGACAAATAAGTCCATTGATAAAGGCTGCTGTCATTTAGGCATGATCTTTTTCATCTCTTATTTCTGGAGAACCAGAAGCAATGAACCTCTCCATTTCAGTCAGGTAGCAGGTGAGAATGAAGACAGTGGCTCAGTGCGACAGTAGTGGTGTGTTTTTACCTTCTGTCTCAGATCAGGGGGTGAGCATGATCTACTGGGAGACAAACTCATGGGTTAGGGTCCCAGCTCTGCCTTCTACTGGCTGAGTGATCCTGGAGAAGTCTCCTAGCCTTTGTCCCCTCACCTAGAAGATGGGAAAAATAACCCCGCTCATTCAAAAGTTTATTATGAGAATCAAGTAAGGTGGCATTTATGAAACACTTTATAAATCTAAAAATGTGAAATAATTATAAATTTTTGCCCCATTTAAGTGTAAGTCTAATAGTCTTAATAAACTACTCCTGGAGTAAAAATAGCCCCTTATTTGCACGTGTGCTCATGAGATACGAGTCCCCAGACTGCCCTTTAGAACAGCAGATTTGATAATGCATGCAGGCACATTTTCCACTGATCGAATAAACATCCTGCTGTGAGGAGCACTCACATGTCTGTGAAGCTGAGTAGCTTTCAATGGTCTGAGGGCGAAGAGGGCATCTTCTGTGACCAGCTGAAAGTTTGCAGGATGACCTAACTAGTGTGAAATTGGCCAAGGTTTTGGATTTCATTTCCAGGTATTTAAGTCTGAATTTTCCCTAAACAGCCTTTGGGGATGGGTCAAATCAGATCAATTGATCTTTAGAGACCTAAAGAAATTAAATTAGTCTGGAGTCAGTTACTGCACTAAACCATCTAGTAATTGAATTGCTCCTTGTAACTGATTGAAAACAGCCCTATCTGTAACAATATAGGGGACTTTTCCTATAAGAGATCTGAGACAAAAACACATCTTTTTATGACATGATGACAGAAATTGCACTTTTCTAACCTAATTGAATATGATGTTATAAATATGTGACCTTAATGATTTCAAGTTTCCTGTTCCAGATTTACAACTTATGTGTGGGACACCCAAAGAAAAATGTTGTTGGGACTGGATCTGTTTGCCTTATACCTCCAAACTCATTGTATTATTTCCTTTACAATTGCACAAGCATTTGGGATTCTGTATAAGGCATTACAGTTTCCCTGCTCTCATTTTACTAGGTCCTGTGCAGATACTTGAATGTCTCGAATGCTCCATGTGTAGCCTTATTCTCCAGTGACAGCATCTCCTTCATTCATTAGATGCTTTGCACATATACCTATAATGGACAGCTTAGAAGCAAACCAAAAGCCCAAAGGGATTTCTTAATATAACCGAATTTATAGTTATTTTGTTTAGGAAAAGAATTATCTGCTGGTATGTCAGAGAATAATAAACAGACTGTCACTTAGTGTTTTCTTTTTTTGGGGGGGTGCTTTGTACAGTAAGGGAAAGCATGGTGTTACTTTTGAGGAAAAATAACTAGGAGCATTTTTCAGTGATTTCTTCAAAATTTTCTTTTGATAGTTTTTTTTTTTTTTTTCCTCCAGAGAGAGTTCATGCTCATTGTAGAAAAATGCTAACAAATAAGAAGAAGAGCTTAAATAGGTAACAAATCCCATTCACTCAGAGATATCCACCGGCAAAGATATTCTTCTAGGTACTTTCCTATGACATGTATGAATATTTACTTCCTTTAACGTTTACATACATACTATTTTTATTTTTTAAGATTTTATTTATTTATTAGAGAGAGAGATCACAAGTAGGCAGAGAGGCAGGCAGAGAGATGGGGGTGGGGGGAAGTAGGCCCCCTCCTGAGCAGAGAGCCCAATGTGGGGCTCGATCCCAGGACCCTCGGATCACGACCAGAGGCGAAGGCAGAGGCTTGAACTGACTGAGCTACCCAGGCGCCCTGCATACATACTATTTTTAATCATTTCTGCTTAATATCAGTAGATATGTCTGTAGTATACTTTTTAATGGCTGCCTAATTTTCTACTGTATATGATCATTTATTTGACCAATCCTCTATCTGAGTTATTTAGGTTTCCCACTTTTCATTATTACAGACAGAGCTAGGAGGAAAATATATACCTTTCCTATATTCTTTATTATTACCATAGGATAAATACTAACAAATAAAAATGCTGGGTCTAGGTATATACTTTTTTTTATTTTTATTTTTATTTTATTTTTATTTTTTATTTTTTATTTTTTTGTGCCAAATGGTGGTTTTATTAAAGCATGAGGACAGGACCCATGGGCAGAAAGGGATATACTTTTTTTTTTTAAAGATTTATTTATTTACTTGACAGACATCACAAGTAGGCAGAGAGGCAGGCAGAGAGAGAGAGGAGGAAGCAGGAGGCTCCCTGTTGAGCAGAGAGCCTGATGCAGGGCTCAATCCCAGGACCCTGAGATCATGACCTGAGCTGAAGGCAGAGGCTTTAACCCACTGAGCCACCCAGGCACCCCAGGGATATACTTTTAAAAATCATAATCTTTTTATTTGTTAAAACTTTGAGAAAGACCTAAATATTCACTAATAGAAAAACGGTTTAATAAATGTGTACGGCCATGCAGTGGAATTTAAAAAAATCATGGTAACATGCAACATAAAGTTTACCCTTTTAATCATTTTTTAAAAAAGATTTTATTTATTTATTTGACAGAGATCACAAGTAAGCAGAGAGGCAGGCGGGCGGAGGGGGGGAAGCAGGCTCCCTGCTGAGCAGAGAGCCCAATGGGGGCTACACCCCAGGACCCTGAGATCATGACCTGAGCTGAAGGCAGAGGCTTAACCCACTGAGCCACCCAGACACCCCCATTTTAATCATTTTTAAGTAAACAATTCAGTATATTCAAATGTTGTGCAGCCATCCCCATATTATATTTTACATTTACATTTACAGTGTTTCCATCATCCTAAATAGAAAATCTGTACTCATTATTTTAAGTAATAACTCTCCATTCCTCCTCCCCCAGTCCCTGGTAGTATCTGTTCTATTTTCTTTCTTTATGATTTTGCCTAGTTTAGATACTTTATATAATGGGAAAGATAATACACACTTTTAAGGCTTTTCATACAAAATGCCAGGTTTCCTTCAAGAATGATTGTCCATGGCATTGTCAAGAGTGCCCATTTCTTGTACCCTTGTCAAACATAATTTTTCATCTTTGCCAATTTGATAGGAAATTTGTACTTCCTTTTGTAAATTGGCCTGTTTATGTCATTAGCTTTTTTTTTTCTTTTTGATTGTTTATCTTTTATTGATCTTTGTAAACTACTTACATGAGTATTTTTATTGCTTATATATTGGAACCATTTTATCAGTTTGAAATTGGCTTTCTATGTTTTTGATAAATAGAATATTTTATCACAAAAATATTATTAAAAAATATACAGGGACATGTCTGTTTTTTATAAGTGGTTCCAATACCATGTATTAACTAACATATTCCTTTCGTACTTATTTATAATTCCCTCTATCATATACTAAATTTTTGCCTGTAGTAGTTTTTGTAGTCTCTTTATTGATCTTCCAATATTGTTTTTATTTTTGTAAATTGATAAAATGCATAAATATTTGATGATACTTAGATACCTGATATGGCAAACTCCAAACCTTTTTACTTGTTCTTTTCTTTTTTTTTTTTTTTAAAGATTTTATTTATTTATTTGTCAGAGATAGAGAGCGCGAGAGCAAGAGCGAGCACAGGCAGACAGAGTGGCAGGCAGAGTCAGAGGGAGAAGCAGGCTCCCCACTGAGCAAGGAGCCGGATGTGGGACTCCATCCCAGGACGCTGGGATCATGACCTGAGCTGAAGGCAGCTGCTTAACCAACTGAGCCACCCAGGTGTCCCTTACTTGTTATTTTCAAATTTTCTTTATATTCTTTGATATTTACACTTCCAGTCTTTGGATCCATTTTGTCAGGTCTTCCCAAAAAAGTCTTTGGAATTTTGACTGGTCTTATGTTCAATTTATACAGTGATTTGGGAGAGAAAATTGTTATCTTTACAGTTTTGGAACTTCCTTCTAGGAATATGTCATATATTTGTCCTTTTACTGAAATGTCTTCTTAAGTTCTTTAGAAGTTTTGATATTTTCTTTCTTTCTTTTTTTTTTTAAGATTTTTATTTATTTGACAGACAAATCACAAGTAGGCAGAGAGGTGGGGAGGGTGGAGACCGGGGCGGTAGTGGGGTGGGGGTGAAGCACTGCTGAGCAGAGAGCCAGAGGCAGGGGCTCCATGGTGGGGCTTGATGGTGGGGCTGGATCCCCAGGACCCTGAGATCATGACCTGAGCCAAAGGCAGAGGCTTAACCCACTGAGCCACCCAGGTGCCCCAGAAGTTTTGATATTTTCAAGTTTGTAAGTCCTGCCTGTATTTTCTTAGGATTATAGGTAGGTCTACTAGAGCTACACTGTCCAATTTAATCAATAGCTACTGCCCACAGATGGCTAGTGAGGGCTTGAAATGTGGCTTTTCTACATTGAGATGTGCTGTAAGTACAAAAACCAAACCCCATTATTTTGACGGCTCCTTGAACAAAGAAGGAAAATATCTCAAGTTTTAAAATATTGTTAGGTGTTAAAATAATATTTTGGACATATGTTGGGTTAAATAAAATATATTAAAATTAATTAATTTCACCTATTTAAAAAAATG
The DNA here is from genome assembly GCF_010015895.1 of Lontra canadensis. Lineage (NCBI taxonomy): Eukaryota > Metazoa > Chordata > Mammalia > Carnivora > Mustelidae > Lontra > Lontra canadensis. Next base: position 34,834,120 of record NW_022630996.1, read on the forward strand.
TGATATCTAGACTATTTAAAATTGCATATATGGCTCACACTACCTTTGTATTGAATAGTACTGTAGTAAAGTTTTTTGGGAGGAAAGAGCTTGCTTTTTTTTTTTTTTTTTTTTTTTTTTTTCCAGAGCTTGCTTTTGGAAGTAGAATTTTTAATCAGAAATCTACCTAGTTTAGTCTGTAAAAAGCTATTGATTCCTATGTCTTTGGCGTACTGCCATTTTACTGAACTTCAAAAAAATAGTTTTAATAATTTTTCCTTTTAGTCTCTTGAATTTTCCAGTTAGATTGCTATATAATTTGTAAAAAATGATAATTTTATGTATTTCTTTCTAATAGCTATGCTTTTAAAAATGTCTTTTCCTTGTATTGAACTGACTTAAATTTTCCAGGACCCTACTGAAAAGTAATGATGATTGTTGGCATTTTTCTCTTGTTCTTGACTTGTTTAACAATGCCTCTAATGTTTGGTCATTATATATGATTTTCATTGGCTATGGGTTTCAGGAGGATATTCTTTATCATATTGAGGCAATACCCTTCTATGCCTAAAGAATTTTTTGTTATTCTGAATATTAGTTGAAATTACATTTAATGCTCTTTTAACATTTTAGACAGTTTTATTTTTCTACTTTAAAATAATAATAGTATCAATTATACTCATAGTGTCTATGTTGAATTTTCCATTTATTCCTAGAATAAATCCTGTCTTGATTTTATCTGGCTTTCTTATAATACATGGTGGATTTAATTTACTTGTATTGTACTTAAGTTTGTTTCTTTTTTTTTTTTAAATCATTCTTTGAAACAGATTTGACTTTTTTCTTCTTTCCTTTCTGTCAGTTTTTGGTATCAGGTTTCTGCTAGTTTGTTCAAATGAGTTGAAATATGTTCCTTCTCTTTGTTGTCTAGATCAGTTTAAATAGCAAGGAAGTGATTTTACAGTCTTGCCTATAAATTCATCTGGGTGCAGTACTTTTTTTTCTTTTCCTGTAAAGATTTTATCCATTTATTTTAAGAGAGAGAGAGCGAGAGAGCATGAATGGGAGGTGAGGAAGGAGCAGATGTGGGGCTTGATCCCAGGACCCTGGCATCATGACCTGAGCAGAAGGCAGATGCTTAACCAACTGAGCCACCCGGGTGCCCTTGGGTGTAGTACTCGTTGGGAAGACTTATTAAACTACTTAAGTTCCATAGTTTATCAGTAAATATATCCCATTTAATGCTCTTTGTCTTGGATTCTACTTTACCTAGTATTATATTATTATGCTTTTAAAATTTTTGCTTTATTTGCCTTTTAATTTAAAAAACTCTTGTTACTACAGCAGGATACCCCCCTCTTTCTTGCATCATCCAATATCCTGACATTTCTTCCATGAAGGAACAAACCTTCTCTTGATTCCACTTGTCTCTTCAATTACCAACTCTTCAGTTTTCTGCTCCGTCTCATAGTAAAGCTGCTTAAAGAGTTATGTGTATTCTCTTCCCTTTGTCTTTCCTACCCTGCCTTTCAGACTTTCACCCTCTTCTCTACCATCCCACCCTTGTCCGGGTCACCGGTGACCTCTGCATGGCTAAATCCAATGGTCACTCTCAGTCCTCATCTGCTTTGGCCTGTCTGTCGGGTTTGACAGTGCTGCTTATTCTCTCCTACTGTCCTCCTGGCTTTTAAGACCTCTCACTCTTCCGGTTTTTATTCTCCTCTACTGGCCATTCTTTCCTCCCCCCACCCAGCTTGGTTCTTCCTCTTGTCCTCCGTCTTTAGACAGTGATGTGTTCTGGGCCTGGGTCCTGGGACCTGTTTTACGCAGTCTGCACCTACTTCCTGGTTAATCTGACCCAGTTTTGTGCCATTATATGCTGATCACTATCCAATTTACATCTCTGCCTCTGGCCTCTCAGAGTCAAAGATCTGACTCGCTATTTCATTTACTCTTCCTTCTCCCTCTAGGATACCTTGAATTTCACATATCTGCAACAGGAGTGCCCAGTCATACTCTTCCACGCCTGTTCTTTCCTTATTCTTCCCATCTGTGCTGCAGACACAATGCAGCACATTGCTCTGGCCAGAAGGCTGGCGGTCATCCTTGGCTCCTCTTTTTCTTTCATTTCCCACATCCAGACAGTCAGGTAATCCTTCAAACTGTTCAGAAGAATCCAGTTACTACTTATCATCTCCACCGCTATCACCTTTATCTGTGATACCATCATCTCTTCCCTAGATTGTTACACTAATCTCCTCATTAGTCTTTCTACCTCTACTCTTACTGCCCTTAAATCCATTTTTAGTACAACAGTCAGGAGGATCTTGTTGAAGAAAGCAAGTTGGACCGCATCATTCTTGCTCAGAGCTCTCTAATGACTCACCTTCTCAGTGATGGTAAAATCCCAGTTCAGACATGGCTTGAAAGGCCCTGTGGAATCTGACCCCAGCCTTCTCAGGTCTGTCTCTGAACTCTTGTACCTTTCTTTCTCTTGCTCACTTTTCTTAGCATACCCAGGACCAGGTTTGCCACAGGGGCTCTATACTCACTTTAATCCTCTGCAAGAAATATGCTGCCCTCAAATCTGAATAGGTCTGAGGCTTTGTCTTTTTTTTTTTTTTTAAGATTTTTTATTTATTTATTTGACAGAGAGAGAGAGAGATCACAAGTAGGCAGAGAGGGGCAGGCAAAGAAGAGAGGAGGAAGCAGGCTCCCTGCTGAGCAGAGAGTCCTATGCGGGACTCGATCCCAGGACCCTGAGATCATGACCGGTGCCAAAGGCAGAGGCTCAATCCACTGAACCACCCAGGTGCCCTTTTCTTTTTTTTTTTTAAAGATTTTATTTGAGAGAGTGAGAGAGCATACAAGTTGAGGGGTAAAGGGAAAGGGAGAAACGGACTCCTCGCTGAACAGGGAAGCAGATGTGAGCCTCATCCCAGGACCCTGGGGGACCATGACCTGAGCCAAAGGCAGCCGCTTAACCAACTGAGCCATCCAGGGGCCCTGGGACTTTGTCTTTTGTTTCCTACTATATCCCTAGATCCTAGAATAGTGGCTGGTACATAGTACACACTCAACATACTTGTCGAGTAAATAATGATGTATATCTACAGAGTATCTATAGTTTTAAAGATTTTATTTATTTATTTATTTATTTGGAAGAGAGTGAGAGACAGACAGTATGAGCAAGGGGAGAGGGAGAAGCAGGTTCCACGCTGAGCAGGGAGTCCCATGTGGGCTCAGTCCCAGGACGTTGGGATCATGACCTAAGCCAAAGGCAGTCGATTAACCAATGGAGCCACCCAGGTCCCCCAGAGAATCTATAGATTTAAAGATACTCTGTAACTACAGAATATCTGTAGTTTTAAAAATTTTGTCTGATGGTCTTTGTGTTTTAATAGAGAAATGCAATCCATCTCCTAATATTGTAATAACTGATATGTCTGATATTTCTGCTCTATGTTTAATTCAGCTATTTACTTTATATATATATTTTTAAAGATTTTATTTATTTATTTGAGAAAGAGACAATGAGAGAGAGCATGAGCGAGGAGAAGGTCAGAGGGAGAAGCAGACTCCCCGTGGAGCTGGGAGCCCGATGCGGGACTCGATCCGGGAACTCCAGGATCATGACCTGAGCCGAAGGCAGCCGTCCAACCAACTGAGCCACCCAGGCGTCCCTATATTTTTATTTTTTCTTCTTGCCTTTTGTTATATTTATCAAGGTTTTGTCAGGCAATGGACTATACGCTTTACACACTTGATTTTTGTCACTCGTCAAAATAATCCTATATAATCCAAAATAATCCTATAATCCAATAATAAAGAACCATTTTGTTCCTATTTGGCAGATGACATACCAAGTTTAGAGGGACTGGTTTATTTATTCACACAATTTGTGTGTGAGCTGAGCCTCACACCCACTTTAGTTTGTCTGAAACCAAAGTCCTTTCTCTAATGTTAATTGTATTTTTAAAATAATTATGCTTTCAAATTCTAAAAGACATAATTATAAAGTTGGTATCTCTGTTACTGTCAGAAACTATACACTTTCTTTTCTTGTAAAATGGGAGATACTTAGTGTTTGATTCTTCTTTCTACTACCCCTCCTTCAACCCATAATTTCGGTTTAAATAATCTGGGATTTCAAATCCAGATTTAGTGTATCTTTTTCTTTCTCAGAATTTTTTTGTAAGGCTCATAGTACCTCAACTACAATCATTTAAATTGAATTCTAGGGGTGCCTGGGTGACTCAGTGGGTTAAAGCCTCTGCCTTGGGCTCAGGTCATGATCCCAGGGTCCTGGGATCGAGCCCTGCATCGGGCTCTCTGCTCGGCAGGGAGCCTGCTTCCTCCTCTCTCTCTGCCTGTCTCTCTGCCTACTTGTGATCTCTGTCTGTCAAAAAAATAAATAAAATCTTTAAAAAAAAATTGAATTCTAGTCATTTCATTGTTAATTGCTCATTGCTATAATCTCTCCAATGTTTGGAATTGTGTCCTGACTTTACTCTCAGTTGTTGGTAAGTGTTAAGTAATTGGCCAGAGAAGGATATATGGCTCCTTTTTCTTTATGAGTTTTTGCTTAGCCGAGAGGATCTGCTGCCATTGTGGTCATAGTTTTTTCCCTCAGAACTCTTTCAGCTGTCCTTTGCCATCCGGCTTTTAAATACTGAGGAATAAAAGCCATTGTCTTCTCTTTGTTGGAAGCTTACCTTTTTTCTATCTCGAAAAAATGCTTTTAGAATATTTTCTTTGAAATTGAGAAATTGTGTCAGTATTTGTTCAGTTGTAGATTTGTAGAAATTAGTATTTACTCTATAATTAAATGCTTTAAATTCAAAACTCAGTTTGGTGTTTCAGCTTGGGCAAATTGCCTTCTCATTCTTCTTTATCTCCTCCTTGTTTTGCTTCTAAGTGGTCTGCTCTAGTCAGACCTTCTAAAACTCCTATTATTATGTATGTTAGATCTCCTGAATCTATTCCCTGTTTCTATTCTCTGTTTAATAATTTTCATCTCCTTAACTTTTTACTCTGGTGTTGGGAAAATTTCTTATATAAGACTTCTAACTTGTTGATTATGTTTTCTGTGGCATCCAGTGTTTTGGGCATTGAGTTCTTTTAGGATGTGGTGATTATTACTTTGTTATTTCTGAGTATACTTTCCCATCCATATGGTTTCCTTTTCATGCCCATTATTGCCTGCTTTGTTAAGAGAGGGTATTAAATCTTGCTGCAAATTTGAAAATATAAATTAGAGAATTAAAATATCTCTCCTTGTCTTGAAACAAGTCAGTTTCAAAAGAGAGCACTTGTTCTGCTTTTTGAAATTCGTTTTCATCTCGAATTGCTGAATATTTTGTAAATGTCCAATTACTTTGCCCTAGGTCATCTATAGAACAGGATGTCTGTTTGCTTAGTGTTTGAAGTTGAGATTAATTTTGAATAAAAGCATGTGGATCTTTGTTAAATCTTTCAGGTGCAGAGCCAAGAATGGGATGATAATTTAAATTTATTATAATTTGCCACTGTGGGAGTATAATTACTCTGTTTGACGTAGGGAGTTATGGCAGGTGGGTGAACATAGCCTTGGAAAGGGAGTTTTCACCGTGCAGCGACCATCCTCCTCTCTCAGTCTGCCTCAGCAGCTAGAAATCATCTACACCCCACTTCCCACCCACCCGGCAGAGCAGCCTCGCAGCCCTGCTCCAGAGCCAGCCATAGTCACAGACCCACCGTCTCCAGTATCCCGTAACCACCTCGTGCTAGCTGAGAGCACTGTGGCGGGATTCCTTACTCCTAGCCTCCAGCAGCGTTGAGAATCTGCTCCCAGTCAGCTGCTCAAAGACCTGCCTGTATTATTAATCTCTGCTGCTCCAAGGTGGGGTGTAGGTAAAGCTCTGGCAGAGGCCTTTTCATTTGTTCCCTCCCCAGCTAGCTTTCTCCCTTGTACAGTGATGACCGGGCACACAGCTTGATGCTTCCCTCACCCTCTCCTGTTTGTGGCTAAAATATCTAAGTGTGTAGTTGGCATTGTACCTGATTTCCTGAGTTTCTTTTGTTTTCTCAGTCATGTCGCTGGCACAGAGAATTAAATACATAGGCTTATCTCACCTTATTCATTCAGGATTTGTACTGAAAGTCTCAATAAAATAAGTTTAAAATCCCCTGGCATTGAATAAAACTTTCAAACACATGAAATTTGGACACAAGCCCAGTAGGAATCAGGTCTTTTTGCTCAGAGCTCAAAGCCACTCTATTAATTTAGATGAGGAAGGAAACTTCAGGAATGTTGCAAATCTAATATTCTGGGAATGGATAGAAGTTTTACCTGCATTAAACCATGGAACAACAAATGTTTTGGCCACTTTGCTGAAGAGGTTCACAGTTTATGGGTAATTTCTAGATCTTCCATAATGACTTAGTGTGCTAAAAGGAAGTAGTGTTTGGTTCTGACAGCGCTCTTAGCTTCCCTTTGGAGCTTCTGAGGCAGTAAGGTATTTGTGAGGAGCAGTGCAGGGTCACTGGGCTCACCTCTAATCAGGTAAGTAGCTTAGAGCAGGGGTTGGCAAACTACTGGCTGCCTGTTTGGTAGAGTCCATATGGTAAGAATGGTCTTTGCATTTTTAAATGGTTGAAAAAAAAAAAAGAATGCTTTGTGACATGCAAAAATAATATGAAATTAAATTTTATTGTGTATAAATAAAATTTTATTGGACCACAGTCACATTTTTTTCAGTTCACGTATTGAATGTGGCTGCTTTTCTGCTACAGAGACAGAGTGGAGTGGATCTCACAGAGACCATAAAACATGTGAGGCTTTAAACATTTACTGTCTGGCCTTTTTAGAAAAAGTTTGCTGATTCCTGGCTTCGAGCTTTAAGGGGCCATGGAAATACTAACAGCAAGGAAAACTCCTACCCAGCAATTTTATGCCCATAGGATGACTTTTTCCTCTTTCTGGGTTAAAATGAAGAAACTCAGAATTTCATTTTGAGCCTGTTGACAGAGCTGGCGAGATGTGATCTCTGCCAGTGCCTTGTCCTTCCGATATACAGTGGTAATTAGGCACGTTCACAGGGTCATTTTAGTGCCTATAGTTCAAGCCAAAGAAAGGTGACCGAGTAGGGCAACAAAGTGACAACCCAGGCATGCATACAACCCGGACTGTAGATTGCAATTATCTATGTTATATTTATCCATTTTCTAATCTTGAACCTGAACTGTGATGAATAATTGGAAAATAGGCTGTAACTTTTTTTTTTTTTTTTTTTTTTTTCTTTTAACACTAAAATTTTTTAGGGTCTTCAGAGAACAGTATGAAAGGCTTTTGGGAAAGCAGATGTGAGAAAGACTCCTAAAACATCATCCTGTTTATTGTGAGGGAATTAGAAAATGCTTTTTCTAATATTTTTCAGATTTGCGTTTTAAAATGGCAAAGTAACATCCTTGAAATGTATAAGAACCGGGTACTCAAAACTTCAAATAAGTAAAATGTGAGCCACCACCTCTCCACCTAAGCTTTCAGTTTGAAGAGGGTGGGCACATGCCCATGAACTTTAAAGATAAAATCCAACATGAGTTCAAACTAACACTTTTCATTTAAATTCAGGGCGATTGGGCTTTTACACAACCTCTTCCACCTTCTGTCTGTATCTCTTCTCTCATGCTGTGAATCCAGCTTTCGCTAATAAAGGGAATGATGGAATGTTTTATCATAACTCATTTGCTTTATCTTGGAGTGCGCAGATACATAACAGTCTCAGGATATGTGAATCACATACCTGCAACAATGTGGCAACTAAAAATAGCTGAAAATCTTTTTGTGGTGGTTCTTTTCATCCTTAGTGTAGATTCTGCCAGGGTGTTTTTGGTTCGTTTAGTTTCTTTTTCTTCTTTCACTTCTAGAGCGTTCTAAAGTCATTTGGGAGCATTTCCCTATGCAGTTTTTCTTATTACCCAGTGACATACATTTAGATTCATTTGTTTTACTGTATTCTCTGGGTTTTTTTTGAATTAAAAATGTAATTTTCTTACATGATTATTTAATAAATGATTTACATGGCTTTAAGACAGATCTACAGAATATGGCTTATTCAAAGATCTCAAGATTCTCTCCCAATCCCCTCCACCCTATTTCTTCCTTCTCCTATAAGTAACCATTTAAAAAAAAAACAAAAAACGGACTATTTATCCTTTCAGCGTGTTTTTTAATATAAGCAGGTATACATTTATATATTTTTCCCTCTTTTTCTTAAATGTTAACATGCTCTATACATTTTCTACCTTGTTTTTTTCCACATGGCAATGTACATTAATATTATGGGTTGTACATACACACTACATTAGTATAAAACATATATAAAGTATATATGTAATGTACATATTAATATGTTTGAATTTAGTTCAGTTGCTTTGTTATATTTAAATAGATAAACAAGCATTATGTAAATAATCTCTTGCTGTGTGGTCTGTCTTATTAGGAACCTTTTTTTGTACTATTGTTTTTTGGTATCTAGTGAGGTTTGTACTCTTACTCTGTTTTCCTTTACACTAATGCCTTCTAAAAACTCCTAGTCCCCTGTTTCTAATTTTCTGTAGGTCCCCTCCTATGAACAGAATTGAAATTAACTAGTAACTTTTCTCTTTCCCCCACTTTCCCTGTTTTTAAGCATTTGAAGTCATTACCCTTTAATCTCAGTTAATAAATACAGATGACTGACAACCTTATTCTACTTACCATCTTCCCTCCCCATCCTCCTCCCATTCTTGAGAATTGTACTTGATTTACCTTGTCAGAGTATAGACTCATCACACAGGTACTCTATCTTTCTTTGTTTTAAAGATTTTATTTGCCTATTTGAGAGAGAAAGAGAGAGCAGGGGAAGGGGGAGAAGCAGACTCCCCACTGAGCAGGGAGCCTGATGCAGGGCTTGATCCCAGGACCGTAAGATCATGAGCTGAGTCAAAGGCAGACACTTAACCAACTGAGCCACCCTGGCACCCCCACATGTACTTTCTTATCACCATGGTTTAATCTTAGTTCTTCAAGGAAATATAGATATAATGACCACAGATGCATCTTATGTCATTGTCTCCCCATTTTGGTTTTCTGAAGCTCCTTTTCTGCTAGATGCCTCAAGAAAAGCTCATGGGGCCAGTGCTCCTTGCCTTTTGCATGAACATGAGTTTGTGGTTTTTATTTGCAAAAGTCAGTTTGACTTGATAGATAATCCTTGCCTCACATTTTCTTTCCTACCATATCTTAACTATGGTGTTATTGTCTCCTGATGTAAAGTGTAGCTGTCGCTCTCTGATGGCAATCTAATATTCTTTCCCATTTAAGTGATATAGTCTCTTCTCTGGAATGACCAAAAGATTCCTTGTTTTTCCTTCTTATTGTCCTTGATCAAAAGACAAAGGAGGATCCCTAGTTCCCGGAAGAGGATTACCTGGACTTGCTGTGTCCCTGTTTTCTTCACTCATAGGTGTCATTAAGGGATGGAAAGAAGGTACCATCCGTCCTCTGAAATGTTACTCATTTACTCCCCTTGTACCTTGTGCTTCCTTATAATGAGTAGTCACTGGAGTATAATCTAAGACTCTCCCTTCACTGTATTCTAATAAGCTTCCCAGTGGAATAATTTTTGAATTGTCAAAAGCTCTGCTGAGGGCACCTGGGTGGCTCACTGGGTTAAGCCTCTGCCTTCGGCTAAGGTCATGATCTCAGGGTCCTGGGATCGAGTCCCATATTGGGTTCTCTGCTCGGCAGGGAGCCTGCTTCCTCCTCTCTCTCTTTCTGCCTGCCTCTCTGTCTACTTGTGATCTCTCTGTGTCAAATAAATAAGTAAAATCTTAAAAAAAAGTTAAAAAAAAAAAGCTCTACTGATACCTTGAGAGGCAGAGAGGTGGGAATTCATGGGTGAAGTGAAATGGGAGGATTATCTGGATTTCCCTTTTCTACAACATGGGTCCCCTCCAGACACTGGCACTTGCACCATTTTGATGGACTGCTTGGTAGAGTGGAATAGATAGCATGCTCAATACTCTCTCCAGCTGTCTGATAGTACAGTTATTTCTTTAAAACTCTCCTCTTTTTTTTAATTATTATATTCAATTAGCCAACATCTAATACATCATTAGATTTTGAGGTAGTGTTCAATGATTCATTAGTTGCATATAACACCCAGTGCTCATCACGACACATGCCCTCCTTACTGCCCATCACCCAGTTTCCCCATCCCCCTACCACTCCCTTCTGTAACCCTCAGTTTGTTTCCTGGAGTCCATAGTCTCTCATGGTTTGTCTCCCTCTCTGATTTTCTCCCATTCAGTTTTCCCTCCCTTCCCCTGTGGTCCTCTGTGCTATTCCTGTGTTCCACATATGAGTAAACAATATGATAATTGCCTTTCTCTGATTGACTGATTTCACTTAGCATAATCCCCCCCAGCTCCATCCATGTCAATGCAAATGGTAGATATTCATCCCTCCTGATGGCTGAGTAATAGTCCATAGAATATATGAACCACATCTGCTTTATCCATTCATCTGCTGAAGGACATCTCATTGGACGTAACAGTTACCTTTTTCTTGAGGTTTGGTCGAGTGAGACTTCTTTGTGCTCTTAGATCATCTTTCCTTTCCATCTGCACTTACCTCTTCTCAGGATATCTGCTGATATTGGACTACTTCTAAGCATTTTGGCTAGCTTTTGAAAAAAGAGAATTCTGATATTCAGGAATCCCAGTCATGCATTTTGTGAAGTGGTTAGTCCAGCCTCATAGTTGTTGCCCAGATAGCCAACAACATAAATTCTCATATCACTTTTATATCCTGTCTTTGGAGAAAAACCAGCAGAATAGATTTAAGCAAAGGAGAGAAGTAATGTATATTAGGAGGAAGGGACCATATTAGCTGAAAAAATATGTAGATTAAGCTTCAACTGAGTGAATAGAGAAAGAGTTATGCTCATAAAACTTGCTAATTCCCTTAATCTTTCATAAATACAATGATACTTGAGCATTATGGAGATTCTTACAAAGTAGATTAGGCAGTGTCTGTAATGATGTAAAATTGAAATATAATTTCAGTGAAGTCTGCTAAAACCCTGCCCTTTAGATCTGCCCCTGCTCCCAGTGATCCACAGTTTTCCCCTGGGACCCACTTGCCGTAACAGGAGCCACAGAGCAGGCCAGGGCTTTCTGCAATAGGGGAGGACAGAAGACTTCTGTGTCACCTCTGCTTGGAGGGACATACTCCAGAAATGTGATGTTGCTCGGAATGAAGAGACAGAAATCAAAGAGTTAAAAACTGAATTTTATCTCTGAGATGATTGAGCAGTATTTGATACTTCAATCTTGTATAAATGAAAATGACTCTATTTTTAATTATTGGCATATTCTTTCTTTCTTAAGTACAGATTACAACATAAGAAAAATATTTTAAATTATATTGTTCATACTTAAGTGTGCCTTAATAGATTGCGGTTAAACTTCCAAAAAAACACTGAAGCCAAGCTTTCTAGGAAATATGTATTTTGAGGCTGGAAGGACTTGGGGAGCCACCCAACAATTTATGTATCATTATACCAGTGAAGCAATGAGGGCCCAGAGACTGCAAGGGATTTGCTCAGGGTACACTTAGTAGATGAGGGGTTTAGAGTCCACGGTTCTTTACAACTAGCACTGGACTTTTTCAAAATAGCTATTTTTAATTTTTCCTTTTTATATATTTAAGGATTCATAAATCATTAGCACCATATGAATCTTAGAGATCATCTAATCCAGCCCACCAGCTGCCTACCACACCCTCTTTTTATAGAAGAAATCAAAACCCAGATCCAAATAAGGAATCCAGTCACACACCTTCTTAGGAAAGAAACATTTTTTAAAATCATTTCCAAAGGAGAGATAGTCTAAGAGCCTACATGCATAAAAGAAAAGCAGTTTTGTTTAGTAACTGGATTAAAGTCTGCTACTAAATAAAATCTGTTAGTTGAATAAAGTAAAATAATCTGTTGACAACAATCTCAAGGAAGTGATGGCTTTCAACAGAATTAATTTTTTTTCAATTTACAGTCACTGCAATATTCCTTTAACTAGCAAGCTGTGTTTCTGCACTGAAAATGTTAATTCATTTATCCAGAGCTTATAAGAGGAAGCATTTATTTTACAAAGTAGTGTTAAACAAACCAGTAAGTCAGTAATTAGAGTAGCAGAGTTATTCACAATTGGCTTATACTTGTAAGTTGTCCTCTTTTTTTTTTTTTTTTCTTGCTTGTGTCTTTCTGTCTGTGTATGAAGGACATTTGTTCCCTACCTCACAATTTACTAAAGTTTATTTAGAGGCTGAGTGATCTGTACTTTGCTTTCTTTGAGCTTTCTTCTAGTTGTCACAGCTGTAAGACTTAGAAACTAAACATAATAGCTTCTCCCCTCTACCCACAATTGGTTCAGTTTACTTATTTAAGTTGCTAGTGATAATAGAAAACCAGAAATATATATTACTACTGGAAAGAAAAACTAGTAGGATTAAGTGAAATAAATAATAAAGTGAAGTCTAAAAGCTTTTTAAAAAATTAGAGTTACTTTGCTTTTCTAAGATGAATTGTATTATATATTTCAGTTCTCAAAATTAATGATTTATAATGCATCTCAAATTATATTATCTAAAGTTTTCATTTATTAAGTACTTTGTGGAAGCTACACATATTGATATATTGTCTTCCAGTAATTTATAACATTATCTGCATATATCTTTGGGGAAATACTGTGACAAGGAGTTATTTACAGAGGCCCAGGAAGACGATGTAAACTTAAACAAATTGATGAGCAAAAACAACTTTAAATATTTTGTTTCTTGTCAAATAGAATTGATTTTAATGGATTTGACATTTTCTCCCTAAACAGTTTTTTCCCAGGCCTGTATTTAGGAGAGAAAGTTAGAATGCAAATTGAAATTCTATTTAATTTTCTCCCTGACCTGTATAGTATAGGATGGTTTAAGTGAAAAATGGCAAGTTATAGTATCTGTAAGTCCTAATGTTATCTAAAATGGTCATGATTCTGTAACCAGCTTTAGGAACACCTGATCTTGCTACTCAATAACAGCAAGAATTTAATTTTATCTATAAACATTTATTAATGCTTATTATATCCCAGGTATTATATCCCAGCTCTCTATGTGTGTTAATTCATTGAATCTTAATAATAACCTTAAGAGCTAGACCATATTAATATTCTCATTTTACAGATGAAGAAACTGAGGCATGGAGAAGTGAAGCAATTTGACCACAGGCACACAACTCACAAGTGGCAGAGCTAGGATTCAAGCTAAGAAAGTGCCAGTGAACATACTTGTAACCTTGACACTAACCTTGACACTACGGGCAGTGGTTCTCCAAGAGTGGTCTCTGTGTCAGCAGCATCAGCATCCCCTGGAAACACACAGAAAATCACGTTCTCAGGCCATACCTCAGACCTACAGAATCAGAAACTCAAGGGTGGGGCTCAACAGTCTGTGTTTTGACAAGTCCGCCAGTTAATTCTGATGCACTGTCTTAGTTTGGACTGCTCTAACAATAATGCCACAGTCTGAGTAGCTTAAACACTAGATCTTTATTTCTCATGGTTCTAGAAGCTGGCCGATTCAGTGTTTGATAAGGGCCTGCTTTCTGGTTCATAGCCATCTTCTCAGTGTGTCCTCACATGGCTGAAAAGCAGAAAAGAGAAAACCAAAGGAAGATTTCCTTTCTCCTTTTACAAGGGCACTAATCCCATTTATTAGGGCTCCACCTTCAAGACCTAATTGTCTACCAAAGGCCCTGCCTCCTACTTCCATCACACTGCGAATTAAGATGTCAACATGGGAATTTTGTGGGAGACACAGCACAATGAAGTTTGAGAATTACTGCTTAGATTAAGTATTGTTCTCTCCTTGTTTGAAGGCCAGCAGCACAGTAGTAGAGACAGTCATGCCAACACATGACTGTGATCAATCTAGTAAGTACGGTAGAAGAGGAATGTATTAGGTATCGTGATGATGCAAAGAAAGAAGGGAGGAGAAAAGGAAGGTTTTGCTTTTTGAACGCTGAGAAATTTGCACTCCAGTTTCAGAAACAAGGATGGGCGATCAGTTCCAATACTGATAGGGGGTGTTGGTTTTGCTTATCTAGTTTGAACAAACAGGGACTTCAAACAGGTCTGAATGTTTTGGCAGGATCAACATAATCACTGTAGCTACCCTTTATCTTGCCCACCTTCTGACTATGATAGCATCTCTCACACATATATTATTCTTGGAATTGATGGTTACATGGTAGTCAAAAGAGATCTTTTAAAGATATGTAAGGTAATAATGTACTTTTTCTGCCTAGAAAAATAATATAGTGTTAGATATTTAGAACGGCCGATAATGGTACTTTAGTAATGGTACCCTATTTTATTTATTAAATCCAAAGGAATTAAAGCTACGGGCTCTTGCTTTGGGATTTTAGAGATTTGAGCATTACAAGACAGGGTCATAGCTTGTGATACCTAAGTCACTTAACCCATTAGGTGAGTCATCCCTTATTTTTCAGGGTACAGTATTTTAGAAGTCCTTCCAATAGGGTTTCTAGGCTAACAGATTCTTTGCACTTTTCATCCTGCTAGAAACAGGGATTAGACCCAAAGTAAACAAAGCGGGCTGTCTACTCTTTGCCACATCTTCAAAGAGATGGGCGCTGATACTGCACCACTGTTTTTAATCACTTAAAAGGCAATAATTCAATTATGCCATCCTTTATGTAAGAACTGCCATTGCTTTCAGTTCACTTCCAGGCCTGACACAAGTAAATCACTTCGATAAAATCCTTTTTTTCCTCCCTCTTAGAGATGAGAATAAGTAATGATACCAGTGATCTACCAAGGACAAAATGAATATAATGTACTTCTTAAAGAAAAGCAAGATACTTCAGAAGGCAGTGATTCATTATATTTGGGAAGTGATTTATCTGGGTGTGTATGTGAAAGATGTTTAAGTGATTTTATATAAGGGTACTTTTAGAGAAGCAAATACTACATTTTGGTTTTGAATTTAAATGCTTGGATTGAGCAGTTTATGTGCATAGGATGGGAAGAGGAATATACCTCAGAAATAGATCACCCAAAATGGGCTCATTGATGGCCATTCCTTTGTAACTATACAGTGAGAAAATGTTTCCTAGGCTATTTGAAGCAAGTTCCTCTCTCATGTGAAGATAACCACATAAGTTCATTTTAAATAATTAAATATTAAATTTAAATATTAACAGTATGACACACGCTGGTGTGACTAAAAGGACTAAAAGGACATCAGCTTGGTGTGTTACAGTTTCATTTTAGTAAGGGTTGCCAAGCTAACTTGCCTTTTTTCTTAACGACCTGAGTAACCCACAAAGACAGTCACTCTCTAATATTGTAGTGAATTAAGTCCTTGGGGAAGTGACATCTGCTGTTAAGGCTGTGGGGGGTCCGACATTAACCAGAGTGTAGGCATATAAAGGTTAAAATATAGGGTGGTTGGCAAATTGATTAATTAGCATCCATGTCATGCCAGATTATCCTTTCCATTAATTTTTGCATTTAATGTATTTATTATGCCTCTTAGTAAATGATGAACTATTTTCATCTCAATATGTCTAAGTCAAAGGATTCAACAAGTCTGTTCAAGAGATTTTTTAATATAGGTTTCACTTTTAAACAGGTGATATGGATTTGCTTAAGTTTAACATTTTATCTCCATGATAGATATAATTTTATAGTAGAACTGCAGATAACACTGTAGTCAAGTTCTCTGCTAACTTTAGTATTCTGTCACCAGGAAAAAAACCTCCTGTTTGGATCTCATTATTCTGAATTAGGATTATTTAGATGGGTAGAATAAATTGGAGATAAATATAATCTAAGAGAATAAAATATTTTTACCTGCTTTAGATACTTTTATGGGTTACTAAGTACTCGTATGTGCCAGACTTTGTTTTGGCCAATTCAAATGCCTTATCATAGTTAATCCTCACAGTTACAGTTCTTATCACTAGTCCCTGTTTTATTTTTATCCTTCCATAGCACTATTATCATCACCTAATGTGCTCCATATTTTTCTTAATGTCTCCCTCTCTCTTTTCCCTCTAGACTACTGTCCTGTTAGGGATTTTTATGTTTTGTTTATTGCTATATCCACAATTCTTAAAATAGTCCTTTGTTCATTATAAGTATTTAGTAAATATTTTTGGATGAATTAATGGCCACGTGAGGCTGGTATTATGTTCCTCAATTTAGAGATGAAGAGAGATTAAGGAAGTAACAGAACTAGCATGTGAAAATGATTCTGGGTGGCCCACCTACTCATCTAAACATTCATCCATTTGATAAATGACTTTAAAGCCCATGATATTTCCAATATACCACTCTACCTTCAATGCTATACTATATAAAATATATACTTCAATATTATATAAAAATCAGCATGATAATAATAAGTTTTATCAATTCATTATAAGAAATTTACCAAGTATTGGTGTTTAGTTCAGCAGTTTGGTTTTTTTGTTGTTGTTAATTGGTAGAGTATTACTTTCATGACATTTTTATGATTTCAAATTAATTTTGAATAAACAATACATATGTTCAAAGTTCAGAGGGTACAGGGGAGTATCTGGTGAAAAACATCCATCACATACCTTTCCTCTGTTCTTAAATTTGCATTCCCATTGGAGTCACTTGGGGAACTTTAACAATTACCAAAGCCTGTGTCTCACCCCCAGAGATTGTGGTTTACTTATTCTGTTGGTGTGGCCTGGGTTTTCAAATTTTTAGAAGATCTCCAGGAGGGACGTTGCTTCAGGTAAAGGTAAAGTAGCAAGGACCAAATATACTCTATTGCCTTAAATAATGAAGAATATACAAAACAATTTTTTTATTATATTGGACATTGGGCAAAAAAGACAGTAATCCCCAAGGGTTGGGAATCAAATGAGGTGAGCCCTATGATGGCACTAGCATATGGTTTGAGAGTATATCCAGGCTGTAGCACAAGGGCAGAGAATACAGGCAGAGCTTGGCAAATTTCCTGAGTTTAACAGTTAGAGCTAAGAGTCTGCTGAGACCAAAACAGAATCCACAGGACAGACTTTAGGATAAGAGAACTCCAAAGATCTTTAGGGGATCCCTCTTGACTGTTCAGCAGAGATCTGATTAGCACATGCATCCAAGGAAACTACCACAGGCTGGGGGAGGGGGAGGACACCCCTGAAAAGTTTAGAGGAAACAGGGTCTAGTATTTATACAGGAGTGGGAATAGTGCCTGTTCTGACATCTAACAGATGGACTGGAAAACCTTCTGATTTGCAGGGCATTTGATAGAATTCTCAGAAGGTTTTTGCTTCAATGGTGAGGAAATACTAAAACAGTGTTCCAATCTTCCCTCAGATATCTTGAAAGTAAGACCCAAAAGGATCAGATTATTTCCAGGTAACTTAATTATATCCCAGAACAAAGCTCAAGAATATTTATAGGAATACAAAAACATCCAGCACCCAAGAAGATAAAATTCACAGTCTTGCATCTAATAAAAAATTAACAGAAGTATAAAGAGGTAGAAAATGTGACCAATATTGTGATAAACTTATATATTACAAATATTACAATTACAGGACAAGGACATTAAAACAATTATATCTATTTCAAAAAATTAGAGAGATGGAAGATGTCCAAAATATTCAAATCAAAATTCTACTGAAGACATGCAATGGAAACTATCCAAAGTGAAACACAGAGAACAAAGAGAAATTTTTAAAGGTGAAGCATATTGGTAAATTATGAGAAAACTTTAAGCAGTCTAATACATGTGTAATTGGAGACCCTTAAAGATAGATGGGAAGTTGGGGGTTGGTGGGAGAACAATTATATTTAAGTAGTAATATCCAAATTTTTTTTCTAATATAATGACAACTTAAAACACATAATCCAAAGAGGCTCAAGAAGCTTGAAGAAATAACACCAGGGCCCATCATACTAACATTGCTCAAATGTATGATGAAGTGAAAGTACTGAAAGCAACCAGGGAAGTAAAGATATCACATAAAAAGAATGAAAATAAGGATGGCATCAGATTTCTTTACAAAAACAAAGTAAATAGAAAAAAAAAAGTAGGCGAGGAGATAGTAGAGCACCATTTTTGAAGTACAGAAAGAAAATGTGTCTGTCAACCTAGAATCCTATACTCAGCAAAAATATCTTCAAAAAAATAAAAGTAAAATGAAGACATTTTTCAGATATATGAAAGCTAAAAGAATTCACCATCAGCAAAATATACTACAAATATGTTAAAGGGAGTCCTTCAGGTAGAAAGAAGATTAGATGTCAATCTGGATCTACACAAAGGAATGAAGAGCAGTGGGAATGGTAACTACAAGGATAAGTAGATCAGATTCATATTCTTTACATCTTTTAAAAAATAATTATTTAATCAAAACAGTAACAATGTAATGCTGGATTCATGTAAAAGTAAAATGTTTGACAAATAGCACAAAGGATGGAAGGGAGAAATGGAAATATATTATTATAAGTCTTGAGTATACTTGAAGTGGTATCATATCATTTGCCTAGTAAATTGTAGTAAGTTAAAAATACTTACTATGATACTAAGTCAACTACTAAAATAACAAAAGTTATGGCTAATAAATGAACAAAGGAGATGAAATGAAAGAATAAAGCTACCTAAAAGAAGACAAAAAAAGAAAAGGGTAAATAGCAGATGGGAAGGTAAGAAGCAAATAGAACGATGACAGACTTCAACCTAGCCATATTAATAATCACATTAAATATATATGCACTAAATACCGCAATTAAAGGGGAGAGATTGTCCGTTTGGATTGAAAAGCACAATCCCAATATATGCTGCCTTTTAAGAAATGCACTTTTTATATAAACGCAACAAGTTCAAAGAAAGCAATAGAAAAAAATATACCATGTTTACACTAGTCAAAAGAAAGACTGGAATAACTCTACTGATATCATAGATTTCAGAGGAAAGCACTTACCATGGATATAGTAGATCATTTCATACTGAAGCAGGCATACTGCATTACATTGCACATCGCTTTGTTGTGATTTGTAGAGGCTGCATTTTTTACAGATTGAAGATTCAAGACTTCAGTGGAGGAAGTAACTGCAGATGGGGCAGAAATTGCAAGAGAACTAATGTTAGAATTGGAGCCTGAAGATGTGATTGAATTGCCATGAGCTCATGATAAAACTTTAATGGGTGAGGAGGTGCTTCTTAGGGATGATCAAAGAAAGTGGTTTCTTGAGATGGAATCTACTCCTGGTGAGGAGGCTGTGAAGATTGGTGAAATGACAACAAAGGATTTAGAATATGACATACACTTGGTGGATAAAGCAGCAGTAATGGTTTGAGAGTATTGATTCCAACTTTGAAATAAGTTCTTCTGTGGGTAAAATGCTATCAAATGGTATCACATGCCCCAGAGGAATCATTTGTGAAAGGAAGAGTCAATCTATATGGCAAACTTCATTGTCTTACTTGAAGAAATTGTCACAGTCATCCCAGCCTTCAGCACTGCCACCCTGATCAGTCAGCACCATCAGCAATGAGGCAAGACCCTCTACCAGCAAAAAGATTACTACTTCCTGAAGGCTCAGATGGGGTTAGCATTTTTTAACAATGAACTATTTTTTAATTGAGGTATATACATTGTTTTCATTAGACATAACACTATAGTACACTTAATAGACTCCAGTGTAGTGTAAACATAACTTTTATATGTACCAGGAAACCAAAAAATTCATTTGACTTGCTCTATTGCTATATTTATGTTATTGGGGTGGTCTGGAACTGAATCCACAGTCTCTCTGAGGTATGCCTATAAAGGGTTCAATTCATCAGGAGACCATACAGTCCTACATATTTATGCGCCTAACAGACCTTCAGAGTACAGTACATGAAGCAAAACTGACAGAACTGTAAGGAGAAATAGAAAAATAAACAATTATAGTTGGAGACCTCACTATTCCTCTCTCAAAAACTTGTAGAGCAAGTAGAACATGAGTAAAAATATAGAAGATTTAATCAACTCTGTTAACCAACTTCACCCAACTGACACTTATAAAATTCTCTGTCCTACATCAGCAGAATATACTTTGTTTTCAAGTGCACACAGAACATTTACTAAGATAGACAATACCCTGTGCCAAAAAACAGGTCCCAAAAATTTAAAGGCATTTGAGTCATACAAAGTATGTTCTCTGACCACAATGGAATTATATTAGAAAGCAGTATTAACAGGAAGATAACTGGAAAATTCCCAAACATTTGGAAACTAAATAACATATGTCTAAATAACCCAAGGGTCATGGGAGATATCAACAAGGAAATTAGAAAATATCTTGAATTGAATGAAAATGAAAATATAGCCCATAAAAACTTGGAGGATGCTGCTAAAACAAAGAGGAAATTTATAGGCTACATTCCCACATTATTTTTATTTTTTTAAAGATTTATTTATTTGAGAGAGAACTAGAGCAAGCAGGGGGAGGGCAGAGGGAGAGAGAATCTTAAGCAGACTGCACTGAGTGTGGAGCCCAATGCAAACTTGATCTCACAACACCAAGATCATAACCTTATCTGAAACCAAGAGTCAGACGCTTATCTGACTGAGTCACCCCTACATTCCTGCTGTAGGAGTGAACAGAAATCTCAAATCCATGACTGCAGCTTCATGACAAGAAACTAGGAAAGATGAACAAACAAACAAGAACCCAAAGTAAGTGGAAGAAAGGAAGTAATAAACATCAGTATGGAAATAAGTGGAATAAAAAATAGGAAAACAATAGATAAAATCAGTGGGACCAAAACCAAAGTAGATATATTAAGATTGGCAGTCCTCTACCCAAACTGATTAGGAAACAAAGGGAGAAGACAAGCTACCATAGCCAGGAAAAAGAGGAGTAACTTCACTACAGATTCTGCAGATACTGAAAGGAAGGATAATAAAGCAATATTATGAATACTTAGCTTATAATTTCAATAATTTAGATGAAATGGACAAATTCCTTGAAGACACAAACTACTAAAATTCATTCAAGAAGAAACTGATAGTTTTTTTTTATTAACATATAATTTATTATTAGCCCCAGGGGTACAGGTCTGTGAATCACGAGGTTTACACACTTCACAGCACTCACCATAACACATACCTTCCCCAATGTCCATAACCCTACCACCCTCTCCATACCCCCCTCCCCCCAGCAACCCTCAGTTTGTTTTGTGAGATTAAGAGTCTCTTATGGTTTCAGACTGATAGTTTTGAAATTTGTAATTAAAAACCTTTTTGGTAACTAAAAACCTTTTTAGAAAATAAGATGTGAAAGCATATGTCCACTTAAAAAATTTTACGTGAGTATGGGTAACAGCTTCCTGTGTAACAGAAATTAGAAACAAGGTAAATGTTGCTCAACAGGTGAACAGGTAAACTATAGTCCATACTATAGCTTGGATCACAGCACTACTCAGAATAAGATTCAATTATTGATAATGCGCTCCAACATGATGGATCTCAAAATATTTATGCTGAGTGGAAAGAAGCCAGATTAATAAAGAAAACATGAAAAAAAAAGAAAACATAAGATAGGATTTCATTTTCATACAGTTTTAGAAAATGCAAACTAATCTGTAGGAACAGAAATCTTATTAGTGGTTTCCTCGGTCAGACTTGTTGGGGTGGGGACCAGGAAGCATGGGGAAGCTTTTGTCAGTGTTAGGTGTGTTTGTTATCTTACTTATGGTGGTGGTGTCACTGGTCACATACGCCCCAAACTGGTCAAATTGGACACTTTAAATATATACCATTTGTTGTATATTAATTACACCTCAATTTAGCTTTTCTTTGTTAAGAGCCCCAGGGGACTCAAGTGGAACTGGGACAAATTTGAGAGTCAAGACAAGGTTGGGAAACATTGCTCCAGTCCCTCAAATCCCTGGTTCCACCATATGGAGATGACCTATTCTAGGTAGTTTCCTGTTCTGAAACTGGAACATTCCAGAAGTATTACGCATATACAAACATATATATTCCTTGTTTTAAATTCACAAATGGTAACATACTTTATGCCTATATATCTTCTGTATTTTTTTCACTTACTATATATTAGAGTTCTTTCCATATCAGTAAATATGGAAATATTTTTACTTTTTAAGCTAGCTGTATGTTAATTTATTGGATATGGATCCCAATCATTTTGACTGCATGTTGGTACTGTATGCTTATTTTAAAACTCCCTGGGAATGGAGATGTAATTTGAATAGTTGCTACAATTAACTTTTCTTTTAAGCTTACCCTTATGTTCTCACTTGCAAGCTATATAATATGACAAAATGCTTTCATTTCGGAGTATACAAGTTTTCTAGAAGGCCAGATACACTGTTAGTATTTTTTTTACCAGTAAAGTTTATATATCTATATGAAATGTTGACAGATGTTACATTTTGAAAAGCTATTGTGACATTTTACTTGCTTTCCTTGTCCCCTCAATGTGAAATTCAACACACAATTTTTTCAATTGTTTAGTTCTTTTTTCTGTCCTTTGGTATGTTGATCTTTAAGCCACAGCTATTTTAGAGATGTATACTATATAAGCCTGTAATCTGCTATCAACTTGCATTTTTTGCAGAGAATTCTTTGGCTAAACTCTTGCTGGCTTCCCCCCCCCCCCCCCCCCACAAAACAACAGCTGGTCAAATGGGCCAATACCAATATAATTCTCATTTTTAAAGTTAACTGCATTCTTTGTTAGACCATGTTTCAACAGGAAGACCACTTTCAAAGTCAATGGACCAATTTATTTGGGGGGTTTCAATTTCCTAATGGCCATTTTATGTGTCCTTTAGAGATTTTCTGTTATTTTCAGTCTTAAAGCAACAGGAATCTCAAAGTGTACATTATCCCAACTACCCATATTGTCACATACTTTGTGTGCTTACTGGGTTTACTAGTGAATGTTGTCTTTTTATGACTAATGACATTCTGAACTTCTGGCCAGCATTTCATTAGATGCTGAGTAAGTGCAGTTCGTATCAGTCAAGTCTTTGTTTTATATTCATTAGCTGATGAAGTTAGAAGAGTCGTTGCAGCTCCTCAGGATTTTCACTCCCTCAATTTTCAAATCATTAAACTCTACATTCGCATGTTCCTAAACTCTACATTCCAGTTCCTTGTTCACCTCTTTGTCTTCCATGTTGTAGGATTTCTGGGGATTGTCCCTATCCTATCCAGTTACATTTGCTTATATTTGCACGTCTGAGGTCATGTTTCTGAGGAGTCTGTAGTGGCATAAATGTGCATATTTTGAATGTCTCCTTTCCCTGAAGTGGGCATCTTTTGGCTGAGAAGATGGTTTTACTGACTAGTAAATTATCTTTCAGACCCATCTTCATCTCCAAGGACTTTGCAGTTTATTCAGGATGTGTCCTTCTCTAACTTAGGGAAAGTGTGGAGAGCCTGATCCAGAAGCATTCCTATGCCCGCTCACCCATCCGTACCTATGGAGGAGAAGAGGATGTGCTGGGGGATGAGGTTCAGACAACACAGAATCGAGGTAAGACAGCTACCAGGCAGAGTAACTGCTGGGAGCAAGAGCACCCAGAATGAGAAAGAAAAGTAAGTGATGAAACTTGTAGTTCTCAGGGAGCATTCTGCCCCAAAAGTATTTCAGGAGTCTCTTGAGGAAGGACAGCTCCTGAGGCTGATTTTCATACAACTCATTATTTTGCTTCAGAGTCTTAAGTAATTTTTCTACCTGATGGTTTCCTGTGATTTTCTAGTGAAAGGACATCAAGCCTCTCAGTCAGGGCTCAGGAGTTACTTGTCTGTGATCTACCACCAAAGAGCTGTTAGGCTCTGGGAGCAGTCCTTTAGTCTTTCTGAACCCCAATTTTATAATCTGAAATCAAGGACTGTATCTGTTTCTCTTACAAGATATTCCAGAACTATCTTATTAGGATCGATGACTAAAATGAAAAACACGTTTAGTTATTTTATTTTGCTTTACTTTTTAAAAGTTCTTATTAATTTGAGAGCTCACACGTGCATGAGCAGGGGTGGGGAGGGACAGAAGGAGAAGGAGAAGCAAACTCCCAACTAAGCAGGGAGCCCAGTGTGGGGCTCAATCCAGGACCCTGGGATCATGACCTGAGCCAAAGGCAGATGCTTAACTCACTGAGCCACCCAGGTACCCCAGAAAACACTTTTTAGAAGATTTTCCTAGTGAAGGGCACTATGTACAGGCAGTGGCCCCAGTGGTGACAGTGGGGGAATACTGAGAAGTTCCTCTGTCCCAAAGGCTCACAGAGGAGCACTTTGCAGCTGGGAGTCCAGAAGGTGCCTAACCCTCAACACAGGGATGTTCATGTGGGGACAGAGCCCTCTGTCAAATTTTTATGTCCTTTTGGATTAGTGTAATCTGTCAAAATACAGGACATCTCTTGAAATTAAATCCAAATGGACTACTAGTAATTAATTATACAGTTAGAAAATTGTGTCAACTTTTGTTTAAACTTGTGGATGCTGTGATATAAGAAAATCTTACTCTTGCAACTTGTCAAGTGTATTTTTTAAAGATTTTATATATTTATTTGACAGAGAGAGAGAGAGAGATCACAATTAGGCAGAGAGGCAGGCAGAGAAAGAGGGGGAAGCAGGCTCCCTGCTTGAGCAGAGAGCCTGATGTGGGGCTGGATCCCAGGACCTGAGATCATGACCTGAGCCGAAGGCAGTGGCTTAACTAACTGAGCCACCCAGGTGCCCCTCAATTTGTCAAATATTTAATAAAGAATTATGGAAGCTATAAGAAGAAAACCATTTTTGGGAGTTTTCACAATGCCTTTAGAAACCAGTGAGTTTGTTGAGGCTCGTATGTGCAGCCTACCTTCCAGGCATGTTGTCGAGGTCAGGACAGATAGCAGCCATCTGGGCTCCTTTAAAGGGAATCCAGTTATCACTTCCAGGCAGGGTTCTAGTGTTTTGGCCATTCTCTGGGAGTATGTAGACCATCTAATGAGTTAAGGCTTTTTCTATTTAGTAAATTTTCTCTTCCATATATGGTATAAATGATATCTTACCTGGAAAGTTAGCTGTGACTCATGGTTGACAAGCTTGTCTTTTTAAATTGCAGATCTATTATATATTTAAAAAAATAAATCAGTCCTTATAGATAATGTAATTCTTGATTTGCGCACTAAAATAGAGTTCCTAGTCTAATGAGTTCTTTTCCTTCCAGGGTCAGCCTTTACAACATCCGAGAACTTGTCTCTCAGCTCCTGGGTGTCCTCTTCATCCAGTTTCCCCGGGTTTCAGCACCCCCAGCCCCTGACTGCACTGGGCACCAGCACAGCATCCATAGCAACCCCCATTCCTCACCCTATACAGGGCTCGTTGCCACCCTATGGCCGACTTGGGATGCCTCTGACACCATCAGCTATTGCCAGCTCCATGCAGGGGAGTGGCCCGACATTCCCCTCATTCCACATGCCCCGGTACCATCACTACTTTCAGCAGGGGCCCTACGCTGCTATCCAAGGACTGCGCCATTCCTCTGCTGTGATGACACCATTTGTATGACTCTTCTAAACCTAGGAGAATCCAGATCTAGAATGTGCAAATGGGTATGGAAATACGGGGCAGGGTTGGGTGGGTGGGATGTCGGGTGTTAGAGCAGGAGCTCTCCAGGAGACATGGGACCTATTAAAGAGGAGAGCTGGACTCACAATTAAACCTACTGCTGAGGGAGTGCACCACAGACCAGGAGTCATGTGTAGTTTGGGGACAGCTCTTGGGTTCGAGAGAGAATCAATGTAGACTTATCCAGCCTAAGTCCAGCAGCCAATAGTATACTAACTTATCCAGGAAATTTAATAACCCAAGGCAGATGAATCTTAAGGTGCATTATACCTAGCAGTTAAAAATGCTGTGTCAATGCAGTAATGTATAAAATCAATGTGTAGATATGGTTTTCTTTCTGCTTTCCACAGATTAAAAGAATCTTCAAAGAGGCAATATATATAACATACTGACTGTAATGCATAGTGACTAACTTAAGTCCATTTCTCCCTGTAGAAAAATGGGAGCCAATAGAGAAACATTTGTAGTGTTGTAGCTTAGGCATGTTTAGTTTCCCTTTGTATTAGTTTGCTGGAGAAGGGGCCGAGACAATGCTGAAGCATCCTATTTTGTGGATGAATAGGTAGTAATGACTTTACAAAGTTCTTTTTGTAATACTGAGGGGCCAGTATGTGACAAGCTCTTTTTCCCAGTCTTGTCTTCTTTCTTCCTAATTCTCTTTCTTGCAATTACTTGTCGTTTGTGTTGGAAAAACCTATACACAATTTTGAAGCAAGAGGCTCTATGTGTTACATCGTAAAACTGAGGTTTTATTTTTCTGGGCTGCATTCTAAGTGCACTACTGACTTACTCACTGAGGAACATTTCTAAAGCCTCTAGGAGATGCCACGTGAGACTTTCTCTCAGCCTGCAATAACAAGACGGTTGCCCTGTTCTGAAGGGAATTTCTCTGCCATGGGTACCAAAGGTCTCTTCATTTTTAGTTTAGCTTTGGGAGACCTTTTGTGTGGTAAAATGTCCTGGGCCAAATTCTCATTTTTGGTAAATCTGCTTTGTTATTAGATTAGCTGTTACCACTGATTGACAAGGATTTGTGAATGACCATTCTGAATGCCCGTATAGCCACCATTTAACCTATGCTTACAAGGACTTATGTGCACCTATATCTGGTTTGTCCTTCTTTCTTACCGTTCATTCAGTGACTCCTTTACCATTTTTCTAGTCCATTATATGAAATCATAGGTCAACTCAGTGACCCCCTGACTAAAACACTGGCAGTGCTTGTAAATCAGTGTAAAGCATTTACCCTCTATTTTGCATTCTTAATGTCTTCTTAAGCCTTCCTCTAGTGTTTAGTAATTGAGGATATTTTAGCGATATATAATCTCTGTATTGGGTGGCAACATGTATCTAAGCATTTACAGTCAGGGAAGTGTATATGGAATTTTTTAACAGTCCATTTCCTTAACAACAGAAATTTAGTGAAGTTTATAGTCCTTCAACTTTAGATATAATACATTCTAGCTATGAGATATAACCTATCTTCTTTATAGTATTCCCCAGAACTCTATCTTAACCTAATTTAAATTTTGTATCTACTTTGTTCTGACTGTAAAAGTACTGAACCTGTTAAAAGAGATGGGAAATATCACTGCTGAGAGTAGAGGCGGGAGTAAACGCAATATACTTATCACATCAGACTGCATGGAATTTTATTTGGTTGTTCTGTTATGCTTTTCCATACCAAATGCTTTTCTGGGGCATTTCTAGTCTATGAGACAAGGCATAATGGCATAGCCTGTCTATGTGATGCCATTGTTGCTGGACTTGTCAATTGTTTTTCTCCACTATGTCCCACAGTTTACTTATGGAGAAGCATGGGCTGTGCCAGCCAAGCATCTCCAGGTCCTATGCAGACATCATAGGCTAATTTCTAACTTCTTGCATGTTATGCTACAGTATCCACAGGTAGTTTGTTTTCAAACACAGCATAGATAATGCATTTCCTTAAAAAAGCAGCTCTGAGTAATGTTTAAATAACCATACAGATTAGGATAGGGATTTGACACTTAATAGTTGGCCTATTGCCAAGTGCTCCTTTCAATACACAGTACTGCTGCTTATGGCAGGAATAACAAAACTAGATGCTATTTAACATGATGCTACTCAATACTCTGGTAAATTGCTGGTCTACTAAAGTGAATCCTTCTGATGAGAATGACAAGATCAGTTCAATACCACTTAGACATTTTTCCCAATTGACAGATCTTAAAGTAGGATTGTATGTTTTTGCTAAATATGGTTTTACGCCAGTATTTCCTGACTTCATAACTTGATATTGTAATTAAGCAATATAAGGCTAAAAATAAGTAGAGCGCTTAGAGAAAAGCAAAAACTAGGATACCAAAGCATGCTCTTTGGAAATAACACCTGAAATTCTAAATTGGATGTATTCTTGAAGTATCTGGCATTATTTGAACCAGAAATAAAAAGCACAAGGTACAATGGAGCTTAAACTGATCAAAGTCATCCTAGCCATGAGAACCAAGGGTAGAAGTTTACTCCAACCGGGGTCTTTCTAAGCTATTCTAGTTGTTGATTCTTTAACTCTTTGGGTATTTAAGATTTTAAAGTCTAAAATCTATCCTACCAAAAGTAATTGCAAGAACTAGATAGTGGGAAAGCCAATTGAATAATTCAGAGCATGAGTTATAGTATATTTGGAATAAATCCAGGGTTTCCCCCAAGTTTTATTACAGTATCAAAATGCATGGCTAATGTGCAGTGCTGCTAAAATGAGGCCCTTCCAGAACTGCTTTATCTAACCTGAAGGGATTAATTCATATCTTAGTAGGTTCTGCAGACCTGATTTATTTTTAAAACATGTATCAATAATGCTGAGTAAGTTCAGTTATTTCTTTTACTACTTTTCCAAGTCTTCCCCCTCCTCTGTCCACTCTTAGCAGTACATAGGTTGTTAAATATATCCATCTGGTGTCTAATATATAATAAATTATTAGGTTACAAGTTCTATATTAATGAATTTAGGTTGCACTACGAGTCCTTTTGAGTTTCTAACAAAGGTTTGTTGTTATTCCTAGTAGATGGCACTGAATGGGAGGTATTAAAAAGATACTAAGAAAAACCCTGTGTAGAGTCATATTATAGAAGTTACATTAACTTCTGGGGTATTCCAAGATCTCCCCTCTCCCACTCTCATCCACATCTGTTACTACACTTCTCCAGCCACAACATCTCTAGCCCCTCATGCAAAAAAAGAAAAAAGACATCCTCCAAATGCCCAAGAAAAAATAGCTTTGGAAGAAAAGGATCCCTATTCCCATACTGCCTATGGATTTTTCAGAGAGAGGTTAGGGTATTTAACCCATTTCTAAATTTTATGTTAGCTCTTCAGCCCGTCTTACTAATATTTAAGCTGAATTCTATTGAGAAAAATAAGCTTCAAATAAAATGGATAGGATAACTTTATCACCCCATTAAATAAGCAGTCAAACTTAGCCATGACTCAGCAACTAAAGTTCCAAAAACTCAGTTATGTAATGTGCAGGGTCACATATTGCAAGAAAAACAATATTTTTATTCAGTCTTCCACTAAGTAAGGAAACTTTACATTAATAAACATGTATGGAATTGATAATCATTAAAAACAAAGCTATTATACCCTAGTCTAGACTAGAAAGAAAGCAAGCAGTGGACATAGAAAAGATTTTCAGCTGACTCCTTTAGACAGCTTGGGTGGAAGAATGGATTTTACATGTTTTTATATTATTTCAGAATGCAAGGATTTTCTGTAAGTAAGCAAAGGGAAGGTTACAGATTCTTAAAACTTTAGAAAACCATAAAATAATTTCTTCCCTAATATTCCATGCCAGTTATAAAATATTCTAATATTTATCTTTCTTCAGCATGCTTAAATACGCAACGGTTCATTTATAAATATTTAATAGGCAAATAATCCTTAAGTATTTTCTGGCCCTTCTTTCTCTGTCCCTCCCTCAATTCTAATCCCTTCCCCTGATAATAAGAAAATAAAAACATTGGTAAAACAATACATCTGGACAAAAAATACAATTTGTTGTATTTTACTTCTGATACATTAAAATGTGTATTCATTTTTTTCTTATTTTCAGAAACATGAAAGAATGTCTTTTATTTCCTGAAGTATAAAATTGGATATAGCCTCTTTAGTAGACTCTATCACAGTTCTGTCGTTTGCTGTGTTCATTTGCTTAAGGAATTGCGTGAGAACAGTCACTGTGATGAAGTGTGTGTGTTGGGGGTGGGGGGAAGGGCAGGGGAAATGTTTTATGAAAAAAGAAGTTATAAGCTTAATACTATGAAGTAACATCTAATGAAGTTCTTTTTAAGTGCAATATATTTATTTCTGCTAGAAATGTATTATCAACATTATGTAATATTTGAAGCATTACATGTTATTTGTAAACAGCTTAAAATTATATATTACCCAAAATTGTACAGAAGTACACATGTGCGGATATTAATTTCTTTCATTAAAAATGGTGTGTTTTGATATATATGCACACATTTACACCTTTCTTTATCTTACACACTTGCTTCATGACTTTTGGTACCCGTTTGCTCACCTGGAAAAAAAAAATGGATTAGGTAAGATTAGGGGTAATAGCTGGCCACTCCCAGGCCAGACACAGCCAACAAGATTGCTATACAGAGTTTGTTTTTTGTCTTTAATTGTATCTGGAAGCCTATAGAGAAGACACTGCTCACAAGTTCCCACTGGTTCCTGTTCTACACCTAATCCCTTTCACTCATTCACTCCTCCTGATGAACACTTAGAATCATGGGACTTTGTGCCTCTCTGTACGGAATAATACTGAAGACTCCATAAAGCTTAAAGAACTACCTCTCATTCCAGCCCTGAACCCTTGAATGTGCTGTAATGGTATTACACAAAGCAGGCCGATATAAAATAAGATTAGCTAAATTCAAAGTCTTAATCCTTCTACATGGCAGTCCTTCAGAATATCTGACATTATCATACCTTCTGCTTTCAGAAGCCTGCTCTATTATTCTTAATTTTTTGTGCATGCCAAACACCAACCTTTAAAAAATCTTTTATTTGGAATAAATCCAAGCTGACAGAAAAGCTGCAAGGATAGTATAAAGAAACACTGTATAAAGAGTATAAAGAAATACTCTTTACCCAGATTCACCCATCGTGAACCTCCCCCTATTTGTTTGGTCATTTGCATCCACACTGAGGTAGTGTATGTAGCCGCCCCCCCCCCCAAATGTAATATATACAAATTGTTTTCCTCCATTTGAGAGTAAGCGTCACATATCATGCTTCACTATCCCTAAGTAATTCGAAGTGCACTTTCTAAAACCAAGAAGATTCCATTAAATAGCCACAGGAGAGTTACAAATTTGGGAAAATTAACAGTGGTAAAATGCCGTGTTCTACCATCTGTATTCGAATTTTGTCAAATGACCCAGTGATGTCCTTTGTGGAAATTTCTTCCTTCAGCACAGATCCAGTGCAGGAGTGCATCTTGCTTGTAGTTAACATGCTTCTTCAGTCCTTTAAGCTAGTACAGTTCTTTGGCCTGTCTCTTTCATGGCAAAAGAACTCCTGTTTTTCAATATTTCATGATTTATTACCATTCTTAATTATCTTAATGCTCAAATCACCCCAGATTTGGTCATCTGGAGCTCCTCAAGTTGGCTCCTGTGTCCTTTTGACATGCCCTAATTGGTTTTTTAGTGTGTGTGTGTTTGCACTTCAGTTTCTGGCATAACATTGTTCGAGGCTCATCTTGTACGCTTTCTGGAACCAGCTATTTGTCCAAGGAATCAGATTCCTTTTAGTTGAGGAACTATATTAGAAACCAAAATCTGGATGCCAGATGTGATCACTAGGGTATGTTTGTGTCTAGGCCATCTCAGCCAACAGAATTGGGGATATATATGTATATAAGCATACACACAAGTGTGTGTACAGGATGTGTAAGACATCATGGGGTTATGCTGCTATTTCCAATTCCAGTGCACTCCCATAGGGGCCTTTTCCCCTTGCTTTTGACCTATTCTATATCTGTATGTGTCTTCTTCCACAGGGAGAACTCTGGCTCCCAACATCAACATACTTACTCAATTCTACCATATACCCCAAATAATTTCATACTGCTTCATTCATAAAACTTCAATAAACAAACCTAAGAAGAGTTCAGATTTTTGTTTGCAGTTGCTCCCTGCCACCCCACCCCCAACTAAGGGAATACAGTCAGGTCACACATTTAGCAGTTACTTAGATCAGTTTCTTTTTTATCCTCCTGTATGGTTATGTCACTCATTCACAATACAACTGGGTTCACTTTCCAGTTTCTAATAGGTTTTTTTCTTAATAATAAACATTTATTTATTTATTTAATAAGTAAGCTCTATACCCAACATGGGGCTTGAATTCATGAACCCAAGTTCAAGAATCACATGCTTTACCAACCAAGCCAGCCAGTTGCTTACAATTTTAAAGATTTTTTTCCTTTTCATTCTTCATTTTTTAAAAAATATAGAACATTAACATGCTTCCAACAAAAAACTCATAGAACTTGTAAGAAGTTACATCAAGGTTGTAGAATGCAAGATTAATATAAATAAGTAAATTGCTTTCTCGTATATCAGCAATGGACAACTGAAATTTGAAATTAAAAACATAACACTATTTATTATCAGCACCCAAAAAGGCAAAAGAAATACTGAAGTATTTATATATATGTAATATATATATTATATATATATGTATATAAATATAACATGTACAAGAGCTATATGAGGAAAACTTTATAAAACTCTGATGAAAGAAATCAAAGATCTAAATAAATAGAGAGATATTCCATGTTTGTGGATAAGAAGACTCAATATTCTCAAAATGTCAGTTTTTTTCCCCTTGATCTACAGATTGAACATAATCCCAATCAATCAAAATCCCAACAACTTTTGTGGCTACCAACAAACTCACTCTATATGGAATGGCAAGAGACCCAGAAGAGCCAAAAAAATACTGAAGAACAAAGTTGGAGGCTGGCCACACCCGACTTCAGAACTTACTATGAAATTAAAGTAATAAAGACAGTATGGTATTGGTGAATAATAGACAAGTAGATTAACAAACAATAGAGGCTCAAGAAAATAAATCTTGTACCTCGGTTTTGGGAAAATGGTGCACCGCTTTGGAAAACAGCCTGGCAATTCATCAACAGGTTAAACAGAGTTGCATACGGCCCAGGACTTCCACTCCTAGCGAAATACCTAGGAGAAATGAAAACACATGTCCACATAAAAACTTGTACATGAATATCACAGCAGCATTTTTCATAATAGACAAATGTAGAAAAAGCCCAAACGTTCATCAACTGGTGAATGGGTAAAATCCGGCATACCTATACAATGGAATATTTAGGTATAGAAAGAAATGAGGTACTGATAAGTAGTACAACGTGGATGAACCTTGAAAACCTGTAAAAGGAGCCAGACACAGAAAACCACATATTGTTTGATTCCATTTATACGAAATACCTAGCATAGGTATAGTCATAGAGATAGAAGGCAGATTAGTAGTTACCCGGGGCTGGGAGGAAGGAGGAATGAGAATTACTGCCAACGGACATGGGGGCCTTTTTTGGGGGTAGTGAAAACATGGAACTAGTAGTGATGGTTGCACAACTTTGTGAATATACTCAAATCACTGAATTCTACACTTTAAAAGAATGTCTTCTATGGTATGTGAATTATAGCTCACTGTTACTTTAAAACATAATAGAAAAAGCTATGCAGCAAGTATTTTATTTCCATTTTTAGTGCCCAACTTGTCAACTTTGAGGACTTCAAGAGGAATAAATCTTACATACTTGTGAGTTAAGAGTGGGCATTCTAGAATCCTCTCCCTACCTCATTTTTTTTAATTTGTAAAAGGAAGATAATACTGCCTATTTGATAGCACTGTATGGCCTTAGACCCTCCATTTATATTAATTTATTTTTATCCCCTCCAGGTTTTTTTCCTAGAAAGAATCGTAACTAAATCTTTGGACTCCCTAGGGCAGGAAAAATATGATATAAATAATTCCCTCTCTTCCCTGAGCCTTGATATGGCATTAACTTCTATCTTTTATAGAACATTTGCTATATCTATGCACTTTATATACATTATTTAATCTATGCAACTGTTCTCTGAGGTAGGAGCTATTATTTCCATCTGAGGTATGAAAAAGCTATGGTGTAGAGAAAACTAGTGCTCAGAATGTAGATCGGCAAGATAGCCAGGATTCAAATCCTGTCTGTACTCGTAAATGAGATACCATGCTACCCCCTCAAATATTTCTAAAAAATTTTTTTAAAGATTTATTTATTTATTTGACAGACAGAGATCACAACTAGGCAGAGAGGCAGGTAGAGAGAGAGAGAGAGAGGTGGAAGCAGGCTCCCTGCTAAGCAGAGAGCCCAATGTGGGGCTCAATCCGAGGACCCTGGGTCCATGACCTGAGCCGAAGGCAGAGGCTTTAACCCACTTAGCCACCCAGGTGCCCCAAATATTTCTAAATGTTAAGAAATTTTTTTGAAAGTCTACATTACCTTTACTGAACCCATATAAACAACCTTAATCAAGAAACATAAAACCTGCATAACCCAACAAATTCTCTCTTAGTAGATTATAGTACTGTCGCTGGTAAGCATCTCAAGAAGAGTTTTAGGTTATGGCAAAAAATAGGAAATTTATCTTTTGGGGATGGGTCAGTATCTATGTGAAAGCAGGACTCTGCTGCCCAAAGCAAGAGTCTGGTGGTTTTAATGTAAACACTTATCACTCACTTAGGGATGTTTTTCCTTCTCCCTTATAGTCTGGTTCCAACTTAGTTCTGCTATAGCATAGAAGTAATGCAGTCCATGATACCAAAAGGCTGGACAGCAGGGAGGACCCAAAACAGAGACCAGGGATGGAGGGGAGGCCAGGTTGGGGCTGGGCTGAACAGGTTAGAGGGAGATAGGCTTAGCTCATCTGGATTGACAGTGAAGTGGAACAACTGGAGTACAGGATGAGGATAAACTGTGGGGTAGACTGCAGAGAGGAAGACCCTCAGGGTGGAATCCGAACGCAGGGGGACACAAATGAGGAGAGAAGGGAAGCAGTGGTAAGAAGAGAGTTGGATACAGGGCACTGTATGACTCAAGACACATATTTTTCTTGCTACTTAGGTATTTGTACAAATACGAATCAGAATCAAAGACTTTGAATGAACTCTGCCTATATAAAGCTGTCAAGGGCAAAGAGATCTCATTTCATCTAAATAGGCTTGGTAACAACTGAGCAGAGTACGGATGGCAGAAGGAGCTCCAGTTTTAGAAAGAGAATAAGCCCCTGGTGGACACAGAAAATAAAGTAGAACTCCTAGAAATTCCAGCTTACCATTGGTACCTTTCTCATGTGGATGAAAAGGCAGCCTCATGCAAAGCACTACATACAGACGTGTTTACGTTCAAGCTGTATGCTTAGCCACAACCTGGTGACTTTCCATTTTCTCCTATGAAGCAGCATCTGCATCCAACTAGAATTAAAGGAGGATCTATAAAGTAAATCAACAGCATCAAACATACTATTTAAAAAATGAATCAATCCAAGATGTGTAACGGTTTTAGACTGAAGTAGTTGTTTTATAAAATACACATGTGCAAAAACATTTCTTTTAGTGGAGGCAACTTGCCGAAGAAGAATTTGAAAGATCTTTTAACATATAGAAACAGACCAATTAGAAAACCCACAGTCACCAAGAAGCACATACCTATAGATATCTTATTTTTTTGAGACAAAAAAAAAAAGAGATACATGATTAAATTAAAAAGTTTCTTTGTCTTTGCAATTTTATAGGAAGTCCTACAAAAATAGAAGAGTTTCATTTGGTTCACCCTTCTAAAACTTCTTAACTGAAAGGAAGAAATGACTAAATAAAATGGCTCTAAAAGAATCTTGGATATGCAGTTCAATTACAGTTGACATAATTATGAGATCCTAAAAACTCTGCTACCATTTTTGGAAGTATCTAATGGTGACAGGCTAGAGGTACACACTTTGATGCCAATTCCAACTCCTTGTACCGCTGAAGAGGAAAAAAGTACCTTAATGTATAAGAAAGTGTGAAACAACACAGATAAAAACCCATCTTTTATGCAGAAGAGTATTAATTAAAGCGAAATTGGTTTGGTAAGTTATTATAGTGGAAAATTTAACCTTTTCAAAATGATGTTCACTGAATTACCTCTCTTTCCTGATTCATATAATCAAGCTAGATATAGATATAACTTAGCTATCCACTTCAATTTATATTTATGTAAAGTTCAAACATTTAAACTTGATAAAAAATTAATTGAATAAATTTAAGCAGTCATTATTATTTCAAAAACCAAATGTTGGTCATGAGTATCTTAATCATTTGATATATAAAATATGCAACAGAATTATTTTTATGTAGGATTAAATTTGGAGTTTCCCTACATGTCATATTTAGTAAACTGATTTATTACAAGAACAGTGATTTTTTTCTTTTTTTAAAAATGAATTTTAAAACTACCGAAATTTTTAAAATTCTGATTTATAAGTCATTATTGCCATCTGCTGGTTATTTTGTTTCACTGCATTTTTGGGGTTAAAATTACCAATGGCTTTACTAAGAGAGACAAAGAGAAAACAAGTGAGTTTTATATAACAGACTGAATTAGAAATCTCTAGGTAAGAGAAATGACTTGCTAAATCACGAGGCATATTCACTTTAAATAGGATACGATATTCAAGAATATCTTGTATTATATCAAATTATGTTTTTTTAAAAGATTTTATTTATTTGACAGAGAGAGAGAGAGAGAGAGAGATCACAAGTAGGCAGAGAGGCAGGCAGAGAGAGAGGGGGAAGAAGGTTCCCCTCTGAGCAGAGAGCCTGATGTGGGGCTCGATCCCAGGACCCTGAGATCATGACCTGACCCAAAGGCAATGGCTTAACCCACTGAGCCACCCAGGTGCCCCTCAAATTATAATGTTTTATTTTAATTATCAGTTCATCATAGATAAGTATCAGGCATATTGGTTTAAGATATTGTCATTAATAAGAATGTAGCTAATATACAACTCAAATAACTGTGCAAAATAACTAGGTAAAATAAGTGACTGCTGTTGGAAGTTGTAGAAAGATGAAAATGTGCCATGATTCTATTCAGCCATGTTTTCCCTCACATATACAAATCTATTCCTCTTCTTAGTAAGAAAACACATATTTATGCAATGGTCTCTCAGTTTTTTTAAAGTTAACTAATGAACCTAGAACTCATATTACTGTCTAGTAATAGAACTACATAGAAATATAATTTAATGAAAAAGAATTCAGGTTAGCAAAATATTAAGTAATACTGACCTGTATAATTTTAATATGGTCATCTAGACAAGATATAGGAACTTTTTTAAAAATTAAGCATGTATTTGTTTTAGGTGCTTCAGCATTTTTCAGAAGATTACTATTAGAGTGGCTAAGTTACTAGCTTAAGGTCACACCACAGGAATCTTCCACGTATGAGTCCACTATGTAACAGATTTAAAATGGAACTTGCTATATACTTAATCATGTATTTACTATATGCCTAAATCATATACATTCTGCTTCTTACACCTTAAACACTATATCATGAGTATTTTCAATATTATTCAATATTCAAATGAATGAATATGTCAATGTGGGGACACTTCACTGCATGAGTGTTCTATAATTCATTATTTGATGTTGAGATTGTTTCTAATTTTCACCAGTAGAAATAATAATGCAATGAACATTCTTATAAAAATTATTTTTTAAATAGAAAAAGTGACCATATTAGTACTTTCAAGGGCGAAACCAAGGATATAAGAATATGCTTTATTCTGTTAATACAATCAGTGATCCAAGAGGCAACTGGAAATTCCAGGAAGCAAACAAATTGACCAAAAAGTGTAACATAAGAAATGGAACATAAACGGAAGGGCAGGAAACCAAAATCAGAACGTTCAATACAGAACTATACAGGAAAATGGCACTGAAAATGACATCTGGTCAACTTCCCAGTAGCAGCCACTCCTTCCTTCCCACAAAAATGCCCACCCCTCATGAAAAAAACATAAAGTATATAAAATCACTTAAATGAATAATCTATATAAACAAGTACCCTCAGATTATCTTAAAAATATTCAACAACATACAGCTTAAAAGAAACACATCTATTAAAATCACAGAGAGTTTAAGGATAAAGAGATTCATCGAGCAATCACTTTTTTTTTTTTAAACACACATAATCATATTAACCTCAGGTAGAGTAGGATGTAGAATTCAGCCAACTTGAAATGTCTAAGGGAAAATACAAATTTCTCAAATTGTCCCCAGAAGAGGCAGACAATGTAGATGGACCAATAACCATGAAGGAAACTGAAAGATTAAAGGATAAAAAAGGTTCCCAAACCAGATGTTCTAATACAAAAAGGTCCAAATCTACCCAGTTCATTTTATGAATCTAATATAACTCTAATAAAAATAATATAACATTCCACTTACTCTTCTCAAAAATATTAAAACATAAAAATAAGGTATTTTGGGGGAACCTGGGTGTCTCAGTGGGTTAAAGCCTCTGCCTTCGGCTCAGGTCATAATCCCAGGGTCCTGGAATCTAGCCCCTCTGCTCAGCAGGGAGCCTGCTTCCTCCTCTCTGCCTGCCTCTCTGCCTACTTGTGATCTCTGTCTGTCAAATAAATAAATAAAATCTTTTAAAAAAATAAGGTATTTTGAGTTTCCGTATTTATTCAATAATATATTTTTATCAGCCATCCTGTAATACCTTTCATTTTAAACTCACTATTGGACAATTTATTAACTGTTAAAACTTGGGCAAATTGCTATAGCCCTGATCCTCAGTTTTCTAACTTGTACAAAGTTACTATATGAATTAAATGAGACAATATTTTAAGCACCAAAAAAAAAAAAAAAAGAAGAAGAAGAAGAAGAAGAAGAAGAAGAAACCCATAGTGCCAGGAATGTAGAAATGCTCCTTGAAAAAAGCTTACAAAACAAATTTGTAACAGAACTTACTGAGTTTAAATAAGTAACAAGATGAATACTTGTTAATAGTTGCTTTAGACCTTTAGAGAAGGGGGAATTAATGTAGGCTGGGGCTTGGAAGGTGAAAGAATTCAGATGCACAGGGAGAAATGCATATGGTAGTTTTCTGGTATGAGTAAAGGGATAGTTATGAAGTCTCACGATCTCCACGGAGCATAACTCAAACTCCTTCTAAACTCACTCAAAATTAATGGAAGATCTGTGTCCACAGAAGTGGAAAATTAAAGTTGAAAAGGCAGATTGGGGCACATTATTGAAGGCACTACATTTCATTTGTGGACTATGAGAACCATGAACATTTCTGAGATGTTGTAACAGGAAAATTAATCTGAGCCATAGATTATTAGATGGGGGAGGTGGGGATTAGGGAGTTCAAAACAAATGGAAAGTGAAACAGTGTGGACTCCAGTGGTGCCAGAGGACATGGAAAATATCAATGAACCGTCCATAAAGCTTTGCCAGCTGCTATGGCATCATGTATGTGACTGTGGGGCTTGGTAGGTAGGGTCTGGTTTAGGAAGGTGAGAGCACTGAGCACAATGATTTTATGTTCAAGGAGTTCTGTCTTGGCAACATTCTTGAGACACACAATTTCACTTGTGAAAATTAATAAAAGGAAACCTCATTTCAAATGGAGTCTATATGCCAGAAGGGGGAGCTCCCTCACTGTGCCAGTGGAGGTGAACTACAGACCCCGAACGGAAGACTCAACAACTACAAAGAATCATCCCTTAAAAGCCCTAACAGGAAAAGGTGTAAATTTTATCTCCCGCAAGAACTTCGCCAAGCCGGCAACTCCTCCAATGAGAAGTCCTCTTCACCGTGCACTCTTAATGTTGTCCAGTGGATTTTTGTGCAAAATAACCCCTCCCAACTGGCTCCTTCTCGAAAGTTCCTCTCCCTTGTTGTACTTGCCTATCGTTTTGCCCATATG
This sequence comes from Lontra canadensis, assembly GCF_010015895.1. Classification (NCBI taxonomy): domain Eukaryota; kingdom Metazoa; phylum Chordata; class Mammalia; order Carnivora; family Mustelidae; genus Lontra; species Lontra canadensis. The sequence goes on from NW_022630996.1 coordinate 34,873,865, forward strand.
TCCTGAATTGCATTTCTCTGCTATTCCTTAATAAACGCATTTTTTTTTTCTGATAAAATCACTTTCAATTTCAAGGCCCACATACTTCAAGAATGGATTTATAAACGCCGTCCTCCAAGGGGAAAGCCGGTATCAGCCCGCTGTTGGGCCAACCCCGGGGCCTTGAAGTTAGACTCACCTGGCTCGGCCTGTTCTGCCACATGTTGCCTATGGCCTTGGGCCAATCCCACTATGTAGGAGAAACTCAATGTCCAATGCAAGGTGTTCAGGGCAGGGAGAAAGCTGTTCCCAAAGTGGGAGGCGCACCCCTTTCTTCCCTCGCTCTTTCTATGGCTCTTTCTTTCAACTAAGATCTCTTACCTTTTAATTACTTCCAGACGTTTCGGTAGAAATGACCTTTTGGTAAAAACAAAAAGGCTAAGCCTGTACTGGAAAAAAAAGAAAGAAATCGAAGAGAGTTTCTCCGACCTCCCCACCAGCGGGTCGGACCCTGCAGCCCAGCCCGGCACAAGGCTTCGGGCGCGCGAGGATGCGCGCGGGATTTGCGTGGGCCAGTGCGCCGGCGCCGCGCGGCGGACGGTGCGCCTGGGGGGGATGCACGTGACGCAGAGCCCTAAGGCCGTGCGCGTGGCCTGCGCGCCGAGACAGTGCGCGGGGCGCGTGGAGGACGCACGAGCCGCGCAGGGCCGCCGGGATCTCAGGCCCCGCCCTTCAGCTTTCCCGGTCGTCATGACGACCGGGCTGCCCGCAACGGCGGCCGGGGCAAGTCGTTGAGGCTGTGAGCCGAACTAGGGCCCTACGGACCTCGCCCGACTGGGCGGGGCCCGCGCCAGAGAGACCCAGCTCCATCCGAACAGGGACTATGAGAAAATGGTCGGGCAGACGAGGAGTAAGTTCAAAGAAGCGGCTTCAGAGCCGGCGCACTCCTCCCGCGCTATGCCGTCCAGGCGGCGGCGCCGGGCCACCGGAGCCGGGGAGCCGGAGATGGAGGAGCCGCAGGCGCAGGTGGAAAAGCCGCAGCCTCCGTTGCCCGTAGGCGGGGGGAACCTGCCGGGGGGCGCCCGGGGCTACTCGCCGCGGAGGACCCGAAATCCGAACGCGCAGAATTGCATGCAAATGGAGGTGGTCGCAAAGACCCTCCTTCTCGGCCGCTTCCAGTTCCTCACCTGTTTGCTGGAGCAGCTCCGCGACAAGGTGCAGCAGTTGCGGAGACGGCAGGTCAACAGCAGGACCTCTCTGGGCATAGGTGAGCAGAACGGGCCGGGAGAGGCCGTGGCAAGGCCGGAGGGTGCCCTCTGAGCCTGGGGTGTCAGGTGGTTTGGGTGAGTCTTAAAGATCAGTTTAACAAACAAGCTTAGCCGTCCTAATGACAATGTCCAAGCTCGAGAAAATCTCGGACAAGAGTTCCAGCTCCCTTTGCTCTTGTTTTAATACATTTTCCAGGGTTTTGGGGTGTAGTGATCACCCCTTTGTCACCAACAAAATGTCATTTTAGGGCAAGCATTTATCGCAGGTTTAAGAATGGTGGACACATATGCTCTGTTTGTATCTTAAGTAAAGCATTGCTTAATTAGTTGAGAATCTTTAATAGTGGAAATAAGGTCAAATCAGACAATATATTTTCTCATGTCAGGCAATATATTCTCTCATGTCAGTACTCATTTACTTTCATATTGCTGTGGAACCTCACTGCCTAGATTTGGGGACTTTTTTACTAGTTTAAGCTCTTGAAAGATTTTCTTCATTTACATTCTTCCTTTTCTGTTGCTTTGAGTTAATTTAAATGTTGTTGCTGTTTCATTAGAATCAAATTTGAGCCTAGTCCTTGATCAGACTGGCTACTGATAGATGTTGAAACAGAGAAATGTCTACTAATGTAAGTTGTTGTGATTTCTTTTCATCATAAGTTGACTGCTGATGTTAAAGAAGGAGGAGTCTCCACATTTGGGGTGTTACAAGTACCAGAGGAATAATAGATGGGAATTCACACTTACATTTTATCAGGTGTCTAACTAAAGCAATAGATAACATCCCACATCCAGAATCAGAATGCTCTTGATACCAGGCTGTTTTGCCGTCCCAAACACAAGCTCCTGAGCACCCATGTTTGGCACACCGAAGGCAGTGCTCAGTGAGTGCTGTGTGAAATAATGACCCAGTATATTAAGTGCTAAGAGAGTTCAGAAGAGCAAACTAATACTTTAGGATGGGAGATGGGAATTGAGATCAGAGAAGACTTTTAGGAAAAGGTGGGATTAGAATTGTGACATTAAGGCTAACATTTGGATCTGTGAGGCAGAGAACAAGTATTAGAAGCCAGCAGAATGGCATAATTGAAGTCAAAGAAGTCAGAAAACCTGAAGGTAAAGTAAGGTGAAAAGGAAAGATACAAAAGGAGGAGGAAGTGGAAAGGCAGTTCAAAAGGTTGGCGGGGACCAGCTGTGAAAAGTCTAATTCAAAATTTCATTTAAGGAATTTGAAATTAATTCTGTAGAATTAATTGATTGATTGATTGATTCTTTAAGAAAAAAAATTTTAAGGAGATGAAATGCACATCATATAGAATTAACCGTTTTAAACTGAATAATTCTGTGGCATTTAGTACATTCACCATGTTAACATTGAATAATTTTTAAATAGAGTAACATCATTAACCTAACAGTGGTTTGTAAAATAGACTGGAGATGGATGGAAAAAAGAAGCAGAAAGAAATAATTAAATACTGGAATCCAGGCAATAGTGGTTTTAATGAGATAGTTAACAACAGGAATGGAGAAGAGAGGACAGAGGTGAGAGCAATGGAAGCATCTTGTGAGGACTGGGTAGGTGGTGAGGTGGAAGGAAAGAGAGAAAGTTTAGCAGCGAGGACTGTAGATTTGGGAATTATCCATGTAGAAGTGGATTGAAACTTGAAGATTGATACTCCCAATGAAAGAAAAGTGGGCAAAACAGAGATATTTGGGAAAACCCCTTATACTTAGTTTTAAGAGATGAGAGGAAAAGGAAGAGTCAGAAAAGCATTTAAAATAGAGTGGTCAGAAGCATGGAAGAACTAGAAGGGTTGGTGTAATAAAAGATGAAGAAATTCAAGATCCTACAGAGAGGTTTGAAAGACATAAGACTTTAAAGAGGCCATTGATGTTGCTAACTAAAATGTCATTGGTCATTTTTTTTTTTAAGTTATAGGAACTTAGAAGAAAGTAGCTGGCTAAGAATCTCATCAGCAAATGGGGGGGACAGAATATGTCATAGTTTGAAGGGCTTTTAGCTCAATGGAAATGTTTTAAGGCTTAGGAGAATTGAAGGCTGTAGAGAAAGATCTCGGGGAGAGGGTGAGATTAGGTTCCAAGAGAGGAAATAGTTGATGGAGCCAAGTCTTGGAATATTTGAGAAGGATGGAATTAGAGACACAAATTTGAGAAGCTAACTAGAAAAGAGAAGAGATACTTCCTTGGCTGAGATGGTAGAGAATAGAAAAACAAGGATTAGTATGTAGAGAAATTTTAAAAGTGGATATAAGAGAAGTTGGGAGAACTTATATCAAATGATCTCTGTTTCAATGAACTATAAGGCTAGGTCCCTTTCAGAGGTGAGATTGACAGGATACAGGCATCAGGAGACATGCTTTTTATCACATCTTTGGAAGAGGCAATATAAAACTTCCTGCATTTAGAATATTGGAATCATTGCACTTTATCATTTTTTCAGGTGTGGAATGTGGAGTCGGGAGGGATTGAAAGACACAAGAGTATTTTGAGGATATATGGAAGGCTAGATGGATTTAGTAGGATATTTGATCTTTCCCCTTTCCATTAACATCATTTTTAAGAGTTTTTGCCAATACATGTGATTGTCTAGAGAGTAAGAATGAGAAAAGAAACATGGCTGAAATAGGATGGCATATGTATCTTAAAGCTAATGAAGCCTTATCAAAAAGGCATCTGTTTCAATTTTAGAAAGAAGGTATAGGTCAAATTTCAAAGTGGTTCAGGGTATATTACATATTAGAAAGAGCTAACATAAGTAGTGAGTATGTATTTTTTCTATAAAAAGCCAGGTAGTAAATATTTTAGGCTTCACAGGCCACATATAGTCTCCATTGCTTATTCTTCTTCTTCCATATTTGTACAACCCTTTAAAATTGTGACAAGAATTTTTAGCTTGTGGACAGTACAGAAACAGACCATGGGCTGTAGTTTGCTGATCACGGTCTTCTGAGAAGTATTGAAGAGTGGTAGGAATGAGCCCAGGATGGTTAGGAATATGGAGAACAAGCTCTGGAGAAGCATGATTGAGAATTTTTTTTTTTGACGTTATAGTTTGTTATTATTTTTTTTATCGATTCACATTTATTTTGTTAGTCAAGATAATTTCTTGAATTTTTGAGAGGCTAAAGTTGGTGGTTTCTTAAAATGACTTGCCAAGTATATTTGGGACATTTGTAAGAAGTACTATTATAAAATCTTGGAGGGGAGGCAGGACTTTAGGAATAGCTGAGTAAATTTACTCCTCCACGATTATGACCAAAATATTTGGAAAATTGTCAAAATCAACTTTTCAAAACTTTATAAGTTAACCAAAGGTTTACTCTAAAGAGCATGTATTCAAAAACACTACTGCAGTTGTATAAGAACAGCAGGGTTTGGTGGCATTTTAATCTGGCCTTATCCTATGCCCCCTCCCAGTTTTATGGTATCCTTGAAAACAAGCAGCATCCCAGCCAGCAAAGGGGACAGACAGTATTAGGAGCTCCTCAGAAACCCATACCCAAAATAGTGATCCTGTTTGACCCATCTCCACACCCTCTGATAAGCCTCATGCATAGGGTGCAGGCTGGGCGACTCTAGATGAATCTCCCAGGCCACCAGGCTGGGAGCAATCAAAACTCCATAAATAGGGACTTTCAGGTGTGCTGCTGAGGAAGTGATTCCCTGCATTTAACAATATCTGAAGAGCCCTGGGGAAGATGGTTTAGAATGGCTCCTGTAAGCTAGAGTCACTTCTGAAAGGACTGAGCTGAGCACCGTGTATATATATGTGCTTGTTTTAAAAAATTTACATAAAGAAATAGAGAATAAGAGGGAGAAGAGAGAATAAACTGAAAATCCCCTCCAAAGGTCAAAATCATTAATGATTTCACCACTTTTTTGGCAAGTTATGTAAATGCAACATCGTCTTCCAAACTTCCCTTTGCTCCTTGAACTCCTCCCCCCGCCCCCCGCAGAGGGAAGGCACTACTCATAATTTGTTTTATGTCAGTTTGTAAATTTTTCCTATTTTATGTAGATAGAATTAGCTAGCCATCTTCCTGTATCTGCTCTTCAGGAATATAATGGAATGCATTTGAAATAGTTGTTTTAAAGGTATATTATAATAAAGCAGCTTTTAATGCCTTTTTTTGTTTTTCCAGCTGCCTTTGTGGGAGTTTTGCACTGGTAAGATTTGTTTCAGTTTTAAACAAATAAAAACATTTGGATTAAAAATTGACATTGCTGTTTGGTACAATAAAACAATAGCCACTTGCTATGTGTGTAGAATGTGTTTGTGCACCAGTTTACACGTAATTTTTTGAAAAAGTATGTGTAGCAAAATTTACAAAACGGATGTGTTAGAGGAATAGCACTTAGGAATTAAAATATTTTTCTGTTACTGAAGAATTCACTACTTTATTTCTTTAACCTCTAGCTTTTCCTAGTGTACTTTGCATGTTTATTTCATCTTAAACTCTTATTTTACAGTAATTATGTGTTCTTAGTGACATAAGCTTAGAGGTAACACCTCGTCAATTAGAAATCAAGTAGAAATGAAAATAAAGACTGGGCTGTAGTAATACAGATTAAATGAGACTTTCAGTGTGTGTATAATGTACCTTACTTTACACAAGTCATCTATTTGTAAAAATTATAAATAAAATAATATTTTTCCTCTGATGTATTTTCATTTCTACCTGAGCTCAGGAATTTTTACTTTTGGGAAGTGTGTGTTCATGTCCTTCTGGGACAGTGCTGTTCTGGCCACTTAGTCTGCAGGGAGATTTTGATTTTAGAACTAAGACTGTACTGGGAAGAAATATTTCCTAAAGCTGTTGATATCCTGACATACATCTCGCATGTCAGTCAAGGTGAGTGGAAGACAGGGTTGATATTTGGAACTTTGTTTTCTATTTATTTGGAAAGATCTATTTAAATTTAGGGTAGCATAATTGGTGACTAATTTTACTTTCACATATGCTCCCATTTTTACTGCCTACTGCTTTTTCTTGAGTTGGACTAATCATATATCTTAAAGTATAGTTCTTTGTCCTTTGGCACTTGCAAGCTGATCCCTTACATGGTATTCTCTTTATTTTTAAACTGCTTTAATCTAAAGTAATTTTATTTAAAGCAATGTTCTGAAAGTGACAGAGACATTTCTCAAAACTGTTAAAATAGAATAACTTATGAAACTTAAAAACTTGCCTCTGTTCTGACTTAGAGGCATAGAGTGGAAGGGGACAGAGAAACCAGAGGAGTTTAGATAAACAGTTATAATTAAGAACCAAGAAGTAAGGAATTTCAGCTATGTGCTACACTAAATTATAAATGCCTAAAAATACACAAATTACTAAGAAAATTATAAAATTATCTCATTTATTATAAAATTTATTCTTTTTCCTTTTGTGGTTTTTGTACTTTAATACTTAACTATTTTAGTACTGGTTTTGAAATGTTCTTATTCTTAGAATATGGTGCTTCATTTTTTTTCTAGGATACATTTAGTAACACTTTTTGAAAATGATCGTCATTTTTCCCACCTATCATCTTTAGAACGGGAGATGACTTTCCGAACTGAAATGGTTAGTTTCTTATAATAAATTAATTTGTAGTTTAACAATAGTAAGATTATAAGGCAGACATTTATTAGGAACTGAAATGGATTTTTGTTGCACTGTTTCTCAAACTATAACCTAGGTTTATTACGTAAATAGAAAATGTTTTGGGATTCTTTGACTTACCTCACTACCTTACTTTTCTAATGCAGACTCTTTTAATATAAAAAAGATCAATTAGCATAGCTGGGGAAGAAGGAGAGAAAAGACAACATTTAAGAAGTGATATAGGGATACTGAATGTTATCAGAAATTGCTTGTCCTCACCACCATTTATCTCCAGAACTTTATGACCCCAAACAGAAACTATACCCATTAAAACTAACTCTCTCCCCAGCCCCCTGTAACCTCTGTTCTGCTTTCTGTCTCTGCAGATTTGTCTAATGGAGGTATCTTAACCATGGCTTAGATCTTACCCTAATATCCTCCCACTTAATTCTTTGAAAAAAATGAATACATGAGCATTTGCATGGTATTTAAATTTTTAGTGTTTTGTAGGTATTATTTCCCAAAAGAGGATATAAGATATTCTTAAATAAATTGTGTAGTTGTGGCAGAGTCTGGGCATTGATGACAGATAATTGGATTCAGATAGCAGGTCTCTGCTTCCTTATGTGATGGCTAGGCAGTTAACCTCTGATTCTCAGTAATCTCATCTGTTGTCTAGAAATAATGCCAGCTTTAAGGATTTTATTGACTATGAAGGGAGATAATGAATGAAACATACTAACACAGTAGTTGGCACAAAAACAATAGATGTTATTAATAAAAACATATCTGTGTATTTCTTATTTCTCTAAATAGTGGCTTATTCATATTAAGTACCCTTTAGTTGTAGTATTGTCTTGTCCTTCTAAGCCAAAAGGAACAATCTTTATGTGAACTCATAATTTACCAATCAAAAATCCGAGGAATGCTCTTTCAGACATCAGCTAAAACAGAACTTCAACTTAGTAGCCTGGCATTGCTTCATCTGTTGATAACGAAGTAGCTGTATAGACATGCATGAGTGTAGAGTTAAAGATTATTTTAATGTTTTTGGGAGCGGGTATTACAAACAGTGTGGGCCTTTATTTGCTTTTCGATTTTAGGAAGAAAAGCAAGAAATTGATGAAGAAAGTAATATGAAACAACATGCTTTCGTTAATCTCTGAGTTTTAACTGAACAGTGCTTTGGCTGGCCTAATAAATTCATTATTTCCTGTGCTGGAATAATACACTAAATTAATCCCTTTCTCAGGACTGCATTGTGTCTTGAACAACAGTAGTTAATTGACATTTATTTTGACATAACATTTGACACGTGCAGAGCTGTTAGATGGAGCTAGGAAGTAAGTAAGTTGCAAACATTAAGTTCTGTCTCATTTTTGCTTATGATCATTGCATGTTATTTCTTAAGAGGTAGAAAAAAAAGTATCTATATGCAGAGTTGCACAAGGACATGAAAGCATCTCTGTTTATGCCAGAATTCATCAGATCTCAACCTCTAGACATCTCAAAATGGGGCAAAATCAGGTGTGCTGGAATTAAAAATATATTGTAGTTATGTTTTAAGCCATGGTCAGAAAAACTCTTTAAAACATTTAACTATCCCTCCCACTCTTTTTCAAACATGCAGAAAATATGAAAGAATAGCACAGTGGTAACTTGAAAAGGCATGCCTTTTTTTGAGCCCAACAATGCAGTAGCAAGGAGAAATAGGAAGTCTTATTATTGATTTTTCCTTTTATTCAGAAGAAATTGTTCAAATATTTTCATATTTAATTACATCAACAATTTGTGCATTTTTAAGGGACTTTATTATTCCTACTTCAAGACCATTATTGAAGCACCATCATTTTTGGAAGGACTCTGGATGATAATGAATGACAGGCTTACTGAATATCCCCTTGTAATTAATACAGTGAAACGCTTCCATCTTTATCCAGAGGTGAGTACTGTTTGGGGAAAAATATTTGTAGAATGATCCTTTTTTATCATAAAAATAGTGAATACAGTGATGTTATAAAAAGGAGGGAACCTTTAAGGCTTATTGATTGTATGTGTCCTTATAGTTGGGCAGAGTATCAAAAATTCCTCTTAAATTTTAAAGATGCCAGAATCTGCTTACATAAAGTCAAAGGAAGGAATCTAAGAAGAGTTGCTCATTTTTCAGTTTGTTCAGCTTTTTGCTTGTTAGGATGGAGTTGCAACTAATAAGCTTCTAAGATGCTGGACTTGAAAACTTTGTATTTCATTAATAATCAATTTAGTGTATATTTTTATTTCCCTTGAGATTTTCTATTTGATTCATGGATTTTTTAAAAAACTTTTTTTTTTTTTTAAATTTTAAGTAATCTCTACATTCAGTGCAGGGCTTGAACTCACAACCCCAAGATCAAGAGTCCCTATCAACTGAACCAGCTAGGTGCCCCTTGCTTCATGGATTTTTAAAAGTGGGTTTTTTTTTAGTTTCCAAGTATTGGGAGATTTCCTGTTTATTTTTGTGTTACTAATTTGTGGCTTAAATTCATTGTGTGTAGGGTGCCTGGGTGGCTCAGTTGGTTAAGCGACTGCCTTCGGCTCAGGTCATAATCCTGGAGTCCCGGGATCGAGTTCTGCCTCGGGCTTCCTGCTCAGCAAGGACTCTGCTTCTCCCTCTGACATTTTCCCCTCTCATGCTCTCTCTCACTGTCTCTCAGATAAATAAATAAAATCTTTAAAAAAAAATTAATTGTGTTTAGAAAATATACTTTGTATCATTCTGATTCTTTTAAGTTTATTGAGGTTTGTTTTATGGCCCAGAATATGGTTCATCTTGACATATTCTGTGAGCACTTGAAAAAGCTCCATTTTATGTTGTTATTGAGTAAAGTATTTTATAAATGTTGACTAGATCCTGTGCAATGATAGTGGTGGTGATATTTTCTCAATCCTTTTGATTTTCTGTCTAGATAATCCATCCATTGTTGGGAGAGGGATACTAAAGTCTCCAACTATAGTTCTGGATCCATCTATTTCTCCTTTTAGGTCTGTCAGTTATTCTTCATATATTTTATAACAGTGTATTTAGTACACATTGCATTTAGTATTGCTACATCCTCTTGTTAGATTTTTATCAATATATAACCTTACCCCATTTGCTCATATTTTTGTTTGCCTTGAAGTCTAATTTTTTGATAGTAACAAACTTTTTTCATTTGATTAATATGTACATGATACGTTTTTTCATCCTTCTATTTTCAACTTGCCTTTAACCTTATATTTGAAGTCTGTTTCTTATAGTTGAGTCATGTTTTTTAATCTGTCTATATTACATTTTTATTTGTTGTGTTTTATGACTTACACATAATGTAATTATTAATCTGTTTCAGCTTCAGTCTTTTATTTTTTCTGTTTGTCTTTCATTTTTCATTTGTCTCTTCTTTTCTCTGCTTTCCTGTGGGTTATTTGAAGATTTTTAAATTCTATTTTATCTATCCTTTTTGAATGTATCTCTTTATGTAGCATTTTTAGTTGTTATAGCTATGTATTAGATATATTACCTATACATAACTTTACATAACTACTACAGTCTACTGCTGTTATCATTTTACTAGCTCAAATAAGGTACAGAAAACTTACCTGTCTTTACATCTCTTTACCCTCATCGCTTCTTGGCCTTTTGGCTAATATCAAGTATACCTCTCTTTACCCTTCTCCTTTTATAATATAATCATCTTAAATATTTCCTCTACATCCATTTAATACCACATCAGACAGTACTATGATATTTCTTTTAGTCTTCAAACTTATTTTTAAAAAACTCAAGAAGTCGGGAGACCTGGGTGGCTCAGTGGGTTAAGCCTCTGCCTTCGGCTCAGGTCATGATCTCAGGGTCCTGGGATCGAGCCCCACATTGGGCTCTCTGCTCAATGGGGAGCTTGCTTCCCCCTCTCTCTCTGCCTGTCTCTATGTCTACTTGTGATCTCTCTCTCTGTCAAATAAATAAATACAATCTTTGGAAAAAAAAAACCTCTAGAAGTTTATCTTATCCATTTTTAAAATTTCTTCCTTATGTTCTAAGATGCCGTCTTTTATCATTTCATTTCTGTTTAGAGAATTTTCTTTAGCCATTCTTTCAGGCTAAGTCTGCTAGAAACATACTTTACTAGTTTTGTTTCATCTTTCATGTCAAACTCCCTTTAATTCTTGAAGGTTGTTTATTTATTTATTTATTTACTTGCTGAATATGGGATTCTAGGTTGACAGTTTTTTTCTTTCAGCATTTGTTAAATATGCTACTTCACTCTGGTCTTTCACAGCTTCTGATGTGAAATCTATTGTCAGTTGAATTGTTTTTCTCCTTTAGGTAAGATTTTTTTTCTTCCTTGTTGCTATTTTATATATCTACCTACTGATTTATTTATTTTTTTAGTTTTCACAAGTGTTCACAAATGTGATGTTTAAACGTTTTAAAAAATGTGATTTGTCTTGGTGTGGATTTCTTTGTTTTTATCCTATTTTTGTTTTGCTCAGCTTTGGTTTCTTCTTTTCTCTTTTCAAGACTTTAGTGAGAACAAATGTTAGATCTTTTCTTATAGTCCAAGAGGTTCCTAGGGAACCTTATTTACTTATTTATCAAATCTGTTTTTTCTCTGTTTCCCAGATTGGGCAAATTCTATTGCTTTGTCTGCGAGTTCATGGATTATTTTCCTCTATCCTTTCATTCATCAGTTAAGCCCATCCACTGTGTTTTAGTTTTGGTTATTGTCTTTTTCAGTTCTGAAATATTTGTTTGTTTCTTTAATATCTTCTATTTCTTTCCTGAGACTTTTTGAGTTTTTGTTTCCAGCACATGCATAATTTCTAATTGGAGCAATTATTCTAATTTTTTGTCATCTCATTGTTGGAATCTCTTTTTTTTTTTCATTCAGTTTGAAATCTTTATAGTTCTTGATATGATGAGCGTGTTTCATCATATTGGACATCAGTGTCCATCAGCTGATGGATATTTGAACATTATTTTATGAAACTGGTTTTATTTAAACCTTAGTTTTAAGTGGCTTTCTTTGGCATCACTCCAGCAAAGAAATGAGGATGTCTGCTATCCAGTTATTGCCAGATGGGTATCGAAGTCCAGGTTTCTCTCCCAGCCTCTGCTGATCCCAAGGTAGAAGTATTTATTCCTCATTACCTTTGAGTGAGATCAGAGCTCTGACCAACTCTGATCTCTACAGACACCACTGTGTGGATAGCCTGGTTACCCCAGAGTGGTAATGAAAGCCCTGACTCCACTAGGCCTCCTCTGACATTACCACACTGGGAAGGGGAAAGAATGGCTTATTGCTGGTTGGGGTAGAAGTCCAAGCTCCTCACGTAGTCTATACTGACACCATGGAGATAGAGAGCTTCCTTCTTGGCTTTCTGTTGCAACATCTTAGTGGGTGAATTAAGATGACTTGTTAAAAGCTTAGAGAAGGTTGAAGTCTAGGTTCCCAATTTAACCTTTGTTGGTGGGGGTGGCACCTTATAGGTTTTTGTTGTTTTCTGTGCTATTTGGGTGAAGAGAGAGAAAATTGTTTATAACATTTTTATGTATTCCCAGGCTGCCACTTTCCTGGTCCTTTAGGTAGAGAGAACAGGCTTTTGTCAGTCTTTTTTTGTGTCTGGTTGGTTTAGTATTTCTTGTTTTCAGGCTCTTTAACTCCAAATCTCAAAATGAAAAGTAAAGTCCAGAAAACGCATCACCATGTTGTTCTTTGGGTCCTAAGATCCCTAGGTGGTTTGCCTTCTCTCTACCTTTCAGGGTCTTCTTATATTTGATTTATGTAATTTCCAGGAGAAACAACAAAAAGTATATCTACTCCATCTCCCCCAAAGCAGAAATTCATATTATTTAACTATTTATATATTGCTTTTCATTTTTGTTCTGTTCAAGTTATTTTCTAATTTCCCATGTGATTTTTCTCATTGATCTATTGGGTATTTGGTATTATGTTGCTTAATTTCCAAGTAGTTGGGTGTTTCCCAGATTTATTTAAATTTCTTTTATTTCTGTTTTTTAGAAAGGGAAAAAAGACAGGGGAGGGGTAGAGGGAGAGGGAGAGAGACAATCTTAAGCAGGCTCCGTGCCCAGTGTGGAACATGACAGTGGGACTCGATCTCATGACCCTGAGATCCTGACCTGAGCTAAAATCAAGAGTCAGATGCTTAAAGGACTGAGCGACTCAGGTGTCTTCCCCTTTTTTTATTCTGTAAGTATTTTTCAAGGTAATTTTCAGTAGTAACGACTGTGTAGTATACACCTAAGATCTAAGATGAAGGAAGCTGTTTTCTGCACCAGCTTTCTTTATATCCCAGCTTACACTTCAGAGACACTCTTCTGTTCTTGTTTCCTGTGATGACTATCTGTAGGACCCTGGTGTAAGTGCAAAAGTTAAAAAAGACAACTGATTTCTCGAATCTTCAATTTTAGTTAATGTTGACTTATTCTGTGTATGTAAGATGAAGATTTAGCTTATTACACTAGTTTTAGGGCTATTTTTAGAACTTTAATAAAATGCTTATTTCTTGTCCCATTAATTTCTAACAGTATGTTCTCCAAGACATGAGCTAATTTTTTTTTCTTTTTACTTATTCAAAGATACTGAATAATTAGCAGTTTTCAATCTCCTTGATGTTATGGAAAAGTAATCATGATAACATAAATAGATAGTATCATAAAGGATGAGGCAAGAAGGAATCATTCAGTCTTATTTCACATTGCATAGATACAGTATGGAGAAGATCTAGTTATGCTTGCAACCTGTTATGGTACTTCAATGTTGAAATGAAATGTCCATACTTTTTGTGTTCATAAGGAGATTAATTTTTCCCAAAGATAAAGAGTTAAATTTGGAATAATATATTTTGAAAAGGCAAAGCATTTAAGGCTTAACTACATGCTGGCATGTAAGCTCTAATCCCCCAGCACTCCTGCAAGATGGTTATTGTTAACATCATTTTAGAAATGAGGTGGCCACGGTTCAAAGGTTGAAGGATTTCCTTGAGGATATCAAAAGAGTCAGAGGATAACAGAGTCAGAATTCGACTCAATTCTGACTTTAAAGCAGTGCTTTCTTATTATATCACACTAATTTTCAGAAATGAATATAATTCTAGATTTAGAACATACATTTAATATGGTAAGTTTTTATACATGGATGATAAATACGTAAGAAGATATATTACAATTTTTTATATAAGGTCAAGTTTGTAAAAGTGATAAAATAATAAATTTATACTTTTTGTTCATGGATAGATGTTTATGATGTTTGGTGTTGTGTATTACATTAACATCTTATATAATATTATTGAAAACTAGATCTAGCTATGTGTTTTTTACATACCAAGGGGAAGAATGGAGGGGTGATGACCAACATATTAAAAATAGTTAGTGCTGGGTGGTTTTTGCTTTCACTTTGAACTCTATTTTTATTTTATTTTTTATTCTTTCCCCAATGATCTTGCATTATTTTTCCCAAATCTATAAATTTTTCCCAAATCTCCTAGGCATGAGCATTTTGTTTGTAGTTTTCTATGGTTGTTCTTTTCCCTTTTCTTTAAACTTCACAAAGTGGTTTGCAGAATGGGAAGAATTGGTTAATTAAACCTGTTTGGTCAGAGTTTTAATGGGACTGGAAGAGATTATGCTGAGTGAAATAAGTCAAGCAGAGAGAGTCAATTATCATATGGTTTCACCTATTTGTGGACCATAACTAATAGCATGGAGGACATGGGGAGTTAGGAGAAGGCAGTTGAGGGAAATTGGAAGGGGAGGTGAACAATGAGAGACTATGGACTCTGAAAAACAATCTGAAGGATTTGAAGAGGTGGGGGGGTGGGAGGCTGGGGGAACCAGGTGGTGGGTATTAGAGAGGGCACGGACTGCATGGAGCACTGGGTGTGGTACAAAAACAATGAATACTGTTATGCTGAAAAAAAAAGTTTTAATGGGCACAGGAGCTATTATTCCATATGCAATTGGTTTTATATTTTTTAGTCCGTGTAGCAAATAAATTCAATAAATGAAATGTTATGAAATATTCCTGTAAATAATTATATTTTCCTGTTAATCACCATCATGTTTTAATTATATGCTATTTACCTATTTTATAGCTACTGTTATTTATGTTATAGAATTGATGACAAGAATATATTGCAGAGATGGTGATCATAACAAATTTTTGTAGATGTGCACTAATTCACTAATTAGTAACATACAACTTCAGTTTAGTGTGTGTGTATATGTATGTGTATATATACATATATATACATATATATATATATATAATTTTTAAATGATGGTTTTCCAAGTGAAATGATTTAAATAAATTTGTCAAAATTTATAATGTCAAAGGAAAACATTATAAAATAGTATTTTGGAAAAATTATTATGAAGATAGGATCTTTTCTTCTATCATCTCTTTTTGTTTTTGTCTTTGTAGGTGATTATAGCCTTCTGGTATCGCATATTTGTGGGAATAATGAATTTATTTGGGCTAGAAGCTAAGACCTGCTGGAATGTCACCAGGGTAGAACCTTTAAATGAAGTTCAAAGCTGTGAAGGCATGTTTCTTTCTAAAATGTTGCTTTTTTGTCATTAATTGTATATATGTACATATATGATATTTATTAAGTTGTTACAAAGTGATAGGTTAGTATTTGCTGTTGGGATCAGGTTGACCCAGGTAGACACGGACCTCACCCTCACAGAGTTTACACATAAGAAGAGGATTGGTAGTAATACTTGTGATGTATATTACAAGTAAGAAAATGAGGTTGTTAAGGATAGCAGTAAGGGAGAAGTGTCTAAAGAATAGGAACAAGAATATTCAGAAGTCCCAAGATGAGAGAAAACTGAAAAAAAGGCTAGACTTCTGGGTGCAGAGAAAGAGGGAAAAATGTTGTGAAATGATGCTGGGCATGTAAGCGAGGGTCAGAAAAGGAAAGGCCACCTGCAGGCTAAGGATTTTCTCATTCATTGAGGGATTTTCATAAACTAGTATTTAAAAAACATTATTTTGCCAGTTATATGGAAAAGATATTAGTAAAAGACAAAAGTGGGTTCAGTGATAACAGAGGGGAGACTGTTATGCTCTCAGCAGCTGACTGCAGGACAAATAACTGGGAAATGCAGATATTTGGGAGATTTTAGAAGCAGAATTGACAAAATTTGGTAATCGATCGTTGAGAGAGGGGAAGGAGGGTGCAGTCATGTAACACTGGTTTCTGGCTTAAGTAATTGAGTTTCTTCAAATGGTAAAGACATTTTAAAAGTAGCAGGTTTGAATTGCTACAGTAGTTTGAAGTACCTGGGAGACCTCAAAGTGGAGATGTCAAGAGACCACCTGCCTGGACACATATAGAAAGAAGAAAGTTCTGGTCTGACTCTAAACCTGGAGTCATCTGTGTACAGATGATCTTTGGAGCCTTGGAAGTTTAAGAATTTCCTTAAGGTTTCTCGTATGAGACCTGGCAATTTTTGGATAGGGTCTTTTGGGTTTTCTACGTAAAGTATGTTATCTGTGAAGAGAGAGAGTTTTACTTCTTCTTTGCCAATTCGGATGCCCTTTATTTCTTCTGTTGTCTGATTGCTGAGGCTAGGACTTCTAGTACTATACTGAATAGCAGTGGTGAGAGTCGACATCCCTATCGTGTTCCTGACCTTAGGGGAAAAGCTCTCAGTTTTTCCTCATTGAGAATGATATTCTCTGTGGAAAGCATTTCATATATAGCTTTTATGATATTGAGGTATGTTTCCTCTATCCCTGCATTGTGGAGAGTGGCTAAAACTAACAAGTCAGGAAACAAATGTTGGCAAGGATGTGGAGAAAGGGGAACCTTGTTACGCTGCTAGTAAGAATGCAAGCTGGTGCAGCCACTCTGAAAGACAGTATGGGTGTTCCTCAAGAAGTTGAAAATAGAGCTACCCTATGACCCAGCAATTGCACTACTAGGTATTTACCCAAAAAGCACAAATGTTGTGATCCAAAGGGGCACCTGCACCCCAATATTTATAGCAGTAATGTCCACGATAGCCAAACTATGGAAAGAGCCCAGATGTCCGCTGACAGATGAATGGATAAAGAAGATAGTGTGTGTGTGTGTGTGTGTGTGTGTGTGTGTGTGTGTGTGTATATACAATGAAATATTACTCAGCTATCAAAAAGGATGATCTTACCATTTCCATCAACATGAATGGAACTGGAGGGTATTATGCTGAGCAAAATAAGTCAATCAGAGAAAGACTGTTATCATATGATTTCACTCATTTGTAGAATTTTAGAAACAAAACAGAGTATCAGAAGCGGAAGAGAGAGAAAAATAAAATAAGACAAAATCAGAGAGGGAAACAAACCCTCTTAAGAGACTCTTGACCATAGGAAACTAACTGAGGGTTGCTGGAGGGTAGGTGGAAGAGATCGGTTACCTGGGTAATGGACATTAATGAGGGCACGTGATGTAATAAGCATTGGGTGTTAATATGCAACTGATAAATTACTGAATTCTACAGCTGAAATAATGATACACTATGTGTTAACTGATTGAATTCAAATAGAATAAGTAAAAATATTTTTAAAGAATATTTTGAGGAGAATATGCAGACCAAGAAGAGAAGAGCGCCTGGGACAGAGCCTAAGGTGATCTGACAGGGAAGAGGGGTGGTGTGACTTGAAGTTACTACAATAGAAGGAATCACAAAAACCAGCCTTCAGATCTTGGCTCCATCAGTTACACCTGAATAATTTTTGGCAAGCTCTTTAAGTTTTCTGTGTTCTGTTAGTCAGTAATAAGAGTATTTTCTTACTAACACACACACACACACAGGTTTATACCTGGGATATATTAAGAACTAAGGTTTGTCCATACATAGTAATGGATCAAATAATTAGGTCATCTCATGTAGACTTAATGTGCTCCTTGACGTCAGGGGCCATATCTTAATTCATCCTAAAACCTAGCAAAGGATAAAAATAATGCAGTGGGTTTTCTCCTGTAATGCATGCAGTGACTCCACAGAGAGTTCTAGACACTGAACAATAGCATCACCTAAACAAAGTGAAGCACCCACTAATCATTACAGCATAATAATACCTTAGGTAAGGGGAAGTACTAATGTAACTATTAAATAGAGTGCTGCCCAGCACTCTGAACAGCAAATGTTTTCAGCAAGTTCATGAACCCTTGATTACAAAGCACTGAGATAATTATGCCTGATTGCTTTATAGTCTTTTATTCATTAAATACTGAATAACCTGTGTCTTTTTAAAGGATTGGGAGACCCTGCTTGCTTTTATGTTGCTGTGATTTTTATTTTAAATGGAATAATGATGGGATTGTTCTTCTTATATGGTGCATACCTGAGGTAAGATTACTGTATTAAGAGATATTTCAGTGGGCTTATAAGGACTGGCTGACATTTTCTGATTAAATGATGAGGATAATTATGAGATTAATTGATTAATAGGAAATTTTATAAATTTATTTTTTCAGAAACTTAGCTAATGTCATGCAATCAGAAACTAGAGCTGTCACTAAAATATCTTAAAAGCCTCTTTCTTACCCTTGTGGGGATTTTTTTTAAACTAATTAAGATTCCTTAACAAAGTTTTTAATGAGAATACTTCTAGACAATATGTAAAATTATTATAATGTTAGGGGAATCTTTGGTTGGCATTAGTGGCAGGTTATTTCTAATTTTAATGTCTGTACATGTGAAATTAAGAAAGCAGTAGAGGAAAATGTGTATCACTGTAGCAGACACTTATATTTGATAGCCTGTCTTTGTTGTTAATAGTACCACAATTTGGTTTGGGGTAGCAATGTGTCCAGTCTCAGATGATAGGCTGAAGTTAATTATGACAATCATATATTTTGCTTCCCACTCTCCATTGCTTCTTGAGATAGGCATATGAGCTAGTTTTTCCAGTGAAAAATATGGTGAAATTGGTCTTGTTTACACCTAGGAAAGCATTTGTCTGTCTCACAAAAGGACAGATTTCCATTGCCCCTTCTCTGTCTCCTGCTTTTGAACTTAAGTGTGTTATACCTGGAGCTGCTGCAGTCATCTTGTGACCATGAGGGAAAGGCCATAAACATAACATAAGTCTGCCCTAATGTCCTTGTGCTGCTGAACCAGTGCCAACAGACACTTACCTTTCATTTTCTTGTTGAATGATATAATAAACATCATGTTATTTAAGCCACTTTTGTTAGGTTTTGTTTCTTGCAGCAGAATATATTCCTAACTGATCATCAGCTTTCTTTATAATGTTATTCTTGAACTGCACAACATTTAAAGTTAAAAATCTAGATCTAATCTTTCAGTAAGTATTGAGTTTTCATATTGGGTTTTCGTAGGCTTTATGTCTATATAGACATTAATGTAGATATACACTTCTTGTTTTAGGAAGTTTTCAGCATAAAAATACTAGCATAGTACCAATAAAAAATTATGACATTGCAACATTGTACCAGGTATCCTATCCAGCACAGTAAGTCAAGAAAAAGTAGTAGTAAGTATAAAGACTGGAAAACTTGAAAAAAGAAACAAGTGTCTTTCCTTAAAAGCAGATCACATGATTTTATGTAGAAAATTCAAAAGAAACTATGGATAAAGTATTAAAATAATAAGAATTTATAATTTTACTGAATACAAAAATTAGTATGCAGACATTATAAATCTATACTTTGTTTTTTAAGTGAAATTTTAAAAGGATGTCATTTAGAAAAGTATTGAAAGCATAAAGTTTTTGATAAATATCTGACAAGAAATATATATGACCTTTTTTTCCTCTTTGGGAAAATTGTAGAACTTTATTGAGAGACTTGGGAAGATCTAAATAAATGAAGATGTAACTAACTATAAATAATTCATGGATTAGAAGACAATATTTAAGAGTTGAGAGTTACTTGAATTGATTTGTAGATTCAATACATTGCCAATTTTGTTTGCCTTGGTAAATACCGATTTTAAAATTGTTCAGAAATGCAAAGGGCTTAAAATAATGGAGACATTCTGAGCAAGATAGGACTAGCTTTAGTAATCATTTCTGTATTATAAAACTGCTGTAAATAAGGCAATGTGATTGTGGCATAGGGATTAGACAAGTAGATCAGTGGAATAAAGCAGATCTCAGAAACACTTGTCCCATTTAAAAACACTTGGTATATGATAGGGTGAATATTGCACATCAGTAGGTAAAGACCATTTTCTCAATAAATGCTGCCAGAATAATTGGAAGATCATAAGAAACAAAGAGAAGTTAGAACTATATGAAAATTAAATTCTAGTTAGATTAAAAAATACAAAGACAAAATTATAAAATGCTTAGAATGTTATATGGAAGAATACCAGCAACTTGAGGTAAGAAAAGATTCTTTTGAACTTAAGAAAACTTAAGAAAAGTTTTGCCATGAAGAAAAAAACTAATAAATTTGGTAGGAAGAATTTAAGTTCCTCAAGATATACTATACAATGAAAAGATACGCCACAGACTGGGAAAACATTGCAAAATATATACCCAACATGGTATCCAGACATTACAGTCATTAATTCAATGATTTAATTAATTTATTTAATGCTTACTGTGACCAGAATCACTACACTAGGTGCCAGGAATACAATCTCTGTCCTCATGGAATATATATTCTAGAGGGTAGACAAAGACTAAGAAGACAGACAACCCTATAGAAAAGTAGACAAAATATTTGTGATCAGATATATACCAGAAGAATTCCAAATTGCCAATAAACATTTGTAAAGTTGACCACCATCACTAATTATCAGAAAAATACAAATTTAAACCACGACATACTATTTTATATGTACTAGATTGGCAAAAAGGACCTTTATCCATGGCAGATGGACATATAAATTAGTACAATTATTTTGGGAAAACTGTGCATAATTTAGTAGAGTTGACGGTGTAGATATCTTCTAACTCTGCAATTCCTATTTAAAATTTATAGACTTATAAAGAAAGGAAACAAACTTGGTGCTTGCCACTGGGGAAGGGAGTGGGGATGAGCAAAATAGGGAAGGGGGAGTGAGAGATACAGGCGTCCAGTTATGGAATGAATAATTCACAGGGAGGAAAGGTACAGCATAGGGAATATAGTCCATAGCATTGTAATAGCATTATGTGGTGACAGGTGGTACCTACACTTGGGAACACAGCATAAGTATAGAGATGTTGAATCGTTGTGTTGCATACCTGAAACTAATGTAACATTGTGTATCAATTATACTAATACATATAGATATGTAAGTATACATATGCCTAAGAAACTTTGTACATATACACCAGGAAGTATGTACAAGAATATAACAGCATAGTTTGTAACAGCTGCAAACTGGAAACAACTCAAATGTCTAACAACAGAGAAATGTACACATTACGGTTCCTTAATACAGTGGAATACTATACAATATTGAGAATGAGTGAGCTATAGCTACACACATCAATATGGACAAATCTTAACAATATAGTGTTGAATGATGAAGGTAAGCAAAAACTTAAAAGATGCATCTTCCATTTGTATAAAGTTTAAGAACGATTAAATCATAGTATGTATATGTGTATAGATGTGGTTATGTTAATAATCACAAAAATCAGGATAGTGGCTCTCTGAAGGGGTGTCACATGGGGACTCAGGGTGTGATCAATTTTCGATTCCAATGATAATTATGCTTTTAGTTACAAGTATGTTCACTCCATAATTGTTCTAGGAACTAGAAAATTTTATGTACTTTCTTATGTATGCCTTATAGGAAAATATAAACTCATCAGCATTTTGAGGGAAAAGAATTACTTTTAGATTATGTTGGCAGGCTTTAAAATGTTCTGTTTTTGAAATTATTTCATATTATGCTTTTTTAAAATACAAAAATGTTACACAGACTAAATTTTTTTTTAACTAATATTTTTCATTGGGAGAGCTCCTCAGGAGGTGATGGTCTTCTTTAAATTGGCTACACAGTTCTGTAATATCAATACATTATTGGGCTCCAGTCTTTGAGAAGGATATGTAGATAGAACAAATGTTGGTTATAAAAGTGTTACCAAAACTGTGAAGAGATTGAAAGTGATGGCATATGAGAAACAAAAGAAATAGGAATTGGGGGTAAATTTTTATTTCTTACCCTGGCCACTCTCTCCTGTTGGAGCTAACCTGGAAAGAAGAATAGAAATTTCCCATTTCTATTCTTTTGGTGGTTAATGATAAAATGGTAACATGCATGTCTGACTTATCAATCAAGTCCAAAATTGATTGATTTGTACTGATTTTCTAATCAGTACAAAGAATTTTAGGACAATTTGCTTCAAAATAGCCCCTCACATCTTAAAATTATTATCATAGTTAAGTGCTTCTATTACCCTTCCACAGCAGGCACTATTATTGCTGTTTATATTGTCAAATCTTGCTTAGATTTATATCCACATGATCCTACATTCTATAGGCTGCAGTTAGTTGTTTTGCTTCTAACACCTTCCTCCTCGCAATTTCTTCCTTTTCAAAGGCATCCTTTGAATTTCCTTTAGTGAAAATCTATTAATGGTAAATCACTTCCCATTAGCTTTGCTTGTTTTGAGCTCATTCCTTCTGTTCTTCCATCATTCAGGGGGTATTTATTATCTTCTAAGTGTAAAGCTGTGGATACAGTGATGACAATATCTGAAGAAAAGGCAACTTTAAGAAATCATTTTCATTTCTTTTCTTTTTTCAGTGTTCCAGGATTCATTGTTTATACACCACACTCAGTGCTCCATGCAATACGTGCCCCCCATAATACCCACCACCAGGCTTACCCATCCCCCCACCCCCGCCCCTCCAAAACCCTCAGTTTGTTTCTCAGAGTCCACAGTCTCTCATGGTTCATCTCCCCCTCCAATTCCCCCCAACTCACTTCTCTCCTTCTCCTCATGTCCTCCATGTTACTCCTTATGCTCCACAAGTAAGTGAAACCATATGATAATTGACTTTCTCTGCTTGACTTATTTCACGCAGCATAATCTCCTCTAGTCCCATCCATGTTGACACAAAAGTTGGGTATTCATCCTTTCTGATGGATACATAATACTCCATAGTATATATGGACCATATCTTCTTTATCCATTTGTCCGTGGAAGGGCATCTTGGTTCTTTCCACCATTTGGTGACTGTGGCCATTGCTGCTATGAACATTGGGGTACAGATGGCCCTTCTTTTCACTACATCTGTATTTTTGGGGTAAATACCCAGTAGTGCAGTTGGAGTGTCATAGGGTAGCTCTATTTTTAATTTCTTAAGGAATCTCCACACTGTTTTTTCAAAGTGGCTGCACCAACTTGCATTCCCACCAACAGTGTAAGAGCGTTCCCCTTTTAAATACAACAAATTATAAAATTCAGATTATTTTATATGTATACTTTGTATACTTATACATTCAAGATTAAAACATTACATGTGTACTTCTAAAATTTTGGCATTATTTTACATTGTTTTGTACTATAGCATTTAAATATGACTTTAAATTCTAAGGTAATTTTGTAAAACACTATATTTTATTAATTATTAATGTATACTCTTTTTTTAACAGTGGGACTCAACTTGGAGGTCTAATTACAGTTTTGTGCTACTTTTTCAACCATGGAGAGGTTTGTTTTCTAGAAAACAGTTTTTTAAGATAGAAGGGGCTGTATAGGAACAAGGAAATATATTCATCAATACAATATATAATTGAATGTTATTTAGGACTTAGCAATATTTTATGTTAATAGTCATATTTTAATCATGTTTGTCCACATTTTTACATAATAGAATTTATGATATGAAATATCTTGCCTGATTTTTAGTGTACCTATATTTTGTAGAAAAACCAAATACTGTATTTTGCTGAAAAGGAAATACTGTACCTGTTGAATTCAGGCACTTTATATAAACATTATCTCATTTACTCCTACCACACTTTTATGGAAGGTGGTTATTATCCTTACAAGTAGAAGATATGAAACTGAAATTTATAGTTGTTATGTTACTCATACAAGATTCCAAATTCAAAATCTAGTGAAACTGAGCTTCAGTTCTCCATCTGTCTGGCTCTAAAACCTTGCTTCCTTCTATTACATCATGCTGCCTTTTCAATTACAATTACACAACATGATGAACTCAAAATAGAAATTTACTAACCCAGTCAAATGGGATATAGTTCACGTGCAAAGAACACATAGAAACTTATCTAGAATATGTTAGATTCATTCAGCAATATACTGAATATTTAACCTGTGCCGGATCCTGTTCGGGAATGAGAGGTGGCAGTGAAAAGTGAGAGAGTATGACTACTAGCTTTTGAAAACAAAATATGTAATATGTTGTGGAATGGGTTACATAGGATTGAAGTTTTTATCCATTACTTCTAGGAAAGGTAAATAATTGGTGAATTTTAGAAAATCAGTTAGGCAAAGGAATCAAAGAAATTATACGTACATAAATATGTAAACTTAAACAAATGCATTGTCACCAATATGTTCATGTAAAGACAAAATCTTTTCTTTGAGTATGCCAGATGAATTAACTTTCTTATACATACCATAATTCATCTTTTAAAATTTAGTTTTGGTTTCTTGGAAGAGGAGTAATAAGAGTTTATAAGAGTTTTAACTCTTTCTAGAATTTTAGAATTATTGATACAAAACTTTTATAGTATTCTCACTTACATTTTAGAAATAATTAGTTTTAAAGTCTATACAAAGTGTCAGTACTTTCATTTATGTATCACATCAGTGATTTCAAAATACTTTCAGTTGTTTTTAGAAATTTACAGTTAACTCTTTTAAAGGCATATTTCACAAATTCAGAGACAATCTTAATTACTTGTAGTGTGTGTCTATACTTATTAAACTTGTTATGTATAAACTCTCTTGGTGTTTTCGAATGCCCTAAGTGATACCTGGTTAGATTTTTTTCTGGGCATACATACATGCCAAAGCCCTGGGATGCGAGTGTCCTCACTGCAGAGCTGAAATGTGCATCTGGTTTTTCATTTCCAAAATTCTCACCGCTCCTGTAACTACCACCTTTTTTTGTCCTTTAGGTTTTCTTACGTCTGGCGTTCTTGTGTCTGGTCTTGCTAGTTAATGGCTCTCTACCTAATGCCTATATGCCCATTAAGAGAGTTCCAGAAACGGAGAAGCTATCCCAGGCACTCAGAAATTAATGAGCCTAGTTTTAAAATTATTTGAACAGCCTACTCATAACTTTTAGATTAATATTTATTGCAATGGAACATAAAATGAAGTAAATATTTTATTGATTTCAGGCTACCCGCGTAATGTGGACACCACCTCTCCGGGAAAGTTTTTCATATCCATTTCTTGTACTTCAGATGTGCATTTTAACTTTGATTCTCAGGTAATTTTATTTATAAAATAAATCTAAATAAATTATAAGTTAAGTTTCTTAAAATATACTTCAACCTATTAAGTTATAATTATTAAATTTAGTTTTCCCTTTTAGTTACTTTAAAATAGAGTATCCAGTTGAGAAAATAATCTAAATTTACTATGTAAAAAATTTCTTTCCACTGAGTCTAGACTACACGTTTTAGGTGATCTAAATTCCTGGAAAGATGGTTTATTTTCTAATTTTAGGAAGTGATTTTAGTCTGACCAGTTGGGGTTTCATGGAATGAAATGTGTTAACTACAACATTTAGGATTGTAGCCTTGAGTACATAAGCTATATACTCTGTAGATTAACCAAAAGTCACTTTGTTTGGTAAATAAAAGATAACAGAGAACTTAATATATTTTGTGATAATATCCCTAAACAATATGAATATTTAAGTTTTTTCATTTGAAAATTTATATATCATATTATAAGGATTTATCAAAAATCGAATACACCTTTTATAAAAAAGAACAGCTACAGTTTTATTATTTACACAAAATGTTTACATTTCTTTTTTCATATTCTAAAAGACACTAAAACTATCTGTGGTAAAAGGTATTGGTTAATTGATACATCTTTCCATTGCAGACTGGACAGTTTATTTTTTTATTCTTTATTTTTTTAAAGATTTTATTTGTTTATTTGACAGAGATCACAAGTAGGCAGAGAGGCAGGCAGAGGAAGAGGAAGGAAATAGGCTCTCTTGCTGAGCAGAGAGCCTGATGCAGGGCTTGATCCCAGGACCCTGGGATCATGACCTGAGCCAAAGACAGAGGCTTTAACCCACTGAGCCACCCAGGCACCCCAGACTGGACAGTTTAAACTTCAATATGCAGTAGTTTGTAACTGCATTCTAGAATTCTTTTTCAGTCATTATTTTAATTTTTTCCTTTAAAACATTCTCATAGTTGTTAACTTAATATGGCACCAACACCTAGAATTTTCTTCATTGCTTTTTGAAATCTAAAAGCAGTGGTATGTAAAACTTGCTGCTTGTATAGGCTACATATTTTGAGATATGCAGGGTCAGTTCACACTATTTTCTGACCACATTGCTGGAGTATTAAATTTGTAATATCATGCATTAGTGAAAGGAGAAGAAACTCTAATGTTTAAGGTATCTTATTTACTGATAAACTAGTTACAATATTTAAAGCTCTAAGTAAGATTGTTTTACGCTAAGTTTTTTGTAACCCAGTTATATTCCGTTCTTTTTTTTTTTTAAAGATTTTATTTATTTGGGAGAGAGAGCGAGCATGAGTAGTGGGGAGGGGCAGGCAGAAGGAGAGAAAGAAAAAGGCTCTCTGCTGAGCAGGGAGCCCAGTGTGGGGCTCGATCCCAGGACCCTGGGAACATGACCTGAGCCGAAGGCAGATGCTTAACAACTGAGCCACCCAGGTGCCCCTATTCAGTTCTTTTTAATGGGCTTTAGATTCAACTGCATTTTGTTATCTTACATCAAAGGTAAGTGGTCATTAGATTTCATCATTTTTCAGTTAGTTTTTCTGTTTAGTGATAGACTACTTTTATGGTAAAACTTACCGGTATCAATTCTCTCTATTAAGGACCTCGAACAATAATAGAAGGCATTTTATTGCACTCTGTTTTTCCAATGTTGCTTTTATGCTTCCCTGGCAGTTTGCTCAGTTTATACTTTTTACACAGGTAAGATGATTTTAAGCTAATTTAAGTTGAATGAAAGATGTACTTTGTTGTTTTTTAGAAGTTTTATAATGTCATTATGTTTCTGCCCTAATAGATTTTCAAAATGTGGAATAATTATAAAGTTTGTATATGTGTATGATTTTTTAAAAAATTATATAAATCTACATTCTATTAATGTATTGGTTTATCTAGGCAGATCTTAATGATCAACCTGCAAAAGACTTTTTCCTGTTACTTTAATTCAAAGTTTTTCTTGTGTGTATTTGAGATTATCTCTATATATTTGCCTGTAGATCTTCCTTTTATCTTAGGAATCATTTTGGATGTCAAGTTACACAACATGGTAAGGGCGAAGCCTGCTCTTCATGGTAAAGGGTATCTGCTTCTAATCTAGCTAACTGTTGGTTCTTTTGTCTGAAGAATAGGGTCTTTATGGACACCATTTCTCAGAGCTTCAATCATGACTTTACTTGGGTGAATTTGAGGCCATATCTTGTTTCCCCAAAACAACTAAGTAGCTAATGGCAAGAAACTGAGCTAGGAAAGTAGTAAAATTTTGATGAAATTTCATGATATCCAATTTTATGTTAGAACTCCTTTCCACCTAACTAACCAACACTGATAATAATAATGTTCTCTATTGGCAGTGAGAAATTGTGCCAAGAAAGGCTTGTGCTGCTGGTTAGTTACAAAAATTAAACTATAAACTCAACTTAATTGGTGCTGCATGTTTAAAGTATTCTCTCTGCTTTACTTCCTTATAGTTGGCCCTTCCATGTTGTAACACGGAAAGTCTGTGGTTTCCATTATTTGCTCATGCCAGCATAGATTTCTAATGTGCGTCACTTCCTTGCAAGCACATTTATTAATCCACTAGTTCTAATGAGACAGTTTAAGTAGCTGTTTGGGTAATTTTGATATTGCTTTAATGATTTTCTCTCCATTCAAAAGATGTGCTAGGCTTTTAGTTTTCTTTTTTGTTTTTTTTCTTTAATTATTGAGATGTAATTGACAACATTTTGTACGTTTAAGGTATGCAATATGTTGATTTGATACATTATTATATTTCAATATGATTACCACCTTAGTGTTAAATATATCAGGTCACATAACTCTTATATCTTTTTTGTGGTGAGCGCATTTAAAATTAGTCTCTAAGTAACTTTGAAGTGTATAATACAGCATTGAATATAACCACTGTGCTCTGTGTTAGATATCTAGAACTTATCCATCTTCTAGTTGCAAATTGGACCCTCTGT
The DNA here is from genome assembly GCF_010015895.1 of Lontra canadensis. Lineage (NCBI taxonomy): Eukaryota > Metazoa > Chordata > Mammalia > Carnivora > Mustelidae > Lontra > Lontra canadensis. The sequence goes on from NW_022630996.1 coordinate 34,902,091, forward strand.
CCAATGTCTGTTGTATTCCCTCACCCCTCAGCCCCTCATAACCACAATTTTACTCTTCGTTTCTACAAGTTAGGCTTTTTAAGATTCCACATGTAAGTGATACCATAGTATTTGTCTTTCTCTGACTTACCTCACTTAGCATAATGTCTTCACGGTCCATCTCTGTTAAATTCTATGTATAAGTAACAGGGAATCAAAAATTAGCATACAGAAGAGTGTTATGTTCAGTTTCAATTTTATGTTTTCAATGCACAATGCCCTCATCTCTGATTTCAGGAACAAAATTGGTCCAAGACCTGAACTGATTGAAAACTCTTTTCTGTTTTCTGGGGAAAAAAAAATTCACTCACCCTCAGACCTACTCACCTTGAGGCTAATATTTGCAAGAGCATGTTGAAACCTTCATCTGGAGGGAAGAAGAAAAGTCCATTTTCTACAGTTTCACAGCAGAATTTGACTCTGTTACTTGTATCTAAATGAGAGGGCTCTCTTTTCAACCAGCAATTCAAGTAACATTTCAGCAACTGAGCAGAATTTTCACCCATGAATGTTTCTCTTAACCAGAGCTTATTTGTGATTCTTAAGGGCAGTGGTCTAGACTTAGATATCGTAACAATATTGGTCTATGAGAGGAAAGAAAAGGAAACTAACATATGCTATACTTGAGTATTAGAGTTTGTTTCATTTAATCCTCAAGGAGTCCATTCAGATGGATATTACAGATAAAGACACAAAGACTCAAAGATTAAATTAAAATCAAGTTCTGTCCAATCGCAAAGCTCCAGCATTTTCCAATTTATTTTTTGTTGCAGCTCTAAGGCCTTTGAACTCTTCTCTATTGAAAGTTATACACTTGACTAAATTACCTTACTTCCTTGCTAAAATGCCTTCAGCTTTCATGCAGCATTAATAAAATAAATATGCATTTGAAGAATATTTCTGTACTTTTTTGTGAAACTATAAAACTATAATTAATTGAGTACACTGTGTTATCTAATTGCTTTCTAAGTACCTATATGACACATTTTTCATGATTAGCGTCAAGATTAATTTTCTTCTCAAGGTGAATTTATGAACTTCCTTTTAACAAACTGCAACTATTCTATTAAATGAGCTGTGTTCAATAGGAGACAAGCAGAAAGCAATTGCATTTTTTTCTCCTGATGCCTCTTAAAACCTGTGTTCTAGACTTGTTTCTCCTCCACCCCCCAAATTTAGATGAAATCTCAGGAGGTTCCATACATATTCTTTTCCTTTTCATTTTGAAGAAAAGTATCATTTCAGTAAAAAAAATCTTTTTGAGTTTTTTTTAGATCTTTAAAATTGTGTGTCTTCTGGCCATTAAAATGATATATATCTATTTATTTAGTTCTTGCTTAATTTCTTTCAATAATGTTACATAGATTTTTAGAAATCTTACAGATGTTTCATTAGATTTGTTTCCATATATAGAAAGCAATTAGATAACAGAGTACATTCAATTTTCTATTTTTGTTGCATTTTAAAAGATTGACTATTTTGTAGTTTTAGGTATATAGCCCTACATGTGTTAATTAGGCAAAATATGTTAATTTTGCTATTAAATTTTTTATATATCTACTATTTTTGTTTATTTCACCTACTAGAGGAGGAGTGTCTTAAAATTTTCGACTTCACCAATGATCTGTTGATGTCTACTTTTAGTTCTGCAAATTATTACTTAAATATTTTGATCAATTTATGATGTCCATAATTGTTAAACATTCTTTTTATTTTTATGTAATGTGTCTTAAAAATTTTTAAGTGCATCTGTGTGTGTGTAGTAAGAACACTTAACTTGAGACATCTGCTCCTCACGGACTTGTCAGTGCAGGTAGAGTACAGTATTGTTATCTACAAGCACAGTGTTGCGTAACTGACTTCTAGAGTTTACTGATACTGCATAACTGAAATTGTATATGCATTGATTAGCAGCAACTTCCCATTTCTTCCTCTCCACCCAGCCCTGGCTATCACTATTCTATTCTGTGCTTCTGTGAGTTTGGTTATTCTAGATACCTCATAAAGTGGAATCATGCAGTATTTGTCCTATAACTAGTTTATTTCACTTAACATAATGCCTCATTCATATAGTTCCATATTACAGGATTTAGCTCTTTTTTAAGGCTAATGATAGGCCATTGTATGTGTATGACACATTTTTAATCCATTTATTCACTGAGTGTGACTTAGGTTATTTCCGCACCTTGGATACACGAATAGTGCTACAGTAAACATAAGAATGCTAATCTCTTCAAGATTCTATTTTCATTTCTTAAAATTAAATACATAGGAATGAATTAAATACCTAGGAAATGAGATTCCTGGATTATAGGATAGTTCTATTTAATTTTTCTTACAGAAATTTTTTAAAAAAGATTTTTATTTATTTGAGTGAGAGAGAAAGAAAGAGATCACAGCAGGGTGGGAAGGATAGAGGGAGAAGCAGACTCCCCACTGAACAGGGAGCTTGATGTGGGACTTGATTCCAGGACCCTGGGATCATGACCTGAGCCAAAGCAGACGTTTAACCAACTGAACCACCCAGGTACCCTGTTTTGAATTTTTTGAGGAACCTTAATACTGTTTTCCATAGTGGTTGCACAGTTTTGCATATGCAACAGCTGTGTGAAAGAATTCCCTTTCTTCCACACCTTCATTATTAATTGTTGCTTGTTTTTGTGATAATACCCATCCTAATGAGTATGAGATAACACAGCATTGTGTTGTATTTTTTTTTTTAGTTTTATTTTTTCAGTGTTCCAAGATTCATTGTTTATGCATCACACCCAGTGCTCCATGCAGTACGTGCCCCCCATAATACCCACCACCAGGCTCACCCGTCCTCCCCTCTAAAACCCTCAGTTTGTTTCTCAACGTCCACAGTGTCTCATGGTTCATCTCTTCCTCCAATTTTCCCCAGTTCACTTTTCCATTCCTTCTTCTAGTGTCCTTCATGTTATTCCTTATGTTCCACAAGTAAGTGAAACCATATGATAATTGACTTTCCCTGCTTGACCTTCTTCACTCAGGATAATCTCCTCCAGTCCCATCCATGTTGATACAAAAGTTGGGTATTCATACTTTCTGGTGAGGCATAATATTCCATTGTATATATGGACCATATCTTCTTTATCCATTCGTCTTTTGAAGGGCATCTTGGCTTTTTCTGCAGTTGGCGATTGTGGCTATTGTTGCTATGAACACTGGGGTACATATGGCCCTTCTTTTCACTACATCTGTATCTTTGGGGTAAATACTCAGTAGTGCAATTGCAGGGTCATAAGGTAGCTCTACTGTTAATTTTTTGAGGAATCTCCACACTGTTTTCCAAAGTGACTGTACCAAATTGCATTCCCACCAACAGTGTAAGAAGGTTCATCTTTCTCCACATCCCCTCCAAAATTTGTTGCTTCCTGTCTTGTTAATTTTGGCCATTCTAACTGGTGTAAGGTGGTATCTCAATGTGGTTTTGATTTGCACTCTCCTGATGGCTAATAATGATGAACATTTTTTCATGTGTCTGCTGGCCATTTGTGTGTCTTCATTGGAGAAGTGTCTGTTCATGCCTTCTGCCCATTTTTTTTACATGATTATCTGTTTTTTTTGAGTGTTGAGTTTGAGGAATTCTTTATAGATCTTGGATATCAGCCCTTTGTCTGTAGTGTCATTTGCGAATATCTTCTCCCATTCCGTGGGCTGCCTCTTTGTTTTGTTGAATGTTTCCTTTGCTGTGCAGAAACTTTTTATCTTGATGAAGTCCAAAAAGTTCATTTTCGCATTTGTTTCCTTTGCCTTTGGAGACATGTCTTAAAAGAAGTTGTTGTGGCCGCTGTTGAGGAAGTTGCTGCCTATGTTCTCCTCTAGGATTTTGATGAATTCCCGTCTCACATTGAAGTCTTTCATCCATTTTGAGTTTATCTTTTGTGTATGGTGTAAAGGAATGGTCGAGTTTCATTCTTCTGTACATAGTTGTCCAATTTTCCCAGCACCATTTATTGAAGAGACAGTCTTTTTTCCACTGGTATTTTTTCCTGCTTTGTCAAAGATTATTTGACCATAGAGTTTTGAGGGTCCATTTCTGGGTTCTCTACTCTGTTCCACTAGTCTGTGTGTCTATTTTTATGCCAGTTCCATGCTGCCTTGGTGATCACAGCTTTGTAATAAAGCTTGAAATCAGGCAACGTGATGACCCCAACTTTGTTTTTCTTTTTCAACATTTCCTTAGTGATTCAGGGTATTTTCTGGTTCCATACAAATTTTAGGATTATTTGTTCCAGCTCTTTGAAAAATGCTTGTGGTATTTGGATCAGGATGGCATTGAAAGTATAGATTGCTCTGGGCAGTATAGACATTTTAACAATGTGATAGAACAAATCAATAAGAGAAGAGAGAAGAACCACATGGTCCTCTCAGAAAAAGTATTTGACAAGATACAGCATCCTTTCCTGATTAAAACTCTTCAGATTATAGGGATAGAGGGAATATTCGTCAACCTCACAGACTCCATCTATGAAAAACCCACAGTGAATATCATTCTTTTTTTTTTTTTTTTTTAGATTTTTATTTTATTTGACAGAGATCACAAGTAAGCATAGAGTCAAGCAGAGAGAGAGAGGGGGAAGCAGGCTCCCTGCTGAGCAGGGAGCCTGATGCAGGGCTCGATCCCAGGACCCTGGGATCATGACTTGAGCCGAAGGCAGAGGCTTTAATCCACTGAGCCACCCAGGCACCCCTCGAATATCATTCTTAATGGGGAAAAGCTGAGAGTCTTCCCATTGAGATCAGGAACACGACAAGGATGCCCACTCTTGCCACCATTGTTCAACTAGGAGTCCTAGCACTTCTAGCACAGTAGTCAAACAACAAAGAGAAATAAAGGTATTCAAATTGGCAAAAAAGAAGTCAAACTCTCTCTCTTTGCAGATGACATGATACTTTATATAGAAAACCCAAAAGACTCCACCTCCAAATTACTAGAACTCATAGAGCAATTCAGTAATGTGGCAGGATACAAAATCAATGCACAGAAATCAGTTGCTTTCTTATACACTAACAATGAAACTATAGAAAGGGAAATTAGAGAATCGATTTTATTTACTATAGCACCAAAAACCATAAGATGCTTTGGAATAAACCTAACCAAAGAGGTAAAGGATCTATACTAGAGGAACTACAGAACACTCATGAAAGAAATAGAAGAAGACACAAAAAGATGGAAAAACATTCCAAGCACATGGGTTGGAAGAATAAACATTGTTATCATTGTGGTTTTGATTTGTATTTCATTGATAATTAATGACATTGAGAATATCTGTTAGCTATTTGTATGTCTTTGGTGGATAAATACCTGTTCAAGTCCTTTGCCCATTTTTTAATAAAGTTGTCTTTCCCTAGAGTATTATGAGTTCTTTGATATATTTTGGATATTAAGCTCTTATCAGATATATGTTTTGCAAATATTTTCTCCCATTCTGTACATTGCATTTTTACTCTGTTGATTGTGTCCTTTGCTGTCCAGAAGCTTTTAAATTGGATCCAATCTTATTTATCTGTGTATCTTATAAGGGATTAATATCATTAAGAAGATAAGAGATAATGAGTGTTGGAGAGGATGTAATAGGAAAGGAGTGAACCCTTCTGCTTTGTTGGTGTGAATTTAAATTGGCCAGCCACTATGGAAAAGACTATGGGAAGTTCCTTATAAAATTAAAGATAGAACTATCATATGATCTAGCAATTCCATTCTTAAGTGTATATATCCAAAAGAAATGAAAACAGAATATCAAAGAGATATTTGCACTTCCATGTTTATTGCAGCATTGCTCACACTAGCCAAGGTGTGGAAACAACTAAGTGTCAACAAATAAATGCATAAAGAAAATGGGACATATATATCTCACATAAACACAATGGAATATTCTGCTATAAGAGAGAAGGAAATCCTGCCAGGTTTGAAAACGTAGATGGACGTTGAGGCCTTTGTTCTAAGTGAAATAAGTCAGGCAGAAAAAGATAAATACTGTATCATATCACTTATATGTGGAAACTAAAAAAGCCAAACTAGCAGAAACAGACTTGAATGATGGTTACCAGGGTGTGGGGGTGGAGGTTGGGAAATAGGAAGCTACTGGCCAAAGAGTATGCTTTTGCGATTCGATGAATGGGGGCACCTGTGTTGCTCATTTGGTTAAGTGTCTTTATCTCAGGTCAGGTCTTGATCTCGGGGTTGTGAGTTCAAGCCCTGCTTTGGGTTCCATGCTGGGTGTGGAGCTTAAAAAAGAAAGAAAAGAAAAAAGAAGATGAGTTTTAGGGATCTAATACACAGTGAAGTGATTATAGTTTACTATTTTTTTATGTACTTGAAAGTTGTTAGGAGAGTAGATCTTAAATGTTCTTATTGCTAAAATGAAATGAGAGTTTTGTGACATAATGGTTTCAGCTAACACTGCAGTGGTAATCACATTGTAATAGATGAGTGTATCCAATCAATATGTGTAGTCCTTCAACTTATATGTTGTTAAGAGTCAATTATATCTTAATAAATCCGGGGGGGCAGTAATAGGAGAGTCCTTGGTAGAAATTCTAGTAAATAATTATTTATTCATAATAAATTCATAATAAAAAGGGTTCCATTACCTAGAATAATACCTGGAGCCACTTAAACCTACCTTGTCTATTTTGGGGAGAGGAAGTGGGTAGTGGGATATTTAGGCTGAGATAACAAGAAATGACAGAAGGTTTGAGAGTAAGATTTTAGCCCTAAACTTCCAAATTCTGGATAGCTGATCTATTGATCTTGTAACAATTTATGCATCCTCTGACTCTGAGATTTGATGGTAGCTTCTTGCTGTGCTGAGCTTGTTTTATGAGGCACTTGATAATGTGTTGAAGAGAGGTTTGCTGAGCTGTTTGTCCTTGCCTATTTTTCCCTACCACGAGCAAGTCAGTGTGGAGATATCATTGGTACTCTAGTATCCATTGAAGGAATTTGAATTTATAGCACTGTTTTTAAGAAAAAAACTATTTTAAACTCCAAGCAACTAAGGTATAAGCAAAGCCCTCGAAAACTATATTCAGGTAAATTGATTATTACTTCAAAGTATTACCATCTTCGGCTGTTTAAAACAAACATCTCCTTGGGATTCTTGAGTAAATTACTCATTGTTTCTGTACTTGAAAAATTTTTGAACTGTACAGTGAACCCCTAACTTCATTACTACTGAATGTTAAATCGCATGGGACTTTTCTCTCCAAAGGCCCAAACAAAAGAATTCCTGGGCCCAGTCATAATAATGACTGTGAAAGCAGTCTTCTAAAATAAAAGAAATGGTAATACTGTAATTAGCAGTAGAGCTTTGCAACCTTCAATTTAATAAAATGTAACCCAAATAAAATCTTGGGTACTTGGAATCATAGAGCATATTGCCTTTCCACCCTGGCTTCTTTCATTTAGCAATATGCATGTCTTTTCACGACTTTGGATAGCTCATTTTTTTATACTGCTGAATAATATTTCATTGTACGGATATACCACAATTTGTTTACCCATTCACCTCTTGAAGGACATCATGGTTGCTTCTAGTCTTCGGTGATTCTATAAACATTTGTTTGCAGGTTTTGCATGCATGTAAGATTTTAACTCAAGTGGGTAAATACCCAGGAGTGTGATTGGTGGATTGTATTGTAAGGCTACGTTTAATTTTATAAAAAATTGCCAATTTTATCAGGTTTTTGGATTTCAACCATTGTAGTAGGTATGTAGAAGATTGTCCTTGTTGCTTTAATATACAATTGCCTAATGGAATATTACATTTACCAGCTTTACATGTGGTTATTTGCTGTCTGTATATATTCTTTGGGTAAGGTATTTGTTCAGACCTTTTGCCCATTTCTAAAAATTTTTCTATTTATTTTTTTTAAAAGATTTTTATTTATTTATTTATTTGACAGACAGAGACCACAAGTAGGCAGAGAGGCAGGCAGAGAGAGAGGAAGGGAAGCAGGCTCCCCGCTGGGCTCGATCCCAGGACCCTGGGACAATGACCTGAGCCAAAAGCAGAAGCCTCAACCCACTGAACCACCCAGGCGGCCCCTTTTGCCCATTTTTAAATTGGGCTATTTTCTGATTTCTGAGTTTTAAGGATTCGTGGTATATTTTGCATACCAGACCTTTATCAGATATGAGCTTTGCAAAGATTTTCTCACGGTTTCTTCCTTGTCTTTTAATTTTCTTAATAGCGTCTTTTACAGAACTGAGGTTTTTAATTTTAAGAATGTCCAATTTACTAATTTTTCTCATGGGTCACGCTTCTGATTTTATATCTAAAAACTCATTATCAAATAAGTTCATCTAGGTTTTCTCCTTATGTTATCTTTTAGAAGTTTTATAGTTGGTGTTTTAAATTTAGGTCTAAGATCCATTTTGAGTTAATTTTTTTTGGAAAGGTGTAAGGTCTAGGTCTAGGTTCATCTTTTGTGGATGGATGTCCAAGTCTTCCCATTTCTTGGAAAGACTGTCATTTCTCCATTTAATTACCTTTGCTCCTTTGTCAAAAATTTAGTTGCTTGTAATTGTGTGGATCTTTTTCTGGGCTTTCTGTTTTAGTGCATTGTTTAATTTGTCTATTATTTTTCCAATACTGTGTTGTCTTGATTACTGCAGTTTTGGGGAAGTCTTAAAGTCAGCTAGTATCCACCTTTTTTAGAATTTTCTTTTTGTCTTTGGTTTTGAGCAGTTTTTACCATGATATGCCTAAGTGTGGTCAAGTTTTTGTTTGTTTTTTAATTTATCCCTTCTTGGGGATTTGTAATATTTTATGAATTAGTGTTTGATTTCTTCTACAAATGTTGGGAACTTCTCAGATACAATCTCTTTAAATATAGCTTTTATTTCATTCCTTCATCCCATCCTGAGATATACAGTAAAATATATTAGATCTTTACACTATATGTTCTGTATCTATTATGTTCTTTCATATATTTTTCATTTCTGTCATTTTATACTTTTTTCTAAATGTTTTCTTCTACCTTCCAATTTATCACTTCTTTGTTTGATTCTGTTCAATTTGTTTTTAAATCCATCTCTGACTTCTTAATAGTGATTATTGTAATATTTAGTTACACATTACACTTTCTATTATGGCTTCCAATATTCTCCGGGAATTTTCAGTATTATCTGTTATTTCTTTGCACATATCAAAGGGATAGTCTATGTCTGATGATGCCAAACATGTTTCTGAGTAGTTTTCAAGAAAAGAGCTGTTTTTGCATTTTTAAAGTGTTGTTTAAAAAAATAGAAGAAGAATATACAACAGAGACTGTATATGGCCCACAGAGTATAACACATTTACTATCTGACTTTTTACATAAAATATCTACGGACCCATGAAGTAGATTCTTTATGGATCTGTTTCTTTTGTCATAGTGATGATGTCTTATCTCCTCTATCTGGTTAGTTTTGATGTGGTATTGGATATTGTACATGAACAATTACAGAGTTAATTTGGGACTATGTTGATATTAACTTCTTCCAGAGAAGATTGAAAGTTGCTTCTGGTAGGCAAATAAAGGCACTAGCAATCTTGAATCATCACATGCAGTGAGAGAATAAGCTAATTCATAGGAGGGCTTTAGTCTGTCTGAAGGCTGTTTAATTTCTCGTTCTCCCTGGCTCGTACAACAGCCCAAACCAAAGCTTGGGACTTAGCTGAGATCACATTCTTGGTGTGTCCTGAGTACTGAGTCCATTGAAATCTCTCAACTGCCTCTGTTAGACTCTGCTTCTGTGGGAATTGGCAGATACTTCTGGGATAAAAGCAACTTAAAATATCATGCTCATCACTGTATATTTTCATCTCTTCTCTGGTTTTAACTTCCTAATTCTTTTTTGCTTTGTTAGTAATCTGTGGATTTCATACAGGTTTTGAAATATTTTTTCCCTAGCTTTCCTAGTTCTTAATGATAAGGTTGGTTCAAATTATTTTGACTATGATTATTGGAAATAAATGCAACTCTTATATTTACTTATGAACAGTGAAGTGTTTGTTTTTTACTTTTTTTTCATGTTGCTTTTTTAATATTTTTATTTCAGATAGCTTCATTATTTCCCATGTATGTTGTGGGATACATTGAGCCAAACAAATTTCAGAAGATCATTTATATGAACATGGTAACATTTTTAATATTCAAATGTCAAATATTAAAATAAGATTTCAGGATTTATAAAACATTACTGTTTTATGGGGTACCTCTTTGCAAGTAGTATTTAATTAATATACATGGTATTGATATTATCCAGAAGGATAGATTACATTATTATATATCTATACCTATCATATTCAGATCTATAACATTCAGATGTTTTATGTTCTGGTGAAACTTTTTAAAATGTTAATGTTTTATTTATTATTGTCACTACATTTGAAATTGCTTTTTCTCCCCAAGACCTGAGACTTTTGGCACTTTGCATTAATATGACACTGTAAATTTTGTTTTTGCACTTTTTAAAATCTCAGTTTCTAAACACATACATATATTTTAGATAAGAAAATAAAACAAAGCTTTGATAGTGATAGAAATCCTCAAGTAGTCCAACAAAAATAATATCAGAAAATTAATACTTATGACTAAGTCTTTCTTATTATATCACTCCATTATTGAATCAATAGAAGCACTAGTGCTTTTTTTCTGTTTTCTTTATATCAAGTATCAGAGAAATAAGATTAAATTCTGTATATAATTTATGGTATTGAAAAACTTAGAACCTATCCATGTATTGAAATTCTATTATCATTTGGCTGGGATCTATCTGTTTGTTAATCTTACTTATGCATATCAAATTTGTATTAGAAATGACTATGTCTGTAGACGAAGTATGCATTATGCTATATATCTAATAACAATAAAACAGATATTTCCTTTCTTCAATTGGCAGGTTTCAGTTCTCCTTTGTTTTGTATTGATGTTTGGAAATCCAATGTATTTATCTTCTTATTATTCTTCATCTTTGTTAATGACATTGGTAAGTGTTTGCTAAGCTCATGAAGATTTTTTTTTTAACTGTCATATAGTAGGTTTACTCATGTAATGTAAGTTTAGGAGAATAAATAGTCCCCTTCCCTGATTATTATTTACTCACATGAAAAACTTTTTCTCAAATAATGCTTTTTCTCTCTTTCTTGAAAAATGAATACAATATTAAGTTTATCTCTTTAAAGTAATGTCCAGGTAAATATTTTTTAAAAATCTTAAGGTAAAAAGACTTACTTTAAAACTATGCCATAATTTATAATAAAAATTAGTATTTCCTTCTACATCACTTCAGTACACTATATAGTTACTGCAATGACGTTTACCATTTCCCAAAACATTTTTGGAACTCCTCTGAAATGCTTTCACAGACTATGGCACATCCTTTTGAATATCTTCATTGGCGGCAAATCTTCATCTTTCAAGGGTGGATTTAATTTTGGAAATGACCAAAACCTTGTGAACAAGGTAGGTGATTAGATCTTGGGTAATCTAGATCTTGATCAGAATATGGTGTTGACAGTAACTAGACTGATTTTCTTGACCATAACTAAATTCTCTCTGAAGGCAGTTTGGAAAAAGGAGTTTCAAACTGTTTTGAGCAATGGCAACGTGATTAGAATAATATATATATATAGTCTAACAATATTTTATATATAGTCTATAAAGTAATTCATGTGGCTTACTTCCATGGGATAACACTCATATGAATATGTATTTGGAATGGTGGTTCAGTAAAATTGTTTCATTGCTTTATAGTCACACTTCTAATATTCATGAAACAGAACATGGAGTGTTTTCCTCCACTAGAATGTTTCTGACATATTCTCTTTCCACCATGATCAGAAATTATATGAACCTCAGTAATACCAAAATACGGCAATTTTCATATATGGCGCATTGACTGACTCTTGAGATCGTCCCTATATTTTGACATTTTGCTCCCCAAGCCTTTTTTTTTCTTTGGCCTCATACCAAGTAATCCCTCCTTTTTCTTTTTCCTCAAAAACATTTTCAACATTTTATCAAGCTTTGTTATCCTTACAAAGTAGAGAACTTGGAATCATCTACCTCTTTTTATGAAAACACTTAATTTTGAAATGTAGCACACATCTAGGAAACTACATGAAACAAAAGATTTGTATACTTAGTACTATTACTAATAACTACTGATAAATCAACTGTTATTTGACAAACGTGCCACCAAGCTATATGAAATAAGAGAGAAAGACAAATACTGTCTTTCCATTTGTGTCTTTAGTTTCTTTCAGCAATGTTTTGTAGTTTAGTGTATTAAGTCTTTCACACCTTTAGCTAAGTTTATTCTTAATATTTTATTCTTTTTCAAGCTATTGTAAGTGGGAGTGTTTTTTTAATTTCCTTTTCACAGTGCTGTTAGTGTGTAGAAATGCAACATATTTTTGTATGTTGATTTTGTATCCCGCTACTTTTTAAAAGTTAATTCTAACTGTGTGTGTATGATATTTAGTGTTTTCTTAATAGATCACATCATCTTCAGAGAGAGATAATTTTACATCTTCCTTTACAATTTTTATGCCTTTTATTTCTTTTTCTTGCTTTATTGCTGTTGCTAGGACTTCCAGTACTATACTGAATAAAAATCATTAAAGTTGGCATCCTTGCCTTTTTCCTCATCTTAGAGTAAAAGCTTACAGTTCTTTACCATTTAGTATGATGTTAGCTGTGGGATTTTCAAATATGACTCTTGTTATGTTAAGGTAATTTCCCTCTATTCCTAGTTTGTTGAGAGTTTTTATCGTGATAGGATGTTGAATTTCATCAAATGTTTTCCTGCATCTATTGAGATGATCTTGTGATTTTAATCCCTCATTCTGGGGACACCTGGGTGGCTCAGTGGGTTAAAGCCTCTGCCTTCGGCTCAGGTCATGGTCCCAGGGACCTGGGATCGAGCCCCGCATCGGGCTCTCTGCTCAGCAGGGAGCCTGCTTCTCTTCCTCTCTCTCTCTGCCTGCCTCTCTGCCTACTTGTGATCTCTGTCTGTCAAAGAAATAAACAAAATCTTTAAAAAAAAAAATCCCTCATTCTGGTATTGTAGCATGTTAGGTTAATTGATTTGCATATGTTGAACCATCCTACTTGCAAGATAAATCTCACTTAATCATGGTGTATGATCCTTTTAATGTGTGCTGTTAAATATGGTTTGCTTGTATTTTGTTAATAATTTTTGCATTTATGTTCATCAGGGATATTAGTCTGTAGGTTAATTTTCTTGTAGTGTCCTTGTCTGGCTTTGGTATCAGGGTCATGCTGACCTCATGAAACATGTTTGGAAATGTTCTCTCCTACTAAGTTTTTTGGAACAGTTCAAGAAGGGTTGACACCAATTTTCCCTTAAATGTCTGGTAGAGTTCACAAGCAAAGCCATCTGGTCTTGGTCTTCTCTTTGTTGGGAGTTTTTTGTTTTGTTTTTGTTTTTATTCAATCACCTTACTAGTTATAGGTGCTCAGAGTTTCTGTTTCTTTATGATTCTGTCTTGGTAGATTGTATACTTCTAGGAATGTATCTCTTCTATGTAATCCAATTTGTTAGCATCTAGTAGTCTTTTATAATCTATTTTGTTTAGGTTTAGTTATTTCAGATGGGAGAGTATGTGTAATTCTTGTTATATCAACTTGATCAGAAGCAGAAATTCCATCTTGATTGATTTTAATAATTTATTTTTGGGGTAAAATATTACATTTATAAGAATAAGAGATATACAAAAAGCTATATTCAGAAAATGTCACTCCCTCCCATTTCTTCTTACCCTTCTCTCCACCTCTCTTTTCACCTTGGTTGTACCTTTCTTGTAAGATATCTCATTGGTTTTCTGGTTTGCCCATTTAGTTGTTTTTTTTCTTTTTTTGCACTAATAAATATTACATATTTTTAAAATTATATCTCCTCTTATTTACATGAAAAGTAGCATACTATATTCTGCACTTTGGCTTATCAGCCTGTTTTGGATATCATGTAACAATCTATCCTGGATATCATTCTATAAAATTTCACAGAGCTCTTCTGCATTCCTTTTATAGTTTCATAGTACTGCACTGTGGATGTTCCATAGATAATTCAACTACTCTTTGATATTTGGGCATGTAGGTTGTGTCTACATTTTGTATTTACAGTGTTACAGTGTATAATCTGGTACATTTATATTTTCCTGTTGTTGGAAGTTCAGGAATCCTGGCTCACCTTGAACTAACTAGATGATGCAAAATTCCACTCAAAATCTATGTAATACACAGGCCTAAGATTTCAGTTTCTTATAGGAAGCTTTTTTTTTTTTCCTTCCCAAACTTGAGAATAAACAACTACTGTATCACCTTGTAGCAATGGTAGGAGGAATACTCCTACTAATTGAGTGTCTGTCAGTTTGGGCTGCTGTAGTAAAAATAGTACAGACTGGATAACTTACACAGAAATTTATTTTTCATATTTTTCATGGAAGTCCATGATCAGGGTGCCAGTCAATTTGGTTCTTGGTGAGGGCCCTTTTCTTGATTTGCAGACAGATACCTTCACCATATCCTTACATAGTGGAGAGACATCTCTCCCATATTTCTTCTTATAATAGCACTAGTCCCCTTCATGAGGGCTCCACCCACATGGTCCAATTACCTCCCAAAGGTTTCACCTTCCCATATGTCACATTGAGGATTAGAATTTCAACACTTATGTTTGGTGTAGAACTTAAACATTTAGTGATAGCACCTCAGATGGACTGAGGGTATAGTTTTTGAGGGCCCCAGCTTATGCCTGTCTTAAGTCCACATTCTTACCTTCCATAGTCCCAAGCCCTTTTCTACTTTTGGTGCAAGTCCATAGTGAAAACTTTATTCTGCTGTCCTCCTTTAAGACTACCCTATATTCTCTCCTAATTGTTTCAGTTTTTTAAAGTCATCTGCTTTTCTCTGGCACCTGGAAAATTTGTTTTCTTTCTTACACATTCACTTAGGCATATTTTAAGCATTTTAAAATATTTTATTTAGGAATTCAAAGAGGAAGGGTTTTTATGTTAACTTAGACCACTAATTTTGCTGAGTGACGTACATATACCCTTGCATGGACACACCTCCCACATACCATCTATACCCTGAGAGGATTGGCTTGCACAAGACATCTCAAGTAACTCAGTGAGGAATTAACTTGACCCTAAAAGCAACTTTTTGGCACACAAAGCATTTAGCTCTCACTACAAGGAAATTTTCCAGGTCCAAATTTTGAAAAATCAACAATTAAGAAGGAAAATGGGTGGTGATAGCCAAGATGGAAGTGGGTCACTGTATACTTTTTGAAATGTATTGTTCATATAAAATGTCAATTTAATTTAATTGTTTCATTTTATATCATGTGCATTTTAGGTGATAATTCTAAAGAGAAATAAAATTCAAAGATTGGGAGTGTCTGAACTCAACTTTTGGGTAAGAGTCAATAGTTTCAACCATTTCTTCAAACTCTGTATTTCTATAGACTGAATATAGACAATATACCTTAAAATTGAATGACTTATGGTCAATACTTACTCACATAGGGAGAGAAATAGCTCATAGCAACATCTACAAGTCATTATCAAGAAATGAGTTCATTTATTTCAGCACTATGCTCACACCTCTCTTTACTTTCATCTTGCTATACCCTTACTGCCTTGCTTTCTAAATTTTGAGTTTCTCTCTTTAGATTTACTAACCTTCTCTTCAAAATAACTCAGTCTGTAGTCCTGAACCCACTTTCCCTTTTCTTTTTCCTCTGCATCTGTCATCTGTCTGTTCTTCTGCTTCCTACTTTAGACTATTATTTTTGTCCCTATACCATTTTCCCTACAGTCTCCCAGCCCCTTCTTATTTCAACTCAGCTACTACCTAATCTCTTTGACTTCTTCCTAAATATGCAAATGGATGGCCCATGTTACCTCTATATTTGTGTGTCTTGTTCCCAAATAAATATATTATCAGGTAGGCATTGCAATTACTAATTCTTGTAATATTGGACAGATGACATTCCTTTTTTTCTCTTGATCTTTAATGTAGATGTAAATGTATTAAAAAATAAAACCTATATTAAAGATTTATGTGATTACATATGATATATTAATAAGGTAAAACTGGAGAAGTTATGGTAAGATCAGGTAGATTCCTAATCAGAATGCAAAAGAACAAAATGGACAGTTGCCAGTTACTGCTGGAGGCTTTCTCCCATCCCTAATGATGAAAATATAGGGATATTTGTGCAGTTGAATTATTAGATGATTTTTACTTCAGAAAAATTAATGATTTTAAAAGATTAAACCAGGAAATCAATGGAACATTCAAAGATCTCATTTAATAACTGAACTCAAAAGAAAATAAAAATTTCCATTACAAACTATTGAAAAATGACAACAAATAGAACAGTGTACAAAGACATTTAGGGAATTGTGTCAAAGCTGTACTAAGAAGAAAATTTGTTGTCTTAAGTATTTACAGTTTAGACTGGAAAGAGTAAAAAAATTATGCTTTCAACTCAAGAATTTCTTAGGAACAAAAATCTAAGGAGAAAAAAGTTGAGATATAATTAATGTTCAGTTTACCTTTATATTTTGAAGTCGACATAATTGATATTGTCAGTCTTTTGCAAAAGGAAGAAACAAGGGGCACCTAAGTGGCTCAGTGGCTTGAGCCTCCACCTTCGGCTTGGGTCATGGTCTCAGGGTCCTGGGATCGAGCCCCGCATCGGGCTCTCTGCTCAGCGGGGAGCCTGCTTCCCCCTCGCTCTCGCCGCCTGCCTCTCTGCCTACTTGTGATCCCTCTGTCTGTCAAATAAATAAATAAAATCTTAAAAAAAAAAGAAATCACCTCAGTCATCTAGACAATACAAAGGATATTGTGGCTTTTTATGCCTTTTTTTTTTTTTTTTCATAAAAGACAGGTAAAGCAAAGAAGTTTTGTGAACTGACACTTTTATTTGCAACCTCCTCCCTCAAATCTTTGTTAGTCCCAAGTAATTCTTTCATGCCTGTGGAATAAAAATTATACTGTATATCTTACTCTGTATGGTATTTAGAAACCAAAGATCTGAGTGCTGAGTATCCTCATTGCTACCACTCTGTCCTTGCTGATAGACAGATAGACAGATAGATGCATATACACACATACATCTAAATATTCATATCATTGAAATTCCACAAGGAGAGGTAAAAGAGAGTGGGACTGAAAACATCTTGAATAAGTAAAGGCTAAAGACTTTCCAAATTTGATAAAAGACCTAAATCTACAGAGTGAAGAAACTCAGTGAATCCCAAGTAGGATAAACCCAACAAAATCCACGCAAAGGCACATCATAATTAAATTTCTGAAAATTAAAGACAAATCTTAAATTTAGGCAGAGAAACAATGTGTTACCTATCAGGCAAAACAGATTTGGATTACGGTAACCTCATCTGAAACTATGGAGCCAGAAGGAGATGGCAAAATGTTTGTCAAATGCTGAAAGAATTGTTATCCACAAATTACACATCCAGTGAAAGTGTCTTTTAGGAGTGTAGGGGAAATAAAAGACATTCTCAGATGAAAGAAAACTAAGAAAATTTGTTCTGTTACAGCTTTATGTATTATTTGCCCATGACCTATCTTGTATTGAAAAAGTAAATTTAAATCTTTAGGTATTAGTGTGTTTCTATTTCTCCTTGTATGTCTAGTAACTTCTGCTTTATAAAGACTGTTTTTCAGTGGATAAATGTTCATACACATTCTCTTCATGAAGTGTCTTTTAATGTCAAAATATGTTTTATATCTAATGCTTGTTGGTGTGAACTTCAGTGATGACAGGATTATAAACTATGATTCCTTATTTGCTTTGGTCACTCTTGTCTTTGTCACCTCTTTGAATCTGTTTCTGTACCTCTTTGTACAGCACAGGGAGGGTCTTGCTTTGTGAGAATTTAAAGATTTTTATTAATATCATAAATGTTATGTATATTTTTATTGTATTTACTATTTCTCTCCATATTTCATTCCATGGTACTCTTTAATTTTTAACTTTCTTTATATAATCAGGAAGATTATTTCCTCAGTTACTGCATGCTTGAAACTAGTTTTCTATAATCTTTATACCTGAATGATTGTTGTGTTAGATATAAAGTTCCTGGTTTCTACTTTCTCGAGTGTCTTGAAAATGCTTCTACACCGTTGATGTGCTTTTATGTTTTTTTTAACATATATGATGCAGACCAAATTCTCTTGCCCTTCTAAGTTATGTGGACTTTGTGACTAGAAGTGTTAAGGAATTTTTCTTCATTTTTAAATTTTACTAGGCAATACCTTGAGGTAGTTTACCATACTGATCAATTTCGTCAGTACATGGTGGGTCCTTTCCAAATGTAAATTCAGATCTTTTATGTCTAAGAAGTTTTCTTGGATTGTAGCTTTTCTTTTTCAGGTACTCTAATTGTAAATACATTGCCTGTCCTCTGTTTCTGCCACTTTCTCTGATTCTTTTACTACCTTCTTTAATCTCATTTTTATTCCCTGGGGTTTCTGTCCTCAATGCTCTTTTTGAATTTTTATTTGAATCTCTTCTCCTTTATTACCTTGAGATTGTCTTCATTTTTCAATGGTTTTCTCCTTTTCTTTTTTTTTTTTTTTAAAGATTTTATTTATTTATTTGACAGAGATCACAACTAGGCAGAGAGGCAGGCAGAGAGAGAGGAGGAAGCAGGCTCCCTGCTGAGCAGAGAGCCCCATGCGGGGCTCGATCCCAGGACCCTGGGATCATGAACTGAGCTGAAGGCAGAGGCTTTAACCCACTGAGCCACACAGGTGCCCCATTTTCTCCTCTTCTTCCATTTATTTTCTATATTTAGTTAAGTATTCTCAATTTTTGGGGGGGTGTCCATTTCTGTCCTTAATTTTCAAGTTTTTCTTGTTTTTTTTTTTTTTAACCTCTCTGAATGCTTATTTGAGCTTATGTAACTCAACATTTAATTCTGCATTGTAGATTTTTTCTGCTTTATGAGATTTTAATTTATTGGAGCAAAGATCATAAACTGATATGCTTGACTCATTTTTTTTAACTTCTTTTAGAAGCTATATTATAGCTATTGTAGATCTCTTTCACCTTATTATTTTGTGGTTAGAGCAGATGTTTTCTTAATCTAGGTGCAGCCTTTTTTGTTAATGTAACAAAATTCATCTTTTAGTGACAGTAGTGATTGTCTTTTGTTTGATCCCCATTTATTTTTCTGGATAATTAATTCTCCCTTCTTGCTTATTTCCTTTTTCACAAACTATCCTGGAGGGTTTCTCTCTTTTTCTTTCCCCTTCCTCTCTTTCCAAAAGTAATGCCTTTCTGGGATCGGTATTTTTATACTGAACACTTTAAGTCCCTGCTCTATAACCCATTCTCCAGTCTTCTCACACATAAAGTGGACTTTATTTTTCTAAAGTTATTTCAGTTCAGTTTGAACAAATTTGAACTCATTTCCCTCTTTCCTCTTCCATATGGTTTTGAGAGCCCTCATTCTCTACAAAGGCTTAGATCAGGACTTGAGTTTCAACTTTGCTATATATGGTGTTTCTTTCTATTTACAGGTAATTTGAAGTTGTACTGTTACCTGTTTTTAATATTTGTGGTTGCATTGTTCTACTTGTTGGATAAGTGTGGAAAGATTAGGATTTAGGCCACTATAATTTTCCTCAGGTTATCTAGAAGTCCACACTTGTGCTCTTTTCTAATCAAGGATAACCAAAAAACAAACAAAAAATAAACAGAACCCCACGTAAGTTTTAGTTTCTGTTTCTCTCTTTAAAATAAAAGCTTAAGTTTTCAAATTTTCCTTTCTTGAAGAGGGATATATTTCCAAAAGACTGATAGAAGAATTTTTTATAATTTAATCCTATTTTTTGAAAAAAGAACTTTCAGTTAGAAATAATATTTGGAAACATGCATATAGATCCTTTTTCCACAGAAATTGAAAAGAAACAACTTTAAAAATATTCCTTTAGAATTTGTAGAACTCTAGGGTTGTTACATATTTTATAACAGTGTCATCTCTTCTAGTTCTTTGCCTTTGTAAACAGAATTTTCTATCTTTTTTTTAGACCTCATCATTAATATTCTTTACATGATTAAAATTTTCCTGTAACATTTGTTGATATAATTAAATATTTTAACTGGGTAATTTTTAATTTTTGTACTATAATTTTATTTTCTAGCTGATTCAAGGTTGTGCTTGGTTGTGTGGAACAATTATTTTGAAATTTCTGACATCTAAAATCTTAGGTGTTTCAGATCATGTAAGTACTTTCTAGTTAAAGCATAAAAACTCCTGCAAATATGTAGATAGATGAAAACTTTGAAACCATCTATTTTTACCTATTTATTTTATAGAGATTAAGTGCCTTCCTCAAAGACCTGGGGTTTTTATTGGCTGAGTCAGTAATAAAACCGTGCAGTTCAATGATCTTTTCAACCCACTAAGAAAAAACTAGCAAAAAATGCTGACTTAGCTATCCAGGAAAAATATTAATAATATCTTAAGTAGTTATGTGTTTGTATTTCAGTTAAAATACAAATAGGGGCATCCGGCTCGCTCACTCAGTAGAGTGTACAACTCTTGTTGGGAAGGTGGGTTCAGGCCCATGTTGGGTGTGTAAATTACTTTAAAATCTTTTTTAAAAAATCATTTGTTTAAAATAATAAATTGTACATTTATTGGAAATGTTAACATATGAGAAGTTTGTACTCCACTTTGAAATATAAAACTCTCACAATCTCAATGTCATTTTATAGGTATATAATTACAGACTAAAATTAAGATGTGACTTGATATTTTAAAAGTTTTCTAGTAATATAAAAGGAAAATGGGAAATGTTAAAAATTCTTTATCTTTTCAACTTCTGGAAAATATATGGACCCATCCTTGATGTGTGGTGTGTGTTTTAAAGCCAGTGTCTTACAGAATAGCCTTTGTCAAACCAAAGCCCCTACTTAGCTAATTGGTTCAGGTGAACAGAAAACAGTGCAGGAATTTACTTTTGATTCTTCACACTTATTGTTTGGATATGAGTGTACATGAGTGTATCATACAGTAATCTACTCTGGAATGCACTTCATCCAGTACTGTCCAGTTAGGAAGCTGTGTAATGCTGAAGTTTCTTCACCTTTAACCAGGGATTATGTTACTTACTCACTGAATGGTAAAGTGCTATCACTCTCCAAGAGAATGAGCTTACTTGCATGTTGAGGTTAAATAAAATTTCAAAATGTAAGAATTTATTCATCATTTATTGCTATCTCTGCATGATGATTCATTAGGTTTTTTTTTTGTTGCTGCTGTTCTCTGGTATGTCTGACACATTTTCCTTTTTTCTTTCCCTTTCTGTTCCTAACTTTTGAATCTGTAGGGGCTCTACATTTTATGGTAAACTTTACTGAAGCCTCCTAAGTTATTTATTTATGTTGATTTGGTCTATGGTTTTCTTTTCTGCCATATTGACATATTCCACATTGTCACCCAACTGATTACAAATCTTACACACACACTCACACCTCCACACACATACACACACATTCTTGGTACTCTCTCTCTTTTTTTTCTATAGTCTTTTTTTAAAATTAACATATAATGTATTATTAGCCCCAGGGGTACAGGTCTATGAATCATCATGCTTACATACTTCACAGCACTCACCATAGCACATACCCTCCCCAGTGTCCATAACGCAACCACCTCTCCATACTCCCCTCCCAACCAGCAACCCTTGGCTTATTTTGTGAGATTAAGAGTCTCTTATGGTTTGTCTCCCTCCCGATCCCATCTTGTCTCATTTTTTCCCTCCCTATCCGCCAACCCCTCCCCCCCACTTTGTCTCTCAAATTCCTCATATCAGGGAGATCATCTGATAATTGTCTTTCTCTGACTGACTTATTTTGCTCAGCATAATACCCTATAGGTCCATCCGCATCATTGCAAATGGCAAGGTTTCATTTCTTTTGATGGCTGTGTAGTATTCCATTATATATATATATATATATATATATATATATATATATATATATATATATACACACACACATATATATATATACACACACCACATATTCTTTATCCATTCATCTGTTGATGGACATCTAAGTTCTTTCCATAGTTTGACTATTGTGGACAGTGCTGCTATAAACAGACAGTGCATGTGCCCCTTCGGATCACTACATTTGTATCTTTAGGGTAAATACCCAGTAGTTCGATTGCTGAGTCATAGGGTAGCTCTATTTTCAACTTTTTGAGGAGCCTCCATGCTGTTTTCCAGAGTGGCTGTACCAGCTTGCATTCCCACCAACAGTGTAGGAGGGTTCCCCCTTCTCCGTATCCTCTCCAGCAACTGTCATTGCCTGACTTGTTAATTTTAGCCATTCTGACTGGTGTGAGGTGGTATCTCATTGTGGTTTTGATTTGTATTTCCCTGATGCCAAGTGCTGTGGAGCACTTTTTCATGTGTCTGTTGGCCATCTGGATGTCTTCTTTGCAGAGATGTCTGTTCATGCTCTCTGCCCATTTCTGATTGGATTATTTGTTCTTTGGGTGTTGAGTTTGAAAAGCTCTTTATAGATTTTGGATACTAGCACTTTATTTGATGCATCATTTGCAAATATCTTCTCCCATTCTGTCAGTTGTCTTTTGGTTTTGTTGACTGTCTTCTTTGATGTGCAAAAGCTTTTGATCTTGATGAAGTCCCAATAGTTCATTTTTGCCCTTGCTTCCTTTGCCTTTGGCGATGTTTCTAAGAAGATGTTGCTGTGGCTGAGGTCAAAGAGGTTGCTGCCTGTGATTTCCTCAAGGATTTTGGTGGATTCCTTTCTCACATTGAGGCCCTTCATCCATTTTGAGTGTATTTTTGTGTGTGGTGTAAGGAAATTATCCAGTTTCATTTTTCTGCATGTGGCTGTCCAATTTTTCCAACACCATTTGTTGAAGAGACTGTCTTTTTTCCACTCTATACTCTTTCCTGCTTTGTCAAAGATTAGTTAACCATAAAGTTGAGGGTCTGTTTCTGGGCTCTCTATTCTGTTCCATTGATCTATGTGTTTGTTTTTGTGCCAGTCCAATACTGTCTGGATGATGACAGCTTTGTAATAGAACTTGAAGTCTGGAATTGTGCTGCCACCAACTTTGGCTTTCTTTTTCAACATTCCTCTGGCTATTCAAGGTCTTTTCTGGTTCCATATAAATTTTAGGATTATTTGTTCCATTTCTTTGAAAAAAGTGGATGGGATTTTGATAGGGATTGCATTAAATGTGTAGATTGCTTTAGGTAGCATAGACATTTTCACAATATTTGTTCTTCCAATCCATGAGCATGGAACATTTTTCCATTTCTTTGTGTCTTTCTCAATTTCTTCCATGAGTACTTTATAGTTTTCTCATAAAGATTCTTTGCCTCTTTGGTTAGGTTTATTCCTAGGTATCTTATGTTTTGGGTGCAATTGTAAATGGGATCGACTCCTTAATTTCTCTTTCTTCTGTCTTGTTGGTGTATAGAAATGCAACTGATTTCTGTGCATTGATTCTATATCCTGACACTATACTGAATTCCTGTATGAGTTCTAACAGATTTGGAGTGGAGTCTTTTGGGTTTTCCACATAAAGTATCATATCATCTACAAAGAGTGATAGTTTGACTTCTTCTTTGTCGATTTGGATGCCTTTAATTTCTTTTTGTCTGATTGCGGAGGCTAGGACTTCTAGCACTATGTTGAATAGCAGTGGTGATAATGGACATCCCTGCTGTGTTCCTGACCTTAGTGGAAAAGCTCTCAGTTTTTCTCCGTTGAGAGTGATTTTCGCTGTGGGTTTTTCATAGATGGCTTTGATGATATTGAGAAAAGTACCCTCTGTCCCTATACTTTGAAGAGTTTTGATCAAGAAAGGATGCTGTACTTTGTCAAATGCTTTTTCAGCTTCTATTGAGAGTATCATATGGTTCTTGTCCTTTCTTTTATTAATGTATTGTATCACACTGATTGATTTGTGGATGTTGAACCAACCTTGCAGCCCAGGAATAAATCCCACTTGGTTGTGGTGAATAATCCTTTTAATGTACTGTTGGATCCTATTGGCTAGTATTTTGGTGAGAATTTTCACATCTTTGTTCATCAAGGATATTGGTCTGTAATTCTCTTTTTTGATGGGGTCTTTGGTTTGGGATCAAGGTAATGATGGCCTCATAAAACGAGTTTGGAAGTTTTCCTTTCATTTCTATTTTTTGGAACAGTTTCAAGAGAATAGGTATTAATTCTTCTTTAAATGTTTGGTAGAATTCCCTGGGAAGCTATCCGTCCCTGGGCTTTTGTTTGTTGGAGAATTTTGATGACTGTTTCAATCTCCTTACTGGTTATGGGTCTGTTCAGGTTTTCTATTTCTTCCTGGTTCAGTTTTGGTAGTTTATACGTCTCTAAGAATGTATCCATTTCTTCCAGATTGTCAAATTTGCTGGCGTATCATAGCTCATAATATGTTCTTATAATTGTTTTTATTTATTTGGTGTTGGTTGTTATCTCTCCTCTTTCATTCATGATTTTATTTATTTGGGTCCTTTCTCTTTTCTTTTTAATAAATCTGGCCAGGGGCTTATCAATCTTATTAATTTTTTCAAAGAACCAGCTCCTAGTTTCATTGATTTGTTCCACTGTTTGTTTTGTTTTGTTTTGTTTTTGGTTTCCATTTCATTGATTTCTGCTCTGATCTTTATTATTTCTCTTCTCCTGCTGGGTTTAATCTTTCTTTGCTGTTCTCTTTCCAGCTCCGTTAGGTGTTGGGTTAGGTTGTGTGTTTGAGACCTTTCTTGTTTCTTGAGAAAGGCTTGTATCGCTATATATTTTCCTCTCAGGACTGCCTTTGCTGTGTCACATAGATTTTGAATAGTTGTGTTTTCATTATCATTTGCTTTCATGAATTTTTTCAATTCTTCTTTAATTTCCTGGTTGACCCATTCATTCTTTAGTAGGGTGCTCTTTAGCCTCCATGTTTTTGGGTTCTTTCCAAGTTTCCTCTTGTTATTGAGTTCTAGCTTCAAAGCACTGTGGTCTGACAGTATGCAGGGAATGATCCCAACCTTTTGATACCGGTTAAGACCTGATTTATCATCCAGGATGTGACCTATTCTGGAGAACGTTCCATGTGCACTAGATAAGAATGTGTATTCTGTTGCTTTGGGATGGAATGTTCTGAATATATCTGTGATGTCCATCTGGTCCAGTGTATCATTTAATATCTTTATTTCCTTGTTGATCTTTTGCTTGGATGATCTGTCCATTTCGTTGAAGGGGGTGTTAAAGTCCCCTACTATTATTGTATTATTATCAATGTGTTTCTTTGATTTTGTTATTAATTGGTTTATATAGTTGGCTGCTCCCATGTTAGGGGCATAGATATTTAAAATTGTTAGATCTTCTTGTTGGACAGACCCTTTGAGTATGATATAGTGTCCTTCCTCATCTCTTATTATTTGGCTTCTAATCTAATTTATCTGATAAAAGGATTGCCACCCCAGCTTTCTTTTGATGTCCGTTAGCATGGTAAATTGTTTTCCACCCCCTCACTTTAAATCTGGAGGTGTCTTTGGGTCTAAAATGACTTTCTTGTAGGCAGCATATTGATGGGTTTTGTTTTTTTATCCATTCTGATACCCTGTGTCTTTTGATTGGGGGCATTTAGCCCATTAACATTCAGGGTAACTATTGAGAGATATGAATTTAGTGCCATTGTATTGCCTGTAAGGTGACTGTTACTGTATATTGTCCCTATTCCTTTCTGGTCTTCTACTTTCAGGCTCTCTCTTTGCTTAGAGGACCCCTTTCAATATTTCCTGTAGAGCTGGTTTGGGGTTTACAAACTCTTTTAGTTTTTGTTTGTCCTGGAAGCTTTTTATCTCTCCTTCTATTTTCAATGATAGCCTAGCTGCATATAGTATTCTTGGCTGCATGTTTTTCTCATTTAGTGCTCTGTATGTATCATGCCAGTTCTTTCTGGCCTGCCAGGTCTCTGTGGATAAGTCTGCTGCCAGTCTAATATTTTCAACCTCGTATGTTACAGACTTCTTGTCCCAGACTGCTTTCAGGATTTTCTCTTTGTCACTAAGACTTATAAGTTTTACTATTAGATGACGGGGTATGGACCTATTTTTATTGACTTTGGGGAGAGTTCTCTGTGTGTCCTGGATTTTGATGCTTGTTCCCTTTGCCATATTAGGCTTTTACTTCTCCAGACAGGATTTCTCTAATATCTTCCATGCCTTTTTTGACCCCAGCTAACACCTTGAGAATCGTCATTCTGAACTCTAGATCGGATGCATTACCAATGTCCATATTGATTATGTCCCTAGCCTTCGGTACTGCCTCTTGTTCTTTTTTTTGTGGTGAGTTTTTCCACCTTGTCATTTTATCTTTCCAAAAATGGTCGATTTTCTGTTTCTAGAATTGCTGCTCTTCTTCTCTTCAATCTCCTGTTGGGTTTGTAGGTGTTTGGAATGGTTTGATAACTATCTAGCTGAACTCCTGCAAACTGATGTCATCTCAGTCTGCTACTCCTCCACCATCTTGACTCCTCCCCGCGTGACCCACACTCTTGGTACTCTTAAGTGAATTCCTGTATGTGACAGTTTTGAGACTTGAAATGAATGTGGTTTAATTAAATTATTATCAATCATCAGGCCTAGTTCAAATTAGAAAAGTCTGAATTATCCTTGCTACTGATAGTTAAGGGAAGCATGAATAAATGAAAACCCAGACAATTGTTACATTTGATATAAAATAATTTTTGTTCCTGCAGAATAATTTGAATTAAGGTTTACATTCCAGATATTTTCTTTCTTTCTTTCTTCTTTTTTTTTTTTTTGGACTTCTGAGAATGCAGTAGAAAAATAATTGTCTCACTGACAGTAGGTAATAAATAATCAGTAGAAAATAGGAGTTCTACATTGAGTTTGGTTGGAGATGTTTATTTCAAAGGCCTTGGAAATTAACTAACTAAATCAAAGTAGTGTTTGTAGTTGCTGTTCTTATGATGAATAGCTCTTATGTTTAATGGCTTGAGTGTATGTCTGAAAAATTGAACAAGCACCAAAAATTGTAACCAGTGTATGAGACTTTGAGAAAATAACAACACATAGAAAATTTAATCATGATTTGTGATATGTAGTGAAAGGGTTATGTGAGATAGTTTCCTTCTTAATGAATGCTGATTATAAAATCTCATGATTAACTGCATGGTAGTTTCTGCTCAGTGAGTATTGGTCTTAGCTCACTCTTTATATTATCATCTCTGTTTAATTTTTTCTGACCTCTATTCTTCTTTTCATTTCTTGTGGTATTTCCCTTTGTTTTCAGTTTTCTTCATAATTCAGTGCATAGGAATGTATAGTTCATGGATTTTTTAAAAAATTTTCTTTGAGGGGCATCTGTGGACCTTGAATTATCTCCTTTGTAGACTTTACTAATAAAACAAATCAATTATTATTGACCATAATTCCTAGGGTAATTTTAATTTATTTTACTTTATTTCTTCCCAGATTCGCTTGAGTGACCTTATAGCAGCCAGAATCCTAAGGTATACAGATTTTGATACCTTAATTTACACCTGTGCTCCTGAATTTGACTTCATGGAAAAAGCGGTATGAATGTTTTTTTGATTTTTTTCCTTTTCTACAGGTATGATAGTTTTTTGCCCTTGAATTTTCCTTTTAGTCTGAAACTCACAATTTTTGTCCAGAGACATCCAACTTTATCATTTTTTTATTATAACTTTTATTAGTCATATAGTAACTTCTATCTTAAAGAGTTATTGATGATGATTAAGTGAGATAATCCAGGAAGAGTGCTGAACATACTCTCTGATCCACAGTTCAATTGCTTTCATTTTTTTAATACATTTTCAATATAAATAATTTATATTTATACTATATATTATATTGTATACATTATATTCTATATTATATATTTCATATTCTATAATATGTAAAATATATATTTATGTTATTTAATATATTTTTGTTAAATATATTTGAATACTTTAATATAAATATATTTAAATATATTTAACATAAATATATTTTTCATGTATTTTTTTAAAAGGTTGTTTTTAATTTATTTATTTGAGAGAAGAGAGAGAGCCAGAGCTTGAGCAGGGGGCAGGTCAGAGGTAGAGGAAGAACCAGACTTCCAGTGAGCACAGAGCCCATGATGGGCTTGATCCCAGGACCCTGGGATCATGACTAGAGCCGAAGGCAGATGTTTAACTAACTGAACCACCCAGGTGCCCCATACAGTTCAATTACTTTTAATAATCTAGGTCACCTGCTCAAATCCAAATTCTCTTTTGATTTTTAGAAACTTTAGTTTTATTTCACTTAACACTCTAAATATTATAAAAAAATTTTAACAAGATGCTGCCATGAAAGGTATACTACTAATCATACATTATTCTCTTTTTTATCCAACCAGTCATACATTCACTCAAAAACTATTATGAGTACTATTTATTTATCTGTGAGGCAGTTTGCTGTAGGACTGACTATAAGGAGGAAAATGTCTTGGTTCCTGCCTTCAAGAAGTACTTAATTCAGTGGCATGGTAAATCACTCAGACCACAATAATGGGTCATGAGAATTATTTAGCTGCTGATGTTATTTTATTGCTTACTCATATTTACAGTTATTACATAGACTGGCTTTCTTCCTTGTTTGTTCTAGTTTCACCAATGAAAATAATGGAACTTTGCAGCTCAGGAAATGATAATGTAGGGTCTGGGGATGAGTAAACATAAAATTTAAGAATTAATATTATGTAAATAAAAGAAAGATAAAACCAAAAGAAAGGAAAAAATAATAGACATAGCTTATTTTTGGTTTAATGTTTTTTACTGTTAAAATCTTTGGTACATTTATATAATTTTTTATAATTTTTATTCTTGTAGTAGAAGATGAAGGTTGATAAATATATATATAACGTTAATGACAAAAACATTTTTACCTTTAAGGAATTTCACTGTAAGGTGCACCTGGGTGGCTCAGTGGTTAAGCAGCTGCCTTCGGCTCAGGCCATGATCCCAGGGTCCTGGGATCAAGCCCCCCATCACATCGGGCTCCCTGTTCAGCGGGAAGCCTGCTTCTCCCTCTCTCACTCCCCCGACTTGGGTTCCCCCTCATGCTGTGTCTCTCTCTGTCAAATGAATAAATATTAAAAAAAAAAAAGAAAGAAAAAAAAATTTCATTGTGATACTCAATTTGACAGATTTTTACTCATTTACTGTAAAATTTAATAAATGACTATTTTGAATAATTTGCTTTATTTCAGACTCCATTGAGATATACAAAGACATTATTGCTTCCAGTTGTTATGACGATTACTTATTTTATCTTTAAAAAGGTATTTTTAAAAAATTTTTTCACTTGCTTTTGGGTACAAGATAAGGACTATAGTGCATTAATGCTAATAACTGGGAATTCCATTTTATTTTTAGGAGGAATCCATACCCCCTTAAAAAATTTCTTTTTCAGCTTTCTCTTTATTTAGTATTATATGGTTTTTTAAAAATTATTATATGAGTTTTTTAGAAAGCCTCATCAGAAAGGATATTCTTATTCTTTCAAAAGAAATCAGTTACCCACCATGTACCATGAACTACATTCACAGTGTTAGTCCACTGGGACAAATAAAACAGGTCTTCTCCTGTCTTGGAACTTACAGTCTTGGTGGGCTTCAAGCAAATAATCGCACAGTTTGAAGAATTAAAATTGTCGAAGGAGCTGTGAAAGGAAAACAACAGTTCAGTATCTTCTGAATATAAAGCACATTCAAGCAAATCTTGATCCATTTTAAGACACGCACAGGAGAATTTTGTATAGAAATTCTTTAAAACATTGTGTATTCTATTTATTTTCCCAACAAAAGAAGTATTACTATGATAAAAGGAATAATGTTCTAAAATACCTCTGGTAGATTTTCTTGGTCTGGGAGTAGTGTAAAAATTCTAGCTAAAGACACTGGGTCTTTGTTTTTAGCATTTTTGAACCATCTTTATATTGTTTAGAGGTTGTCTTAAGTCAGTATGTATTTATTTTATACCTTCAAGTAGATAGCAATAACATTTCTCTACTACTATACCGGGTGTGGTCCTGTTAAAACTGGTTTTCTTTATTTAAAGTCAAATTGCTTTTCTTCTCTCTATAGTTCCAGCTCCCACATTTCTCATTCCTGTGTTTTCACATAAAATGTGAACAATTTGAGTGAGAAAGGCATCTGCCTCTACATCTCTGTGGTTTCTCCTTTGACCCAATTCCCTAGAGACCACTTGGAAAGAGGATTGGGGTAGTAAGAAGAAATGGGTAACTACACACTGTGTCCCTTTGGCTCCACCTAAC
The DNA here is from genome assembly GCF_010015895.1 of Lontra canadensis. NCBI lineage: Eukaryota > Metazoa > Chordata > Mammalia > Carnivora > Mustelidae > Lontra > Lontra canadensis. The sequence goes on from NW_022630996.1 coordinate 34,932,556, forward strand.
TCTCCACTAGCCTGTTTCTGTTCCATCATGACAAATGGTGCTATTCTTTGAAGGCTCCACTTAGAGGAGCTAATGCAGGAATTAACTACTCAGTGGGGATATCGCTAACATGGGAGAAGATGACAGCTAGATCCACTATTACTATCTTCATAAAATTAAGACCCACGACTCATAAACATAGTACTAGCTCCTAAACACACCACAGCTCAAACCATGCATATGCATTAAAAGGCATTTTTGTGCATTTGCTGCATATGCCCACACACGTGTGCGTAGACATGTCCCCTTCCCTGTACCCATTAAAGTGTAACACTTTTCTGTCTCCATATAAACCCTTCCTTTTTATTTGTCCCATTGTGGCTTATTTTTTTATTCCTCAAGAATACTTCTGATGTTCATTTACTTTTTCAGTTATATGAAATCGCTTCTGGGAAGAAAGAAGGAAAGCAAATATCGTACGATTTTTCTGTGAAACACTGAATTTTAAACTCCTATGAGTGCATATGTTCTATTAACTAAACCCCTAAATAGGCTTTTTGCTTGCCTAAGTGACCACAATCTCACTTGTGTCACTTGAAACATTCATCCACATATTATGCACAGTGTAAAACTTGAAGTTCCCCATAATTTTTTTTTACTATACCTTTAAGTTGCCTAGGATGCAGCTAAAAACTCTTTGGCCCAGTTAAGCCCCCACATTCACCTTCACTCCTCCCTTCCTCTCTCACCATCAAGTGGTACATTGTGGTAAGCGCACTTCAGCCTTCTGTTGTTATTTCCGCGGGACCTAGATCAGGGAAGATATGCCACAGCTAATTTTATAAGAATCAGAAGTTTACTGAAGCAGGAATATAAACTGCATGGGTGGGAGGAGGTGGGCGGGTGGGGCAAGGGAGGGTTGGGGGAAGGAGAGAGAGAGTCCTGCTTTGCTTGGAAGGTTAAGATAAAATAGTCTCAAAGTACATGGAAGAAGGTGCCTCCATGGTGGAAACCAATTCCCCACTTGCAGCCCACTTCCCTCCCAGTAAAATATAAACTCTAATAAGGAGCTGTCCACGTGTAAGAGCTTAGAATTTTAGAGTTGAAATGGACCTTAAAGATTTACCCCAACGCCCTTTTCTTTCTTTCTTTTTTTTTTTTTTATAAAAGAATTTAGAACTTCAGGAAAATATTTGCCTGAGGCAGAGGTGGGATTAAAGTGCTCCTGATGACTCACTTTAACAATAAAAACACTTCTTTCTAGTGAGGGTGTTTATGTTTATAAATCAGAGCATTTTAAATGTCACATAATTCCTTAGAAAAGCTTAATTTATTCTATTCACAGGCTTATCGTGATGTTTTGTGTGTCTTATCTGCAAATACTTATCTAAGGTAATTATAATTGTTTTTAAATCATACTGTATTCAGTTATTAAATAACTACTGTAATATCAAATGAATGTATATTAAACCAGCAGTTTGATTAAGAAAGGAGACATGAACCAACCTTAGATGTTCTCTTTAAAAAATATGTATTATTTTTAGAGACCTCTTTTATGTGTTTGGACTTGTTTTGGAGATATTTCTATTTTAATTAACTCAAAGTTTTAATCAATTTAGTTTAATTTTAATATATAAAGTCCATAAACAGAAGTAAGCTAAAGTTTTGTTTTAGCAATCCTTGTTTTTTTAACTTTCAGAGAAAACATAATTATTTGTTTCTCTGCGTATTCATGAAGTAGTTTTTCTGCATTTATTGTTAAAACCATTTGCTGTATCACATTTTTTTTGGTGGTTTAAGTGAAGTCACTAACTTCGCTGGCATAAATATATGTGAGAAAAATATAACTCAAATCACACATTGCTACAGGACATGTGAGATTATGAAGAAAATCTCCTTATGAGGAAAATCTTAAATTACATTTTATACTTGCAGATATATGATTAAATTTGATGTATTAATGAATTTTATTTTTTAGGACAGTTTCAGATTTACGGAATAGTTGTGAAGATAGTACAGAGAGATTCTATCAGTCCTGTACCCCATGCTTATATTTTCAGTAAACAGTTTCGTATGGTTATCAGAAGGGCTTAATAGAACTTTATGGTTGGAATAGTTTAATCTTATTTGTCAAAATCCAAATCAAAGGGCTTAATAGACCTACTCTACTTTGCTCTGGTCTGAGGGACCTCAGAGCAATATGCCTTAACATTGTAAAAAAGAGTGTTTTTAGAGCTCTGAGAACTATTCACATAAGGAATGCATGATGGCATCTGGGATATTTAATTGAATAATAGAAGATTGAGAGTTACATGACAGCTGTCTTCAAATATTTGAGAGGGTGCAGTGTAGAAGAAGACAGACTCAAGGGGACCAAAGGGAGAAGATATTTAGCTCAAAATAAGAAGGTGATTACATTCCTGGAAGTGACAGGATTGTGTGTGTGTTGGGGGAGGGATGTAGAGGAGTTTTTTAATTACAAAATAATACATGCATATAGTAAGACATACAGATGAAATATTTCAAGGAAAGAGGGAGTGTTTCTCTCCCTTGGATCTACTCCTCACTGGTGCTGATTGTAAATGGTTTTGTATGTATCATTCTAGAAAACATTAACAAAAACAGTGTTTTTATAAAAAAATAGAATCAGTATTATTATGTAACTTTTTATTTTTACTTAATAGTGTATCTTGGGTGTCTGCCTATATCTTCTTCATACTTTTTAGTGGTCTCCACATTTTATTGTTTGTCATCATGAATGATTACCAAGTACTTAACCACTCCCACATCAGTGGGCGTTAAGATTCTATTTATCTTTTTGTCATAACAACCAGTGTTAAGAGTAAGAACATATCTGTATGTATTCTTTGCATACTTATTTTAGTATTTAGGATATTGAAATAAGACTGCTAGATCATAATGTATGAATATTTATAATTCGATAAATACTGAAAACTAATGCTGAAAGTGTCCATTTCCTTGCATCTCCGTAAACACCAGTATTATCAAACATTTAACTTTTTCTTTCTGACAGATTAAAAAAAAAGGAACTCATTTTACCAGTCTTCCCTAGTAAAGTTTCACATCTTTCAAATGTGCGTGGCATATTTATGTTTCTTGGCCACTTGAAAATTGATGTATAGGATATTTTATATGATAGACAGTAACCTTTTGCCTATTACATGTATATAACATTTCTTCTAGGATATTAGTTTGTAATTTATTAATGGTTTTTGCTTTATAGAAGTTTAAAATTTCTTTACAGTCACTCCTATACATTTTCTGGGTTAATTTATTACTTAGAAATACCCACATCAAAATCATTAAATTATTTCCAAATATTTTCTTTCATAATTTTCATTTTTTGCCAAATACATATGTATGTATTTAAAGCATACAACACAATGATTATATGTACATTATGAAATGATTACAATTAAGTTAATAACACATCTAACACATCCATCACCTCACAGTTACCTTTCTGTGTGTGAGAACGCTTAAGATCCACACTCTTAGCAAACTTTATATAATATGGTATTATTAACTGCAGTCACTATGCTGTATATCAGTTTCTCAGAACTTCTTCATCTTATAACTAAAAGTTTGTACCCTTTGAGGAACATCATCCCTGTTAGCCCCCATTACACAGCCCCAAGCAACCACCATTCTATTCTGAGTTTGACTTTTTTCTCTTTTTTAGATTCCACATGTAAGTGATACCATAAAGTATTTTTTTCCTTTGGCCTATTTCACGTAGCATAACGCCCTTCAGGTTCATCCATGTTATCACAGTTGGCAGGATTTCCTTCTTTTTTTATGACTGAATAATACTCCATTGCATGTATGTATGTATGTGTGTATACACACACACACACACACACACACACACACACACACACACACCCCACATATTCTTTGTCTGCTTGTCCATCAACTTACATTATTTCTATATCTTGGCTATTGTGAATAATGCTTCAATGAACATGGAAGTGCTGATATCACTTCAAAATATGGGTTTTGATTATTTTGGATATATTCCCAAGAGTATGATGGCTGGATCATATGGCAGTTCTATTTTTAATTTTTTGAGGAACTGCCATACTGTTTTCCAAAATGTCTTTTCAAGTCATTTGCCCATTTAAAAATCCGATTATTATCATATATTTTTTTGCCATTGAGCTGTATGAGTTCCTTACGTACTCCAGATATTCACCCCGTATCAGATACACAGTTTGCAAATATTTTCTCCCATTCCATAGGTTACCTTTTCATTTTGTTGATTTTTTTCCTTTGCTATGCAGAAACTTTTTAGGTGATGTTGTCACACTTGTTTATTTTTCCTTTTGTTGCTGGTGATTTTGGTTGCCAGTTTCAAAAATTTATTGCTAAGACTCCTGTCAACTTAATCTTTGTGACTGGTGTAAGATAGGAGTTTAATTACATGGTTTTGCATGTGAATATCGTTTTCCATCCATCATTTATTGAAAACACTATCCTTTCCCCATTGTGTGTTTGTGCCCTTATCAAAGATAAATTGACCGTATATGCATGGGTTTATTGTTGGGCTGTCTATTCTGTTCCATTGATCTATGTGTCTTTTTATTCCTGTACCCATACTGTTTTGATTACTATAACTTTGTGGTATGGTTTGAAATCAGGAAGTGTAATACCTGTAGCTTTGTTTTGCTTTCCCAAGTTTATCTTGGAAATTTAAGGTCTTTTTTGGTTCCATATAAATTGTAGAATTGTTCTTTTTATATCTGTGAAAAATGTCATTGAATTTTGATAGGGATTGCATTAAATCTGTAGATTGCTTTGGGTGGTATGGATATTTTAACATATGTCTTCCAAACCAAAAGCATAGAATATCTTTCTATTTATTTGTGTTGTCTTCAGTTTCTTTTATCAATGTCTCATAGGTTTCAGTATAGAGGTCTAGTTTCTCCTTTGTGAAATGTATTCCTAAGTGCTTTATTGTTTTTGATGCTATTATAAATGAGATTGCTTTCTAAATTGTCTGTTTAGATGGTTCATTGTGATTGTGTAGAAATGCAGCTGATTTTTGTGTGTTGATTTTGTATTCCACAATTTTATTTATTTATTAGTTTTAACAGTTTTTTTGTGAAGTCTTTAGGGTTTTATGCATATAAAATCATGTCATCTGCAAACATAGATAGTTTTACTTTTACCTTTATTATTTTTTTAAATTTCTTTTTCTTGACTAATGCATTGATTAGACTTTTAGTACAAGATGGAGAGAAATAGAGTGGGCATCCTTGCCTTGTTCTTGATCTTAGAAGAACAACTTAGAGATTTTACAACATTGAGGATGAGGTTAACTTTGGGCTTGTCATATATTATATGCCATTTATTCTGTTGAGGTACGTTCATTTTGTACCTAATTTGTTAAGACTTCTTACCATGGAGGAGTTTTGAATTTTGTCAAATGCTTTTTTCTGTGTCTAATGAGATGATCAAATGGTTTTTATCCTTCATTCTTTTAATGTGGCATATCACATTTATCAATTTGTGTATATTGAACTATCCTTGTATTCCAAAGATAAAATCCCACCTGCTCATGTTGCATGATCCTTTTAATATGATGTTGAATTTGGTTTCTAGTATTTGTTGAGGCTTTTTGCATCTATGTTCATCAGGGATATTGGCCTACAAAATTCTTTTCTTTTATTATCCTCATTTTACTTCAGTATGAGAGTAATGTTAGCCTTGTAAAATGAGATTAAGCATGTCCCTTTATCTTAAGTCTGTTGGAAAAATTCGAGAAAGATTTGCATTAATTCTCATTTAAATGTTTGGTAGAATTCTCTAGTGAAGACATCTGGTCCTCCACTTCTTTTTTTTTTTTTTTTTGAGAGAGATTTTTTTGATTACTGATTCAGTCTCCTTACTAGTTTTTTTTTTTTTTTTTAAGATTTTATGTATTTATTTTTGAGAGACAGAGAGTGGAGGTGTGGGGGGGAGGAGCAGAGGGAGAGGGATAAGCACACTTCACTCTGAGTGCAGAACCTGATGTAGAGCTCAATTCCTGGGACCTGAGATTATGACCAGAGTTGAAATCAAGAGTCAGACGCTTAACCCCCTGAGTCACATTGCTGCCCCTCCTTACTAGTTTTAATTTTATTCAGATTTTCTTTTTCTTCATGATTCAGTCCTGGTAGGTTATTTCTAGGAATATGTTCTTTCTTCGGGATATCCAGTTGGTGTATAATTGTTCATAATAGTCTCTTATGACCTTTTGTATTTTTGTGGTATCAGTTTTAATGTTCCCTCTTTCATTTTTTAATTTTATTTATTTAAATCTTTTTTTCTTAGTCTAACTAAAGGCTTATAAGTTTTATCTTTTCGAAAGATCAGCTCTTAATTTTTGTTGATGTTTTCTATTGTTTCTTGTCTCTGTTTCATTTATTTTTCTTACAACCTCTGTTTCTTTGTTTCTTCTTTCCTTTGACTAACTTTGGTCTTAGTTTGTTCTTTTTCTAGTTCCTTGAAGTGTATAATTATTTATTTAAAATCTTTTTTTCTTAATGTAAGCACTTATCATAAAATCCTCTCTTAGAACTTTTGTTGCATCCTGTAAGTTTTGGTATGTTGTGTTATTTTTATTTGTTTCACGATATTTTTTATTTCCTTTTGATTTTTTCTTCGACCTATCAATTGTTCAGGATTAGATTGTTCAATTTCCATGTATTTGTGAATTTTCTATCTTTCCTACTTTATTGGTTTCTAATGTCATACTGTCGTGGTCAGAAAAGACCACCAGTCTTAAATTTGTTAATGATTGTTTTGTGACCTAACATAGGATCTATCCATAGAATGTTCTGTGTGCATTTGAGGAGAATATGTATTCTCCAGCTGTTGGATGGAATGTTCTGTGTATATTTGTTAGGTCCATTGGTCTAAATTGTAGTTCAAGTCCAGTATTTTCTCATTGATTTTCTGTTTGGATGATCCACCCATTGTTGGAATTGGGTATTGAAGTCCCCTTCTATTTAGCACTGTTTTCTATTTCTCCTCTCTGATCTATTAAAATTTGCTTAACTTATTTAGGTGTTCCAATGTTGGGTTACATATAGATTTACAACTGCTATATCCTCTTGATGAACTGACACCTTTATCATCATACAGTGACTTTGTTTGTCTCTTATTACAGTTTCAACTTAGTCTATTTCACCTGGAATATAGATTGAGATCTAGGTTTAGATATGTGTCATATATAGGTGTGTGTGTGTATGTGTATGATATGTAGAGTGACCCCTGCTTTCTTTTTGTTTCCATTTGAATGAGTATCTTTTTTCATCCCTTCATTTTCATCTTAATGTGTCCATAAAGCTAAAATGAGCTTCTTGTAGGCAGCATGTAATTGTCTCTTTCTTTTTTTTTTTTTTTAAAGAGAGAGAGCACAAGTAGGTAGAGAGGCAGGCAGATAGAGAGAGGGAAGCAGACTCCCTGCTGAGCAGAGAGCCCGATGTGGTGCTCCATCCCAGGACCCTGAGACCATGACCCGAGCTTAAGGCAGAGGCTTAACCCATGGAGCCACCCAGGCGCCCCTTGTTTTTTTGTTTTTTAATTCATTTAGCCACTTTCTGTCTTTTGGTTGGAGAATTAAATCCATTTATGTATATTTTTTAAAGATTTTATTTATTTATTCAACAGAGAGATCACAAGTAGACAGAGAGGCAGGCAGAGAGAGAGAGATGGGGAAGAAGGCTCCCTGCTGAGTGGAGAGCCTGACACAGTGCTCGATCCCAGGACCCTGGGATCTTGACCTGAGCCAAAGGCAGAGGCTTTAACCCACTGAGCCACCCAGGCACCCCTAAATCCATTTATATTTAAGATTGTTATTGATAGATAAGGACTTGTTATCTTGTTATCATCTGGTTGTTTTCCGTTTCATAGTTCCCTTCTTCCTCTCATGCTGTATTCTTTTTCTGTAATAATAACGCTTTGTTTCCTCTTAATTTTCTGTGAATCTACTGTAGTTTTTTTCTTTGTGGTTATCATGAGGCTTACATAATACATCTTATAGTTATAACAGTCTATTTCAAGCTGACAAAAACTTAACTTCAATCACATATAAAAATTCTGCCTTTTTACTTATCCTTTTGCTGTTACAGTTTATATCTGTTTATATTGCTATATACATTAACAAATTGTTGTGCTATATTTATTTTTAAATACTTTCTTTTTTTTACTTTTATACTAGATTTCAGTGATTTACATGGCACTATTACAGCAGTACAGTGTTTCCAATTTGACTGTATAATTAACTTTATGGTGAGTTTTATACTTTCATAGGTGTTCATGTTACTCTTAACATTCTTTCATTTCAACATGAATAACTCCCTTTAGCATTTCTCGTAAGGCAGGTCTAGTGGTAATGAAGTCCCTCAGCTTTTGTTTGTCTGAGAGTTATTCTTTCACTTCATTTGAAGGGCAGCTTTGCTGGTTGAAGTATTCTTAATTGGTAAATCCTTTAATTTCAGCATTTTGAATATATCATCCCATCCTCTCTTGACCTGCAAGGATTCTGCTGAGAAATCCACTAACAGCCTTATGGGGGTTCCCTTATATGAGATAATTTGCTGCTTTGACAATTCATCGTCTTTGGTTTTTATAGTTTCATTATAATGTATCTAGTGAATTTGGGAGATTAAATTTGTATTGGTGACTATGAGCCTCATGTACTTGGTATACATATCTGTCTCCAGATTTAGCAAAATTTCAACTGATCTTTAAATAAGAATTCTGCCCTTTTTCACTCTCTTCTCTCTTAGGCTGCCATAATGTAAATATTGTCTCTCCTGATGGCATTTCATAATTCACATAAGCTTTCTTCACTCTTTTTCATTCTTTTTCCTTTTCTCTTCTTACTGGATAATTTCAAATTATCAGTCTTCAAGTTCCCAGATTCATTCTTCTGCTTGATCAGGTCTCCTGTTGATGCTGTAAATTGCATTTTTCATTTTCATTCATTGCATTCTTTACTTCTAGAATTTTTTTTAGTTCTTTTTTTATAACTTCTAGTTTGCAGTTAAACTTGTTTTGTTCATGACTTGCTTTCCTGATTTTATTGTGTTGTCTACATTCTCTGTAGTTCACTCATCTTTCTTAAAACAATTATTTTAAATTCTTTGGCAATTCACAGATCTCTACTTCTGTGGGGTCAGTTACTGGAAAATGATTGTGTTCCTTTGGTTGTGTCAGGCTTCCTTGTTTTTTCATGTTTCTTATAGCCTTTCATTGATGTCTTCACATTTGATGGAGGAATGGTTTTGGAGAGGAAAGACGTTCACTTGCAGGTGGGTGTAAGGAGCCAGCTGGGTAAGGTGTGCTGTTTCCATTCCTGGGGAAGGCTCAGCAGTGTAGTGTCTGTGCAACTGAGTTTAGCATCGGTGAGGATTGCATGTGTCCTCAACCCGAGGATTGGTGGGTACATTTTTATCTGAAAAACACCTTTACTTTGCCCTCACATTAAGTTGATGGTTTGGTGAATAGGTATTTCTGGTTTCGTTTTTTTATTTAAAGCATTTTGTAGATAATTATTGGGTGCCAGGGTGGTTCAGTTAGTTAAGCATCTGACTTTAGCTCAGGTCATGATCCCAGGGTCCTGGGATCGAGTCCCATGTCTGGCTCCCTTCTCTGCAGGGAGTCTGTTTCTCCCTCTGCCCTTCCTCCCACTCATTCTCTCAATCTCTCTCTCTCTCTAATAAATAAATAAAATGTTTAAAAATTCTATAGACAATTATTTTCTAGCATTGAGCATTACTGATGAGAAATTTTATATAAAGTTTTGCTCTCTGGAAATTTATGGAGTTTGAGATATGAATGTACATATGTACATGAGTGTGTGTATTTTACATGTTTATTAGTTCATGGGACATTTTCTTTTTTTTTTTTTAAAGATTTTATTTATTTATTTGACAGAGATCACAAGTAGGCAGAGAGACAGAGGAGGAAGCAGGCTCCCTGCTGAGCAGAGAGCCCGATGCGGGGCTCGATCCCAGGACCCTGGGATCATGACCTGAGCCGAAGGCAGAGGCTTTAACCCACTGAGCCACCCAGGCGCCCCTCATGGGACATTTTAATCTGAACATTCACAACGTCCTTTACCTCAGAGAATTGTCGGCTCTCTTAATCTTTTGCTTTAGCCTCTCTTTTTCGAACATCTGTTATTGCTCTTTATCAATTTATATCATCTGTATGTTTGCAGATTTCATTGTACGTTCATATTTTAGATTAGCTACTAGATTTATTTGCATCAGCAATTATTGTCAGGGCCTGTCCTCCCTTGCACACAGCAGCTCACCGCAGGATCCTGTTGTGACCAGTAGATTTCAGGACAGGTGGGAAGCCCCCTACTCACCCCCTCTACCGGGCAAGTCAGGGCCAAGCTGCAACAGAGGCAGAGTGATTTGGTGATGGCACAGCTCTCCTGACAGGCCACCCCCTGACCAGCCTTTAAAAACAAACAAACAAACACCCTCTGGATCTGTGTGTGCCCTCAAACTTCCTTACCTCTTAGTGTCTTACTTGAGCTGCATTACTTTTCTCTCCAACCCCAAAATCCATAATAGAAGAAAACCTCTGCATGTAAAACCAGAGTCTTCCACTTTCTCAATGGAGCAACTAAACAGGCAGTCCATACCCCTAGTACGAGTGTAACACACAAGCTAAGAGGGGAACAACAACATCAACACCATTCAGACTGTGTTCACTTCACAGTGCCCAGAGCTCAATAGGTTCTTTAGAAATAAATTTTTGTAGAACTAAAAATATTTATATGCTTTACCCAGTAAGTTTTCTTCTGGAAGTTTATTCTGAAGAAACACTCAAGGTTGCTCAGAACTTTATGTACATGGTTGAATATTTAATAGAAATTATTTTTCTTTAAATCTTTCTAGAGGTATAGTCTCCAGCAATCAGTAAAATCTATTTTATCTTAACCAAAGCATGACTTTTTTTATATACCTTTATAGGATGACTATAAATCATGCCTTTCAAATTTTTATAATTTTTAGTGATATTGTCTAATTTTTATTTACTGAGTAGAGAGAATCAAATTTCTTAAACCTAAGAACAAATAAATTAAGTTTGTATTTATGTAATCATAATGGACATTCAGTAAATAGAGAATGTTTTTTATTCCAGAAAACAGCTCCTTGAACATGGTGAGGTAAAGCTTTCATTTTAATCTTTGCTATATTTGTGTATTAAATTCTAGTTCAAGGATAATTCACAAAGATTTTGCCTTGCTGCCAGTGCACTGTCAGCAGTGGTTCAGTGGTTCAGCATTGGTAATAAATGCTGATCCTTCCCCTGTGTTCTTTTGCTTTTTTGAAAAGTAGTAAGGATTTCTGAAAAATGGAAGGCTTATTTATGACCATGGAACATAATTAAATTGCTTTTATTTTTTCATTCACTCTTTTATTCATTCAACAATAAAAGCATTAATTCCTAACCCACTGAGCTAGTCAGCTTCAGCCCATCAGGGCAGACATCTGTGGCCCTGTGACTGGTGGCCTTTGGCCACACCCAGACTTGATGTGCAGTCAGTTACAATCTTGGAGTGTTAAGGGATACAGAAGATGGTATAGAGTGTTGCTGCCCTCAGATATGCACAATTTTTCCACAGAGACATGAAACAAATAAGACAACACATTATATGATGCCAAATTATGTTGTGGCATATGAAGAGAAAGCTCATAAGGGTAGAAATACGATTTCTTAAGTAATAGCGCTTTGAGTCTTAAAAGAAAGGCTAAATATAGAAGACAGGACAACTGAATTTGGACTTAATAAAAACAGCCTATAATGATAACAAATGTTTTTAATAGTTACTATGTGTCATGTACTGTGCTGTTTTAATTCTCATAATATTATTCCCATTCTGCAAATAAGAAAATTCTTAATTAGACGAAAGTAGCTGTTAACAGAGACAAACACTAATATTTCAATGACTTAACTCAGTGAAGTTTGATTCTTTGTTCACATAAAGTTGAAACCAGGAGTTCCTGATTAGTGGGTGACCCCCCCCCCCGCCCCACCCAGCAAGCAGTGATTGAGGAACCCAGATGCCTTCCAATTATAGCTTGGCCATCTGCGGTGTTCTTGTCTGCATCACATCAGCAAAGGAGAAAGAACAGGGAAGACTCTGCCCTGGAGGGCTGATGTGCTTGTCTACATGAAGGCAGCAAAGGAGAAAGAACAGGGAAGATCCTGCTTTGGAGATTTTGTGATGTCTGGGCCTGGAAATGGAAATGTGGACTTCTGTCCTCAGCTGGACCTCAGGCACATGGCCACACTTGTCGGCAGGGAGCTGGGAAATGGAGACTAGCTACATGTCTAAGAAGAAAAGCAAAGCAGTCTGGCCACAGAATAGAGACCTACAGAAATTAAATAGTTTTCCTCAGGTCTGCCTCTAATTCATAATAAAGCTTGCATTTCAACACTGGCAGTCCACTTCCAGTGTCTTCAAAGTAGTAGTCAATACTTACTGCCTCCTATAGGCAGGGCATTTGTGGAAGGGATTTACATATAGTTATAATTTCATTCACACAACAACCCATTGAGGTAAGTACAGTTGTTTTGTGTGTTGTACAGGTGAAAGAAAACTATGGCATGGAGAAGTTGAGCAACTTAGGGTCGCAAAGCTGAAGGGACCTAGGGACCTTAGCTCTGTGGAACCAAGGCCTTTGAACCTAGGGCATGTAGCAGGAGAGTCCGTGCTGTTAATCATTCAACACATGCTACGGCCTAACGTGAACTGTGTTTACGCAAATCAGTTGTGTCACATTGCCCAGTTTTACTTAGCAGGGCACATACATACTTTATATTCAGTGGGTATTCAAAACCCACTGCTTTTATTTATTTTTTTAAACCCACTGCTTTTTAAAAACACAGTGTTCCTTAATTTTCTGCCCTCTTTTCTCACATTAATTTTATTTTCTTATTCTCTTTTATTTCTCCATTTACCCTTATTTTGCCCATTTTAATTTTTCTTCTGTGTTCTAATCAGTTTAATCTTTTTTATGTGTCTATTAGGCACCAGGTCCCTGCTTTTGTAGAATTTAATGTGTAGTTTAGGAAGACAGGCAATGTGAACAGATAATGACATGTGCCTTGATAAAGGAAATAGGTAGAAAAATAGTGCAGAAAAAGTGATTACATCTGTGTGAAGAAGATGGGGTAGTTAGGGACAGATTTTTTTTTTATTGATGTTAGAGGAGTTTACCAAGGTCAGAGCGTATACATGTACAAAGGAGGCATAAGGTAATATGGTATGTTAAGCATTACAGGCAAATCAGGATTGCTGATGCATAGAAAAGATGTGATACATGTTCAGACTATGGTGACTTTATATGCAAAGAAGGTAGACTCTATCCTGGACTTTGTTGTTAAATAAGAAATGGTATAATCAGATCTAATTGTAGATATTTTTGTTCAGCTGTCAGTCAAAAGGATGGCTTTTTAAAAGGTAATCAGAATTTGGGGGAAGAATTACTTCTTTTGAAAAACAGATTGAGTGATATATGTTGGGGGTCTGTACCCTTCCATGTTCTCAGATTAATAGAACTATGTGGTTGAATAGTTTACTGGAAAGGAAGCGTAGTGTAATGGTTAAACACCCAGACTCGAGAGTTGGCCGGCCCCAGATCCCTCTTCTTCCATTTACTGGCTGTGTGATCATAGCCAAGTTACGTTACATCTTTTTGGGAACAACCAGATCAACAACAGTAACAACAATATTTATCCCACATGGCGGCTATAGGATTAAATGAGTTACATGTAAAATACTTAAAATGATGCCTAGTGTTAAGCCCTATGTAAAGGCCCACTTTTAAATTTGTGTGCTTTCTGGACCGAGACCTCAGGGGCTCCAACTAATACTCTGCCCTCTGTTAACTGTGCCAGTGAAGGGTATTTCTACCATGTTCTCATCATCACAACTGTTGTGGGAGGTAGGTTTGACAGGGTCAGTCTGCCATTTGGACTGACTTTCTACACTTTGTTTTCTTTGTGCTTGGGAGCTGCCACCTCACACTCTACCCAGTCACACTCCCTTATTCCAGGGATGGGGAGTGAAAAGTTTCCTGAGCTGCTCTTCTTTCCTTGCTTCTGGCTTCTAAAAGATGTTGTGAGGATTTTCCTAGTAATTTTTATGTGGATAGAGGTACTAACAAATTGACAGTATGTTACATACAGTACAGAATTTTGGACTGTGCTTTTTAACTGTAGCCTTCTGTCTTCTACTTGGTAGGTTAAAAAGAAAACTGTGTGATAGAATAGGAGATAAATTAACTATGGCAAGAGAGCTCCTAGAAAGTCAGTTGTAGCTTGTGAGTGGAAGAGAGTTTAGAGCATGTGGATAACAATAGAAGACAAATATGAGTGGTACTATTTAGAGTGCTTGTTCTATGTCATTCCCCCACAAAAAAACATTGTGCAGGGAAGATAAGGAAATGGTGAAGATCTTTCAGGTCTCCATATGCAGACAGAGTCCTTTCAGCTTTTAGGTGATAAAAGAAAGTCAAGAAGAGTTACTACTTTAGATTTAATTCTGGTCATATGAGAAGTTGGTGCTAAGGTAGAAGTGATGGGAAAAATAATAGAGTACAAGTGATGGGATTTCGAAGAGACAATGACAGTCTCATCCTGTGACTCAGAATAACCAAAGGAAGGCATATTGGGAGAAGTCAGATGTACACTTGCATAAATTAGACCACACCTATTGTAGTCTAACATTTTAATAGAACATAGGCAATCTGTACCATGTTCAGAGCAAGACAACCAGAATTATGACACCATAGAGCTAATGATTCCAAGTTTCTGAACATTTAACTTAAAAATAGAAAGCTTTCTAAGGGTAAAGGTGGGATTAGTGCAAAGTCATGAATACAGTATTTGAATAATAGAGAACTGCTATGTGCAAATAGGTTAGACTAATTTTGTGCAGTTGCAGAGGTGTGGAAATTATAGGGAGACATTGGTTCAGTTTCAGAAAATATTTTCTAACATTTACAGCCATCCATAATTATAATAGGCACTCCTATGCCTATTAGTGAATTAGTGAAGCGCCAGTTCATAGATTGACAGAAGAGATCAGGAATTAGTGAAGCGCCAGTTCATAGATTGACAGAAGAGATCTCTGTTTCGGATACAGGGTTAAAGAAGATGACCCATGTAATCTACCAATCTGTGATTTAATGGTCCTAAACAAAAAGACCTATTTGGGTGTGAAGTGTGTTAATGTCTTCTGTTCCTTCCACAACATGGCCCCAACTGTGTCCAAAGAGGAGTTTGAGGAAAAATGAAGGATTGACTTTGAAATAAATCTTCCACATTCTGACTTTGGATTCAAAAATAATGAAAAAATTAACAAATTCCATTTTTAAACATCTTTACTTAAAAAGGAAAAAAACACATCTTTGCATTTTGTTTTAAACATAAGTTATATATTTCTAATCTAAAATAACATGTTTAAAAAGTAAAATTCAGACAAATCACCATTCAGAAGTAATCTCTATTTTTAAGTACATAATTTTGTAGCCATCTCCACCCCTCCCACCCCAGCCATGCATGTATATATACAGATAGATGATTTTCACAAAATTAATCTTTTGTGCATATAATTAAACACATTGAAAATTTTCCATGCCATTAGATAATCTGCTAACACGTAATCTTTTAATGGCTATAGACATGTGGAAATGTGGTAATTTACTTATTCCTCTATAATGGTCACATAGGTTTTTTTCTGTTTTTGCCACTAAAAATTCACTTAAGTGATCCTCTTTGTACAGTATTTTTGGTCTTGACTATTCCCTTAAATTAGAATGGAAATTTAAGTCAAAGGGGTTGGCTCTTTTGTAACATCTTGATAAATAATGCTAAATGTACAAATTACAACAGTGTAGGTTTCAAGGACTCTTCTCTAACACTCAGTATTTAATAGTTGTCCATTTTATATGTGAAAATACCTATTATCTTCAATGTTTAATTTGTTGAATATTAGCAAATTCGAACATAAATATTTATTGACACTTGACTGGGTTGCATAGTCTATTTTTCTAGTGAAGAACTGGCTGATATTTTATGAGTATGTCTGTTAGAAAAATTTTGTCTGAAATCTTTGCTCAGTGGAAACCCATCTTAATAAAATGAGTGTCCTCCTAATCAGTACAAATATGTATATATATGATTCCATTACTTTAAAAATAATCTAGCTTGTGTTTTGTTCTGATTTTTGTTGCTGGCTGAGTGACATACAAACTTGTGAAGCATTCAATATTTGTATGTCTCTGTGGCTCACTTCCTCACCTTGCATGTGTGCTGTTCAAATGCCACCTCTTTAGTGAGGCCCTCCCTGATTGTCCTCCTTGGAATTACAACTGCTCCAGCTCGTGGCCTCACACCACACACAGTGTACTCCCAGCCTTCTTCTCCTGTTCCACTTTCTTCACTTTCTAAGAGACTATAATGGATTCATTTACTTGCCATGACTATTTCTATCTCTAATTAGTGAATGTTCTAAAATGTAAGTCTCACAAGGGCAGACTTTGCTCACTGTTATTTTGTTCACGGTTGTATCCATAGCCTCCAGAACAGTACATGGCATTTAGTATACATTTGCTAAATCTTTGTTGAATGAATGAATAAATATTACCAGACTTACTATTAAATTAAAAGATCCTTGACCTAATGAATGATAATAGTTTTAGTATATATTATATCTATTAATTTAAAAATATATAAAGTGAAATATCATTTCGTTTTGTTTTTACAGCTGATTTTTCACACATTGCAACTGTTAGCCTTCACTGTCCTTGCCATTTTAATCATGAGGCTGAAGTTGTTTTTAACACCTCACATGTGTGTTATGGCTTCCTTGATATGTTCTCGACGGGTAAGGTATTCATTTTGGTGCCAATACACTATAGTAACTGTATGTGTTACTGCTGGTGAGGTTTCCATAGTTATTTTAGATGTCCGTTAGAGCCAGGTATTACAGGATTTAGTTCCAGGATGTTTCACATTTTTGTGATTTGCTAATCTTAATCCTTGGTAGTAAATCAGTACTAGAAGGATGAGGTGTGTTTCTTTCTTTATTCTTTTGAGGATAAAGAAAGTTCCATTTTTATTAGGCCCTATAATTCCAAAATATATACTATTTTTAAACAATAGATGACCATCGTTCTGTATATTATTAGTGCATTGATAATCTCAAACGACAACCCACCTTGGTTTAGTAGAGAGTTTATTATTGGCCCTATAGCACACTTCATATAAGAATTAAAAATAAATGGTTTCTTTCATTTCAGCTCTTTGGCTGGCTTTTTTGCAGAGTTCGTTTTGAGAATGTTATCTTTGGCATCCTAACAGTGATGTCAATACAAGGTTGTGCAAACCTCCATAATCAATGGAGCATAATAGGAGAATTTAATAATTTGCCTCAGGAGGAACTGATACAATGGATCAAATATAATACTAGACCAGGTATGTAGCTCTTTAGTTCTATGTAAAGCTAGTATACAGACATGTAGCAACAGACACACAGAGTCATTAATTCACTCACAGATTTTAAGCATGCTAATTGTAGTGTCCACCAGTCAAACCTTTTCGGAAAACAATTTTGTGCCCTCTTTAGATACCTCCTAGATAACTGCCAAGAATTTTAATTAACATGAGGAATTAATGATTGTTCATAGATATGTACTATAATGCTTAGATCATTATCATATTTTAACCCTAACAATGACAAGTAAATCTTCAATATCAAAATTTCACACCCTGTGAACAGATATTGGAGAAGATACTTTTGACTGTGGGGAGGTCAACAGTGCCCTTTATATCACTTCAGTCAGTGCTGACTCTCTCTTCCAACCCTGTAAAACCATTTGCGCACAGAAGAGTTAAAATCTCATATACTCCATTTTCTTCACTAAATAACTTCAAAAAGACTCCAAAATATTTTTAGCTTTTTTCCCTGTCTTTATAGGAAAAAATCACCTCAAAATCACCTCAAGCAGACATATTTCAATTTTTAAAAAACCTTTCCAGAGAATAAGTGTATTCTGTAGTATTTTCTATAAGTAATCCATAATCTTGTCCAAGACTATTTCATATTTATCTCACCAACAAGAATTAAGACTTTGCAGAGTATTTCTGCCCCTCTCTCTGCCATAGGTGGTTTCTCTTCAGTGATTTCAGCTGTTGCTGGACAGACTCCCCTACTTTTTTTCTGATAACTGTATCCCTGGGCTTTGGGATCCTCTAACTCACATTTTCTCAGCCTTGGCACTATTGACATTAGGGACTGGCCTCTGCATTGAAGAATATTTTGCAGCATACCCACAAGTTGCCTACAATACCTCTCTCCCCACAGTGTGCCAATCAAAAATGTCTCCAGAAATATATATCCCTAGAAAATAAAATCACATCTGGTTGAGAACCACTGCTCTAGCCTAAGAACTTTCCATCATTAATTATTGAATCTTGTGATAATAAATATACATTTCTACATTGATTGACTTATATATCTTCAAATTTAAGTCATACATAAAGATACTCTCTTGAAGTTACATTTAGAATATTTAGTTAGATTTGCAAGTAAACATTCAGCTATTTACAGTAGATCTGAATAACATGCCTTGTTAGTGATTTTATTATATTGATTAAAAATGTTAACCTTCAAAATTATTTAATAATTTATTATATAGAATTGTCAGGAGGTAAGTAAACATTTTTGTCTTCCAAGAAACTACAGTTCACAGTTTCACCTTAAAATATATAGCATGAGACTTGCCTTTTGTAACAGTCTCTCAGTTCTTGGCATTTTATTTATTTATTTTATTTTATTATTTTTTTTAAAGATTTTATTTATTTATTTGACAGAGAGAGATCACAAGTAGGCAGAGAGGCAGGCAGAGAGAGAGGAGGAAGCAGGCTTCCTGCCGAGCAGAGAGCCCGATGTGGGGCTCGATCCCAGGACCCTGGGATCATGACCTGAGCCGAAGGCAGAGGCTTTAATCCACTGAGCCACCCAGGCGCCCCAGTTCTTGGCATTTTAAATTATCGGAACAAGTATAAAGTTTTGTAATTCTTTCTGGTCCTATGTGTTTTTGTAGCGTTGTCTTTTACATTGAGCTTGAACATGGCAGGAAGTTGTAGTAAAGTGCCTGAGTGTGGGCTCTGGTTCCACCTAGGTGTATAGACTTGACAAGTCAATTATCTTTGTTGGTTCTCAGTTTTCTAATTTACAAAATAAGAATAACATAGAACCCACTTCATAAATTTCTACAAATTAAGTTGTTTAATCCTAGTAAACTTATTTAACACAGTTACTGGCACAGAGATAACAAAGTCGGCTATTATTATAGCAGACAATATTGAGCAAAGAAAAAGAATAATGCCAATAGTTATTATTTAAATGTATTTCATCTTTCTTAATTTGAGTTCAAATATTATAGATAAGTACTGATCTTTGGTGTTCTTTAAAATATGTCATTAGCGAAAATGTCCTTGTTTTTCAGATGCTGTTTTTGCAGGTGCCATGCCTACAATGGCCAGTGTCAAGCTGTCTACCCTGCACCCCATTGTGAATCACCCACATTACGAGGATGCAGACTTGAGGTTGGCAACTGATTGAATGTTTTAACCAGACATGCTAATTTTTCTCAAAATGAAAATATCATGTATTTATGACTAACCTGTATGTTATTCTATTTGTTCTAGTAGAACTGCTAAGTAATACTACTAGGAGATGGTATGGTTCTAACCCATGGCCATAGTTTGCCAGCCCCTGCTCTGAACCCCACAAGCTCCTCTGCCTGATTTAAGAAACCATTCTCTATTTTACCAATGGCCTACAACTAACCTTTTCTAATAGAAAAGTACATGAAATTTGCTGTATTACATGATTTTATGAAAATTTAGGGTGTTTTTGGTTAGCTAGTTATGAAACTCTCAATTATTTTAATCTTTTAGTCATTGTCAACGTAATCTTTTCCTGTTAATGCATCTTTGGCCTATTTTTAGAGTTAACATTTTAAATCATTTAAAGTTTGATGTCTGGTTTTGGACATTGTACATCCTGTATGCTTGAAATTTTGAGAAATGTCCAATGCTGGGTGGGCAGATCGGTAACTGGGTGATGGACATTAAGGAAGGCACATGATGTACTGAGCACTTGGTGTTATATGCAACAGACGAATAACTGAAAGCTACATCTGAAACTGATGATACACTCTATGTTAACTCATTGAACTTCAGTAAGTTAAAAAAGAAATATCCAATGCATAAATGGTAATTATTCAGGATTTCATAAAAACTCCTCTATTTGGGGGCCAAATTATCTGTTGTACCATATTTTGGTGACTGATCCTGTTTGTCAAGCTTCCTCACTGCTACACTAGATGCCCTCTGTCTAAATGTATGATTTGCTACATTTCAACTTCAATTCATATGCTTTGCAGATAATTTCAGTAGGTGAAATTATCTACTAAAATCTGTTTTCTGTTGACCTCTATTCGAATGTGTTCTGTGAGCAGATTAATTACTTTATGCATATGCAAAGCAAATTTATATCCTGAATTCTGTAGTCTCTAAGTCACTTGATGTTTTTTCTGGTAAAAACTAACAAGCAGTACCTACAAAATTCAAACCACTGTAAGTTTTAGCATATGCAAAATAAAAGCAGGAAAGTGGAAACTGCTATCCAAAAATAATCTGTGCTGTTCCCCAAACAGTTCATGCTGCTTGAGGTCATATATATGAGTGTTCCACCCAGTGAGTGTTGAGATTTTCATTTACTAGCAAAATTGTTTCAGTCCATTCTATTCTAACTTATTAAAAAATATTTAATTGTGTTTTGAATGTAAAGGGCTCGGACAAAAATAGTTTATTCCACATATAGTCGAAAATCTGCAAAAGAAGTGAGAGATAAATTGTTGGAGTTACATGTGAATTATTACATTTTAGAAGAGGCATGGTGTGTTGTGAGAACTAAGTGAGTATGAGCCCTACGTTGTATGGTATGGAATATCTTTAAGCAACAACCGTTTTACCTTATTACAGTAGTTGTGATTCTTTAAGATGGGATGGGAAGGGAGACAAACTTACGTAAAAGACTCTTAATCTCAGGAAACAAACTGAGGGTTGCTGGAGAGGTGGCTGAATGATGAACAATGGGGAGGTTATGTGCTATGGTGAGTGCTGTGAATTGTGTAAGACTGATGATTCACAGACACCTGTACCCCTGAAACAAATAATACATTATATGTTAATTTTAAAAATACTGAAAAAAAGAATTTTTATTCTAAATTAATTCTATTAAAGTACTATCCTGGTATTTTATTTAAAATTGTTTCATGTAGGAAAATAAATATCATTTCAGTAGAATCTAATTTCAAGAAACTATAGTGTATCTTAGCTTCCTGATTTTTTAATTTTAACATCTTAAGTGTTGCTTTCCTTCATAGTTTTTCACATTTTTATGATAGTTTTTATTAGAATTATGAAATACATATTTGAGTTTACAGTAGTGTGAGACATTAGCATTCTTTTACTACAACTGGATAACATTGAATTTATAAGACCTATAAGAAAAGTTTTCGATAACTCAAGAAGATATAGTAAGTAAAACATTCCTAAGTATAATTTTTAACTTCTGAATTTACAATTTCTAAAAATCACAAAATTCTAAAATGGTTAATGGATATCTTGAGGCCTTTCTTTTAGATTCCTTGACTTAAGAGGTCCTTAGTTGTATTAAGTCTAACATTAAGAATTTTCATTTCTCATATGGATAATTGGGCATTAGACTATAAAACATTTTGGAAAAGAAGTTCATAAGTTTTAGTGGCTAATTTTAATACCTAATATATCTAAGAAGAAATGACATCGTGTAAAAGAAGAAGCTAGAACATCATAATGTTGATGCATGTGCACATCACATTAATTTAAAATTTAATAAGACAACATAGACTTCAAAACAAGGCATATTACCACAAAAAGATGGACATTTTATAATGAAAAAAGGATTAACTCATCAAAAATTCTAAAATGTGTATATCTAAACAGAACTTCAGAGCTCTATTTTAATTAAAATTAAATTTAAAATGTATAGAATATAAATAAGCAAATTTTCAATGATAGTTGGAAATGTTAACTTTCCTTTCATTGCTGAGAGAATTAGATAAAAAGAGTGTAAGGATTAAAGATAGAAACATCAAACAGTATCAAATAATCTGACCTAATTACTTTTATAGAACAGTATAGGAAAATACATTCTGCAGAATACACATTCTTTTAAAGGGCACATGGAGTTTTCACCAAGGGAAAACATATGCTGGGCCACAAAAATGGCTTCAGTATGTTTAAAAGATTTGAAATCATAGAGAATTAAATTAAAAATTAATAATTAGAAATCTACTAAATAAGATATTTGCAAATGACAGTACAGACAAAAGGTTGATATCCAGGATCTATAAAGAACTCCTCAAACTCAACACACACAAAACAGACAATCATATCAAAAAATGGGCAGAAGATATGATCAGACACTTCTCCAATGAAGACATACAAATGGCTATCAGACACATGAAAAAATGTTCATCATCACTAGCCATCAGGGAGATTCAAATTAAAACCACATTGAGATACCACCTTACACCAGTTAGAATGGCCAAAATTAGCAAGACAGGAAACAACATGTGTTGGAGAGGATGTGGAGAAAGGGGAAGCCTCTTACACTGTTGGTGGGAATGCAAGTTGGTGCAGCCTCTTTGGAAAACAGTGTGGAGATTCCTCAAGAAATTAAAAATAGAGCTTTAATTGACCCTGCAATGGCACTACTGGGTATTTACCCCAAAGATACAGATGTAGTGAAAAGAAGGGCCATCTGTACCCCAATGTTTATAGCAGCAATGGCCACGGTCGCCAAACTGTGGAAAGAACCAAGATGCCCTTCAACGGATGAATGGATAAGGAAGATGTGGTCCATATACACTATGGAGTATTGTGCCTCCATCAGAAAGGATGAATACCCAACTTTTGTAGCAACATGGACGGGACTGGAAGAGATTATGCTGAGTGAAATAAGTCAAGCAGAGAGAGTCAATTATCATATGATTTCACTTATTTGTGGAGCATAACGAATAGCATGGAGGACAAGGGGAGATGGAGAGGAGAAGGCAGTTGAGGGAAATTGGAAGGGGAGGTGAACCATGAGAGACTATGGACTCTGAAAAACAATCTGAGGGTTTTGAAGGGGCGGGGGGTGGGAGGTTGGGGGAACCAGGTGGTGGGTATTGGAGAGGGCACGGATTGCATGGAGCACTGGGTGTGGTGCAGAAACAATGAATACTGTTATGCTGAAAAGAAATTTATTAAAAAAAAAAAAAAAAAAAGAAGTAGCGGGAACCTAAAAAAACTGAGTGGAGATAGCTGTTGCACAAGATAGGAGATCCAGACAAGTTAACTGTCTACCAGAACAGAAACAAAAAACATCATCAGAAAAACAAAACAGATTCCAGACTCACTGCCAGTTGTTTTCTCTAGTGTTCACTTTCCAACCCAAAATTACCAGACCTGTGAAAAAAATTTTTTTTTTTATATTTGGAAATCCATTTTTTTAAAAAGATTTTTCAATACTCCAGAAAAAAGTTAGTAGAATCTGATTCAAATAGGTTGAGATGTTGGACTGAGCAGGGAAACACTGCAAAGCTGCTGTTATGATTATATTCAAGGAATTAAGGAAAACATGTTCAAAAAATTGAAGACATGATATCAGTAAGGGACAAGATATGATTCTCAACAGTGAACACCCTCCCCAGAAAAATGGAAACTCCAGAATTGAAAATTATAATAAATGAATGACAGTTCTTTAAAAGTTCTCAAGAGATTTGATGTAACAACAGAAAAAAGATCAATGACTTGAGGGTAAGTAAAGAAAAAGTACAATCCAGGGGCGCCTGGGTGGCTCAGTGGGTTAAGCCTCTGCCTTTGGCTCAGGTCATGATCTCAGGGTCCTGGGATCGAGCCCTACATCGGGCTCTCTGCTCAGCAGGGAGCCTGTTTCCTCCTCTCTCTTTCTGCCTGCTTGTGATCTCTCTCTCTCTGTCAAATGAATAAATAAAATCTTAAAAAAAAAAAGTACACTCCAAAGAACAGGAATCAAAAAGATTGAAGAAGAATAGCAAAAGCCACAGAGACCTGTGTGTTATTAAATAGTTCAACATGTGGGTAATGTAATACCAGAAAGAAGAAAGAAAAGAAAAATGGGAGGAAAAAAAATACCTGAAGAAACCTTGGCCAAAAATTTTTTGTTTGTTGAAAGCCATTAACTTAAAGATCCAATTAAGGTTAAACAATGCAGCTAGGATAAACCCAAGGAAATCTACATCATGGAATATCATAGTCAAACTGGTGAAAAACAAGGAGAAAAGAGAAAATCTTGAAGCAAGAGAAGAATGATACGATAAACATCTAGTTCTTTTCATAAGTAGAAGTCAACTGCCATTGAAATGATAATTCAAAATTCAGAAATACAGGATATACTAAAATGTGCTGGAAATGTTAAAAATGTGGATAAATATTAATCACTATATGTATATATATATATATATATAAAATCCTTTGAAAATCTTTTAAAACCTTATGACTAGTTAAAGCAAAGATAATACCATTATATTTTTGAGTTTATAATGTAAGTCATATATATATGACAGCAATAGCACAAGCAAGGGGAGTAAACAAAAATAAAATGTATGATTTTCTGGAAATAATCCAAGTTTAATGTTAAGTAACTGTGATACATTGAAGATGCCTGTTTCAATATCTAGAGCAACCACACACACACACACACACACACACACACAGAGGCAAAAAAATGCATAAGCCAATGAATGAAATGGATGATATAGTAAAACTTTTTGCTTGACATAAAAGAAAGAGAAACAGACATTAAAAAAAAAAGATGAAACAAATAGAAAACAAGGAAAAAAAAGCCTAAATCAAACAATATCAGTAATCACAAATATGAATGGGGACAAAACACTCTAATCAAAAGACAAAGTTTAGTAGACTGAATACAAAAGCAAAACCCAGCTATGTGTCCCCTTGAAGACATGCATTTTAAATACAGATACATGTATCGATGCAAGGAAAAGGAATGGAATTGTTTTGTGAATAACATATGAAAGCTGCAGTGAATATAAATATCTGGAATATTCTAGAGAAGGCAAAGCTATATTGCAGAAAGGAGATCAGTGTTTTCCTGGCTAAGCTGGAGCTAGGGGACCCACTGCAGAAGGGTTCAAGGGAAATTGTTTCAGTGCTAGGAATTTTCTATATTATGATTATGGAAGTGCTCACACACCTATACACAGTTGTCCATATTTATCAAACTTTACTCATAAATGGGTGTATTTTATTGTACATAAATATTTCTTCAATATAGCTGTTAAAAAATAATAGCCTGTTTGGCCTGATTTCTTCCCTTTACTGCCTGCTTCTCATGCAGGGTTATTCCCTAGTGAGAACTAGTAACCCAGTCAGTCCAATTATAAAGCCACCCAAAATAGGAAAGGGTAGAGAAGAACAAATCTAGCCAACAAGAGCTTTCCTTCATTACCTTGGACTATATGTTTTCATGTTGACCTAACTCAGATGAAACTCAAAAATGGGAAATTCATCAGGAATTAGATTAGCTTTCCTTTAATCTGTCTCCTACTACTCATGAGCCTTATGTTTGGATGGTGATACGACCTAGAACAAATATTTATATTTATTTCATTTTGAAAATTAAATTTTAAATATGTAAATATGAATGTATATTGGAGCTTTACTGTTAAGTTTAATAATATGCTTGTTATTTGGTTAAGTGGAACATGAAAATACAACATATTTAATTTCATTTTTATCCTTAAAAGTTGAACTTACATTTTTTGAAATGATGCTTTAAAATCTTTATTAAATAAATTAGTCTCAGGGTGCCTGGGTGGCCCAGTCAGTTAAGCATCAGCCTTCGGCTCAGTTCATGATCCCTGTCCTGGGATGGAGCCCTGTGTCAAGCTCCCTGCTGAGCTTCTCCCTTTCCTCCCCACTCATGCTCTCTCTCCATATCTCTGTCTCTCTCTCAAATAAATAAAATCTTTTAAAAGAGAGTCTCCAAAAATCTTAGAGCTACTTTATAATTTATATATTTTCCTTGCATATGACTACATTTTTAATATGGATATATATGTGCCTTTTTTTTTTTTTAGGCCTGGTTGCAGTATGCTGGAAATTTGGGATGTGGAAGACCCTTCCAATACAGCTAATCCTCCCTTATGTAGTGTCTTGCTCAAGGATGGGAGGCCTTACTTCACCACAGTATTTCAGAATAGTATGTACAGAGTATTAAAGGTTAACTGAGAACAAAACCCACCACACTGTGGTGAAAATAAGTGTGTAGAAAACTTTGCCTTATTTGCATTAATTAAAATCACAAGCTTTAATAAGGGGTCCTTAAAAAGAAGATATTAAAAATGATCTCAGGTTATTTTGATTACCAAAAGGTAAATTATTTCATTGGTTTCCATTGAATGTCAGCCTTTTTAAGCTTGTTATTTAAATGATTAAATCATTTCATACTGCATAAACAAATGTCTATCCTAGAAGTTGTAAAGAAAAAAAGAACAATGACATTTAATAATTTAAAGGTAAATGTTAGTCCTTTTGTACCCAACTAGATGCTTCAGATTTTCTCCAGTACCAGCGTGCACTAGCTCAGACTCTTGAAACCACTTACAATAGATTAATGCAGTTTCTGAAATGACACTTCCTTAAAATCCTGATACTAATCACAACTTCTTTACCTCTGTGAGGAAATTTGTGTGTAACCACGTGTCTATTAAGGTTGTTTTTGCTTTTATTAACCCTCGGGAAAGACCTCTTACTAGCTTTTAATAGTTTTTTATTATTTCAAGTTAACTATTTTTAAAAACAACTTATTTAGTAACATTTTAAATGTCTTGAAATGTATTTACCCAACCAAATAAGTATTTTCTATTGATTAGTTCCCAGCTGAGGTTCAACAGGTTATTAATCTGTCTTTATAATCCAGTGAATTTTCTTTTAACATTCAAGTAAAATAAAAACTGCTATGGTACAAGACCAAATTTGGGGGTTAAAACATAAGCAGAAAAGAAAACCCAGCTAAATTTATAATTTTTAAGGTCCTAGATCCTGAATGAAGCAAAGGCATTTTTCATCTCCACAGCCCTGTAATTCAGTGGACATAGTCTTTCTGATCACCATCTTTGTAATAACATATTTCTAAATCCTCATATTTCTAAATCCTCATTTATTTTTGGTTTTGGATAAGGAAATTGATGTTTTATATATCTCCTCCTCCAATATGAAACCTGTGCAACAGTAATGCTTTGAGAGTGGGAAATAATTATCTGGAAGATACTGCCGAATGCAAAGATAAACACTCGTTCTCTGCTGGAGAGACAGTAAATATGCCATATCTGTAGTATTTTAATATCTGCTTTAAATTAGTCATCTTGGAGTTTTTGTAATTCCCTTATGTTCTTGGCCCTCTGCATTTGGACTAACAAAATTACTTTGTTCTATAGGTTAGTTCACGTATGGGAGTTAGGAGATTATATTTAAGAAAACTGATAAAATTATTTTTCAACTTTTGTAACTGTAAAATATTTTAATACAGGATACAAAACATCTAAGAAAGCATGCCCCATTTTATCAGTATTTTCAAATAACTTATTTGGGCCTAAGTATGGGGCAAAGAAGGAAAGGAGACTTAACATCTAATATTCATAAAAATAAAATACATTTTGGATGATATTTTCATAGGAAATATTTTAAAGAAGTTGGTAGATTTTTTTAAAAGAAGAGCTGTATTAGCTAATAAAATACAAAAGTATACTTATGTGGATTGACATAGGAAAACCAATAAAATTATTTTCAACTTTTATAGTCATAAAATATTTTAAACACAGGATGCAGAGCAAGCTAAGAAAGCATGCCACATTTTACTTATTTTAGCATTTTCAAATAATTTGTTTTGGTGTGTGGGGCAACAAAGGAAAAAAATATAAAACCTAATATTCACATAAAATTAACACATCTTTGATGGTGTTGTCATAAAAAGTTTTAAAAAGTTGTAATTCAACAACAGAAAGGGAAGAATAGTATTAACTAGTTAAATGTTCCATACAGATTAAAATGTACTACTATGGATTGTGTTACTTTCATGTACTATGTATATTTGAAAATTAAAAAAGCACCTGAAGATCCTCTGTGTGTTTTCTGTCTTTTCTCATCGTTTACCAAGCATACATTTTGACATTGAAATAATTCCGATATGAAGGTAGAAATCACAGGTCCCTGAATTTATCAACCGTGTTTACACAGGCAGTGATCTTTCTTAGCCATTTAAAAACAATGCTGCGTCATCTCTCACAGAAGGCAGTGTACTGTGATGGAAATAGTGTGAGCTTTGTAACTAGATGAGTCTAATTGTAAATCCTGGCACTTCTATTTACCAGGTGTATTACCTACCATCCATTTGAACAATATTTATTGAGTACTTACTGTATGCCAGGCACTGTGCTAATTCAGCTCGGTCATGTTACAGGAATGAGCTTCAGTCTCTTCACCTGGAAATTAGAACTCACACTACCTATTTGACAGTGTCATGATGAGGATTAGTAAGGCAGTGGGTTAAAGTGTTTGGCACAGGTAGCTAAGTCACTCAACAAATGTTCGTTCCATACAGTCGTTCTCCCTGCGTTCTAAAGAACCAGCTTAGTAGTATCAAGTTATATACTAGGTTATTTCATCTCAGAATTTCAAACAGTTCTACTTTTATTCTGTGTCAATAAATAGGACTACTGGGCTACAGCTTGCTTTTGTACAAATAAGGCTATTGGCTTCTTTCCTGTACATATTGTTTATTTTTTTGAAATGTGAAGACTGTGCGTGAACACTGCGGGTTGGGTGATGGTAGATTTTCCTCAGTGCAGGGCAGTGTCTTCCTTCGTTTCCTATGCTCCTATTTATGGGCACCTATTTGAAACTGGCTAGAAGTGAGTTGCACACAAGCTACAACAACCCCCCCCCCATTTTCTGCTTGTCAGAACCTGAGGTACAGCTGCAGTGAACAATATGTGTCTTCTACTCTTTTGCTGCTGATAGACACCACATCAAAAAACACTGAGTACTTTTCATGTAAATTTTAACTTTGTTTAAAAAATTATATTTGAGAGAGAGAGAGCGAACAGGAGTGGGGGGAGGGAGAGGGAGAAGCAGACTCCCGACTAGGCAGAGAGCCCGACACGGGGCTTGATCCAAGGACTCTGAGATCATGACCTGAGCTGAAGGCAGACATTTAATGGACTGAGCCACCCAGGCACCTCTCATGTCGATTTTAATAATAAAACTATATTTCATTTGATAAGTGTCTATTATACAAGAAATACAAACTCATGGAATTTTTGTTTTCAAAAACAATTTGAAAGTAGGATAAATATTCAACAAGCACAATTACTCTCTGTTTTCTTCCAACTGGTAGGCATATTTTGCTTGTTTTCTTTTAACATGATTTAAACCGCTTCAGGTTTTGTTCTTTACACAGAGAGCAGATGTGAAAAAGTTTTACAGAGACTATTTTAATGGCTATCTAATATCCCATCAGGTGTGTGCTGGCAGGGGGGACCCTACTGAGTGATACCCATACTGCATGTATGTGTATGTAGAACAGCACATTTTACAATGGATATCTTAGTGCAGTAAGATTTTTAAATTTTTAGATAATTTCCTTAGGATTGTTTCCATAAAGTTAAATTTCATTTAAAAATATGGATACCCTTAAAGCCTACAATGCAGTTTACCTCAAATTACCTTTGCAAAAGGATTATACACACCACCCGAAGTCCATGTATGACAATGCTCATTTTACAACACCCTCATTAACATTGGTCAGGCTTATTAAAATTATTTCTTGCTAATTTGTGACACTCAAGAGTTATTCATTAATTTACATTTGTTCCATGGGTTGTGAGGTTGGGTACCTATTCATGTCTGTTAAATGACTGCATTTCCTTTTGTGTATTGCCTCTTTGCATTCATCTGCATTTATATGTGTCTAGCCCAGCACAGAGATTGTCTGTGTTACAGACACTGATTTTTAGTGAGTCTGTCTTGTCATTGTTCAGTAATGTTGTTGAAGTTGCCATGTGAGTTAGGACATTCTTACTACTCTGTAGGCTGGAGATTTTACTTCAGCTGTCTAAAGTAGTTTATAATTTGTACCATATTCAATATGTCATATTTAATATTAAATACCAAGTCTCAAAGTCTCAGTGCCTTACCCGTTTATTTTATTTATTTTTTAAGATTTTATTTATTTGACAAAGACACTGCAAGATAGGGAACACAGCAGGGGGAATGGGAGAGGGAGAAACAGGCCTCCCGCTGAGCAGGGAGCCTGATGGGGGCTCGATCCCAGGACCCTGGAATCATGACCTGAGCCAAAGGCAGATGCTTAATGACTGAGCCACCCAGGCGTCCCACCTCACCTGTTTAAATAGATTCAGTGATCGTAATTCACGGCCAGATACTGTCAACTTTTTAAGTTATGTATGAAATTTCTGAAACCATTATTGCTCTAAACTGGGTTGCTTTTTATAGCACATAGAAAGCAGGATTAGCAAATTTTTAACAGTTTTGGCCTCATGTGAACTAGTGGAGTTTCATGTCCAATAAAAACTCCCTATATTCTTAATCTTTAGAAAGTATATTCTCTGTAGGTCTGTTCATATTCTTTGATAAATCCATTGATTCTCCTCGAAAGAGGGAAGGTTAGAGATAAGGGGAAGAAAAATCTCTTTTTGAAAATTCTTTTTTAACCATGAGAAGCAAAAGGAAAATTTGAAAAGAATAGGGACGTATATAACTTAATGCATAAAAATAAAATTTAGATGGGTCAAGAACTTAGAACTTCTAAAACTTAACTTTTAGAAGGAAATGGGGAAATGAAATTTAAAACCACATGACAAAATACGCAAGTCTGATAGTAATTGGTGAGAACAGGGAGCAACAGGAACTCATGAAACTGTAGTAGGAGGACAAATTGATACAGCTCTCTTGGAAAATAATTTGTTATTACCTAATAAATTTTAAAAATATGCAGTCCCTGCAACCTACAATTTTACCCTAAAGAAATGCTTGTGCAAATATGCAAGGGAAAACAGTTACAGGAATAGTTATGGAAACTGGGTGCCTGGGTGGCTCAGTAAGGTAAGTGTTAAACTCTTGATTTTGGCTCAAGTCATGATCTTGGGGTCATGGGATCAGGCTCTGCCTAGGGCTCCACGCTCAGCACGAAGTCTGCTTGTCCCTCTCTTTCTGCTCCTCCCAACTGTTCATGCTCCTTCTCTCCTTCTCCCTCTCTCACAAATAAATAAGTAAACTTCTTAAATCTTTAAAAAGAATATTTATAGAAGCATTATTTTTATCTTGGGAGGACAGAAGCTGAAAACAGCCTAAAGGACCACCAATAGACCAAATAAAATGGAATATCATATCAGGAGTGAAAATGATCTATTCATGTATCAGGAAGACTGAATCTCAAATACAGTGTTAAGAATAAAAAACTAAGTTATCAGGCATGGGACACGTGTGTAAATATGTACACCACTTATATATAGCCTAAAAGCAAAGATCGATGGAAAACAGTAAAAACACAGGCACGATTAATGCAGAGCATAGGCTAGGGATCACTTCTGGCAGAGAATGCAATCCAGGAGGGACCTCGGCTGCTTCAACCATCCTGTTCAAGTTCTTGACTGGGTGTTAAGTAGATAAGTGTTCATTTTATAGTTCTTTAAGATCTACATATGCTTTATAATGTTTGATATATTTTACACCCTTCAAAGTACGGCTCTGATATCACATCAATGGTTCTTAAACATCAGATTCTCTTTCAGTAGCCCTCGTGTGCTTAAACAAGCATCAGGAGTTGTTCTGATGACTGAGGTCTAGCTAGCCAAGCACTGTCAGACTGTAGACTTCATTGAGCTTCCACTCCCGTGTTTTATTAGTTTCTTGAAACAGCAGATGGTGTGACAGTGCCTTTATTGAACAGCAAAAACGTAATAGAAATTTTGATGGAAATCTGATTATTTAAAAATTTTTTCTATGAAAGGAATTCACATGCACTAAGGAAAAGCTGGAAAAATCCTGAATAGTAGTGAAAAGAAAAAAGATGATTTTCTAGTACAGCTTTTTAAAAATTGCCACATCATGGTTCATTGGACTTTGAAGAAAGACAGCATTCATAGAAATTGTATTACAATTCATAATTCATTTTGTTGTCAAGATGAGCAATCTAATGGCTTTGTCGTGGCCTTAAAATAGCCTCCATAGGATGAGAACTCTGTATTTGCAACCGAGCACAGTGGATTTGATAGACTATGTCTGTTAGATATCCATGTTCTATATAATATATAGAAACATTACAAATCGGATTTTTTTTTAATGTCAAGATTTTTACTGTCCAACTTGAAGATAGTACATTGATTAGGACTTCAAATTAGGCTCCCTGTTTCTTTCTTTTTTTTTTTTTTTCCCTCTTTTTTTTTACCTTTTTTTTTTTTTACCTCTTCTGGTGATTAAATACCAAAATTAGAAAGAAATACAAAATGAACCTACTTAATAACACATCCATAAAGAGATGTTTTTTTCCAAAAGAAAAAAAATTCTAGCCTGGGTTTCAGTAATATTGAACAAGAGACATTGCTTTTCTTTGAAATGAGGCCTAATCAAGTATCCAGTTTTGAGCTTAGATGCTAACTGGTGATAACCATCTCTGACAGACGCCCTGGCACAACTGAAGGGATACTTGAGCAGACCCTGTCACTTCACAGAAGACTTTCCTCCCGTGGATGCTGCTTGATCTGCATCTTAAAGAGAAGGTAAGAAGTAACCAACTCAATGGGATGGGGGAGGGGGAAGGCACTTTCCAGGAAGGCGAAGCAGCACATGCAAGAGCCCAGAACCACTGAGGCCCATGGCTCCGTCCAGGACGTGCACTTTGGTTCCGTGAAAGCCCGGGCAGGCTGAGGTTCCTCCTGTAAACCGGACAGAGACAAGCAACTCATGCAAGTGGCAGGGTTTAAGGGAAATCCGCCTCCGCCGTGGGAAGACTGAGCCCACGCCCTTACTCTCCAGTCTGGCAGCTCCGGGGCTCCATGTCTCTGGAAACTTTATAATACCTTCCTCCCGGAATCGTGAGGATCCAGCAGGAAACCCCATGTGGGAGTGGGTCATCCAGTAGTATACTTACGGTCCATCTTAACTCCTGAAGACCTCGAGGCAACTTCGAATTGGACGTGCACAGGAGGCGGCTCTGAGAGGTATTAGTAATCCGAAAAGGCAAATCACAAGATCCTTTTCATTTGGCTTTGAATCATGTTAGAGGAGCTTTTTCAGACAGAAACAAAGAGAACTCACTTATTAGGCTTGGCTGAGATTAAAATTCATTTGTACCCTTTGAAGGCGTATAGACAATGGCCCTTATTTTTAAAATTCCTCGGAACAGCTATGCTAATGCATGGATAGATACTGAGATGACTCAGATGAAGCCGCAAAGGCCCTTCATGGAAGACGCTGAACTGATCGGATCCTCAAGGATGTAGGAACTGGCGTCTACGGAAAAATAGGTCCTCTGCCGGGGGAGGGGGGCGGTGGGGGGAAGCTTGGTCATACAGCGTCATTGGAGAGGCCCAGCGGATACAAAGGGGATCTAACAAGAATAAGTCTTTTTAAATTAGTGTTGTGTGGCAGCCACAAAGGCACATTACCGTTGGGACAGTCTTCCAGGGAGGAACTTACTGTCCAGCGGCCAGAGTAGAGTTCGCCCACTGTCCCCAACCTGAGCCCCGGCAGCTTCTGACCTGGCCTCAAAGAGGCCCCACTCTTCTGAGCAGTCCTGAGGGGTGACAGCATGGCGGGTGCGAGGGCCTGGCTATTTCCGCCCAGGGCTGGACTCCCCAAACAGGCAGCCTCTTCTTTGGAGCTCCTCACTTAGCCCAGACCGGCTCAGGTATCCCTTGCTCCTCCTCTCCAGGGTCTGGGATGGGCCTCGCAGCTGTCAGGCTTCCTCACCCAATTCACTTCCTCTCAGGGCCATATCTGACATCAAGCCCCTTGCCCTCCTTTCTCCATCTCAGCTTCTGTTTCCTGGAGGACATTGTTAGGTCCCTAATCAAAGGAGCGAGACTGATATAAAGCGAAGGTCAAGCAAAGCTTTATTTTGCGCCAAGCATCGAGAATCAAACTGACCAGTGGGTGGGGGGGGGTGCTTCTTACAGAGAGGGCAACCCCTCCAAGCCTCACAGACTAACTTTTATAGAGCAAAGGCCATGTGGTTGAGCCTGGCACACACAGGTGGCCAATGAGATTGTAACACGCAGAGAAAGCTGCACAGTCATGCTAGGTCACACATGGGTGGCCAATTGAATTACAATTCACCCCACAGTAGCTATTTGAACTAGCCTATCACCTTGGTCAGAATTGGCACCCAAAAGATGGGGCTCACACTCCTTGCAACTCCGCTCTGCATCTGGGCTCTGTTATCTCCACCTGACCTGACCCACCCTTGTATTTGGGCTCTGTTACCTGGGACTGGTCGACCATATTATACTAGTTTCCCGGACTTGCTTTTAAGTAAGTCCCCTGGGGGGAGGCAGGGTCAGTTTAAGTTTTACTGCATAAACAACAAAATGGCTGTTTAATCCAAGATGGAGTCGCTCTGGCTAAATAGGCCCTCACAGACATGAGCTCATCTAGGCAGATTGCTAGCCCACATCCTAGGCAGAGCAAGTTCGGGCTTCTGTTTCAGTCTGGTGGGGTGTCTGACAGATTCTGTTCCTCCCTGTGTATGTGGGGTTTACAAATACAGAGAACCTTACTGACTGCTGAAAGCCTACTTTCACTCATGCTACTTGGCCATGAATTTTCCTGACATTCAGAGATGGTGCTACCGAGGAAACGCCTCTCTTTTTAGAACCCTACTGGGGTGCTCAGGGTAATTCCTAGGAGCCTTTTTGCACAGCAGCTATTGTCAAGAGAGGGGATCGGACCTTATGCCTATGCAATGCCCGTCTTTTCTCAAAGTTCCGGACCCTCATCAGATCTCAGGGTTCTCCAAATGGAAAAAAGTCATTTGAGAAAGGTAGAGGCCAGGCATTCAAACCATTAAGGCACAGTACATTCACACTGTGCAGATGAAGAGTTAAATGCTGAAATTTGGTCAGGATATTAATCTAGCCTAGTCCAATTATTTTAAATGATGAGCTAGGCTTTGTTAGACTCTCTTTACAATATTGTGAAAAGCAAAACTATCTTAATCTGAAATACAGACTTGTTTGTTCCCCACACTTATCAAAAGGTTTACTGTATTATGAAAACTGGATTAATTTTTTTTAGTAAGACCCACTAAAAGCATGCAGAAATTCATTTTATATATGCTTAGTGCCATCTGCTGGCTATGATGTATCATAACATCTGCCATGAAATAAATTGTTAAGCACCTAGTTTGCATTTGTTTTAACAGGTAACAGGAGAAATTCGGAGAGAAACAAAGAGAACTCACAGACATGAACTGCACTTTTAGTTGTAATTATGTCGGCAAACGGTGATAGAACAGTCTTCCTGGCTCTTCTTTGCCCTACCCCGTCTGCACTATGACTTCTGTCTCTCTCCCTCCGCCTTCTGCCTCTGGAGCTTCTCTTTCACTTTCACCCTTGCCTCCCTGTCCAACAGCACAGGTGATGCCAACATCACAAGTTTCACTCAGCGATAACAAACTGCGGAAATCTACAGCGTCTCTTTGTCCCACCTGGGCTCGCATCGTCCCTTCAATCTAATAAGGTCTCCCCTGTCCTCTGGCTTCCTCTTGCTGCTCATCCGTCACCTTTCTGCCCAGAAGTCCCTTCTTGGAAGTGGGTCCTGCCTAGTTCCTCCGTGGTCTGCTAATCCCACACCACTTGCCATGTTGTCTGATTGCTTAAAAATGATCTGTTTGCCTTCAGAAGCCTCTTATTGATCTTCGCACCACTTACAGGATGTGCGTCTTATTTACTTCTGGTTTCCTCCACCTAGCCCTGTACCCAGAACATACGAGATGCTCAGTAAATGTTGCATGAAGGTATAATGTGGAAAATGGTCAGGTTAAAGGGAAAAACAGAGATAGGGTGGTTGGTGATCCCCTTGGGTCATTTTTCTCCTATTTTCTGTCTGTACTACATGGCTAACTTATCCAAAAATCATTCAATATATTCTTAATTATTCCTTAGGTAGCCAGCACCAAATTGGAAGTCCTGAGGAACAAATACAAAATATTAGGATGTGGATTAAGACTGGGTTTGAATCCCTGCTCTATCACTTACCAACTGAGCTATTCATTTGACACTTAAAATTTTTCTCTGTACACACTAGAGGTATTAAGGGGTATCCCTCAAAATGAACTTTTGAAGTAAAAAATGAGATAATACCCATAAAACATATAAAATAGAGTAAGCGCCCAGCAGGATGCTTTCTGTTGTTCTTTTTGTCCTTGTTCAGCACAGAGCACCTGCTGACTGGGTTGGGTTTCCAGTCTCTACTCAATACTTTGTTAATTCTTCAGGGACCATCCGTTCCCTCTAGAGTCTACTACCAACACCTCACGAGGCCAATTGGGGAAGCTTTGCAATGGTGGTGTTTCTCTGATGAGGGCTAACTTAGATCTTTAATTTGAAGAAGCCATTATGGTAGACTCAGAAAATGCACACAGCCTAAATATATGACTATAGCTTATCTGGCAAAACAGCGGATGGCTATAGTATAATGGTATTTTAAGTTTTAAAATAACTTTGATTCTTTTCAGGTGGTCTTTCCCTCCAAGTATAAAATAAGAAACACGACAATACAACCTTTGGAGTTTGGCTTCTGACAAACTCTTCACCAGTAAAGGCAAAGCAAATTGAAAAAGATAAATGACTGTTTCTCAATTGGAAACGAACCTAAATACCGTGGAGGGAGTTGAGGTGCTGTGCACAAATTTTACCTTATGTCACAGCCTAGTGAGTGGAGGAAGGGGCGGGGGGGGGGAGGTGGCTCTCTCTGTTTACTCTTGGTGGGACTTTGCAAATACTTCTCTAAATTTGTTTTTACAGCAGATGATTTTACCTTCACAGAATCAGAAAACAAGAAGGCAAACAGAGGCAAAGATTCGTGACTTGGTTCATTTTCTTTAAAAGATTTTATTTATTTATTTGAAAGAGAGGGAGTGAGAGAGCGAGAGAGAGCATGAGCAGGGGGAGGGGAGAAGACTTCCTTGCCAAGCAAGGAGTCCGACCTGGGGCTCCGTCCCAGGACCCACTCATGCGCCCCCGGCATGGTTCTTTAATAAGTGGTTCTGTTGCTCTTTTTCCTACCTTCTACTCCCACTGCCTCAAACAAGGTGAGAAGGGGAGGAATGCTGAAGAGAGAAGATGTGGAGGGGAAGGGAGAGTATTGGTGGTTGGCAGATGGTAGGTGTCTGGGTTGCACCATGTTGGAACAGCTTCCCAGAACCTCTTATTGGGTAGAGCCACGGTGTGGACATTTCTAGTAGGACACTTGGGGTTTAAGATCATCCACATAGGTTGGAGAGTCAGTCTGGACTGCCTTAGATTTTCTGCATTCTGCTCTCTGTATTGACCATGGCTTTTACTTACCATAACAGGTGATTCTCTCTGGACAGAATTTTCCCACTACTATCACCACCCAAGAAAAAACAAACTTAAATATCAATTTCAGAATATTTTAGCTAATGCCATGTCTCATATTAGGTGGTTTATAACTATGGAATCACATACACTCCTATAACATAAAATATTCTATGTCAAATACCTTCATACTTTTAAATCTTCACACACAC
Source organism: Lontra canadensis (assembly GCF_010015895.1). Classification (NCBI taxonomy): domain Eukaryota; kingdom Metazoa; phylum Chordata; class Mammalia; order Carnivora; family Mustelidae; genus Lontra; species Lontra canadensis. The sequence continues at coordinate 34,970,531 of NW_022630996.1, forward strand.
ACACACACACACACACACACACGCCCATACTTCTATTCAATAGGTCCACAGTATGCCAGAAGCAGAGCCATAGAGAAGTAGAAAGAGACCCTCCATGAAGAGACTTTTTGTCAACACCATTCCCTCCTGCGGGAAAATTAATATAGTCACCATAGTAAAGGCAAGAAATTTGGTGTTATAACAATTTTCTCCACTGAGTCTCTGGATACATCAGACATTAGAAGATAAATATGAGTGTATAGCAAAAGTATAGAGACTCTCTACAACATCCCCTATTTTGTTCTCCAGATCAGAAAAATAGGCAGGAAGAAAATTTCCGCTTCTTGTTTTAGGTCCCCACTATGCTAATAAAGACTCCAATTGCAGAATCAATGGCATTTTGGTGCCTTTACTCTCTACTTACTTTCATTTTCCTTGAGGGTATGAAATGCGCCTTAATAGGAAAACAATTTCTTGGCATGCTTGAGACCCAGTTCAATGCCTGGCTTCTCACAAGTACTTGGTAAATGTTTTCAGAATAAATTTCTCATTTCAAACAGATCCCACATGCATGGTTCCCATGGAGAACCAGAACTGGGCAAATAAGGGAAATCAGTGGGGGTCTTGAAATTAAAAGAAGAAAGTAGCTGAGCATCTTACAATGTTGCTCTGATGGAGTCCACTCTTTGAGGACACATATCTATCTTTCCTGTTGGCAGCTGCTTCTCTCCTGCCTGACCAGCAGAACACCTTTCTTGCAAGCAACTCGCTCTAGTTTGGATTTCTAAGGGCCTTTTGGCTCTAAAAAAGCCCATGTTCTGTGTATGACTCATTGGCACCAACGCTTTTCCTTCAGGGGAGGGGGAGAAAAGAGAAGCAGCTAAAAACACACAAAAATGTCAAAATGACCAAAGCTTTTGGATTGGGGGTGGGAAATAATGTGAGCCCTGGAGTTCTGGAGAGGTCTATCAGCACAAGAAATTTGAGGACATAGGTGAAATAATTAAAATAGTTATGGTTGATAGACACAAGCAAAAATGGGTAGCAAAGAGACTGGAGGGCAGCGTAGGCATCATTTGAAAAGTAGGGAAGTTTCCATTCAGTGTTTTTTCAAGGGAGCTCCAGAAGCTGAAGTGGGTGATTTCTTGACAACACATTCAGACCCCCAATTCAGTCGAGTTTAACTTGGTGAAGTGCTTTGTGAGTACCTCTCACACAGCCAGTGACAGAAGAAGCAGTGGTAAAGACAGCATATTAACCACAATTTTTATTTTCTGGATTTTGGCACTTTGACATCTGGGCACCTGCTGACCCTGGAAGGACTGCCTCTCTCCGAGTGAGCTAATTCCTGGAGATGACAGGCATCTACAAAGGCACCTTTCATGTACACACTAACCAATCCCTAGGCCCCCTCCCCAACCACCCACTTTATATGCTCCCACATTCCAGGCCATCACCCACCTGCTCTGACCACCAGAGCCAGGGATCAGGCAACTAGGGACAGCCCCTTTCCCCCAGCACTGGCTGCAATTATTCAAACTAACCAATTCCAAACTTACTTACATTTGCTTACCCATTTCCTCCCATAGAAACCACAGTAAAGCCCCCTTTGCCCACATTTCCGACCACTTTCCTCCACCTCCTGATTGGCCTCGGTACTTCCCACGCAGCGTGGCATGGGGTGCCCCCTCCGCTGGGGAGCCGTGAGCTTTCTTCCTGAAAGTCATCACCACGGCCGCGTGTCTTCCTGTGCACAGTTAAAAGGAATCTGAAGGCCCAGATCTGGGACACTGACCACCAGGTGGGGAAGGAAATGAACAAGGAAGAGCTGGCTGAGAACGAAGGCACTGGCACTCCTGTGAGTGATAACTCACAGAAATGGCTAATCAGCAGGGACCTGCAGAGATGTTCATGGAGTCCTGCAGCTCACTGGCCCGCGGCAGGCTCACCAGCAAAGAAGAGAATCCTGCTTCCCGTCCAGGGAGCTCAGGTCTCTGCTCTCCAGACTACAGGGATTCCCTGTAACCTCAGCCCCTCTGCCTTGCCTGAAGCCCAAGTCCATGGCCCAGGTGTCTGAAGTGTTTTTTGTTTACAGGCACCCATTTGCTGGAATTTAAGATTCTCTGGAGGAAATCAAACTCCCATCTGAAGCAATTTGGTGACAGTGTGAGCTGTGTGTGTGTGTGTGTGTGATTCAGTGTAGTTCCTGATGGTGTGGAGCTGTTCCCAGAGATGTGTGACAAATGTCTCATTTAACCAGACAGGGCAGGTGCTCAATTTGGAACACGCAGGTGAATGGCTGATGTGACATCTTGCTGGTACCTCTCGGATGCAGAGTTCCCCAAGTATGGAAAAGCCTTGGAAAATAACACGAAATTGCCTTGCCTGCACTCACACACCAGTAGAATGTAAATGCTTTTTTTTTTTAGCTTAAAAAAAAAAAAAAGACACACCAGTTGAAGGCTTTTGTTCCACCATAGAATGGAAATGCTACAGCAGCGCCAAGCCCAGTGATGTCGGTGAAGCATGGCACTCCGTGTGCTTGGTTATTAATGCAGTCAGAGACACTGAGGAAGGCAGAAAACGTATTCTTAAATGATGTCTTCATGCAAAAGTAAAAGTGAATGACTTGTGAAGGTCTATTGAGCTGTGCGCTATGCAGCTGAGGGAAATTGAAATCAGAACTGCCATTATGGGTCTGGGTTGACTCAGATTCTCCATTTCAATTTCTTCACGGTGATTAATAATTGTGGGTTGAAGGGAAAGACAACTGACTTCCCGCTGCTTTAGTTTACCTGTCTCTGAAGTAGCCAAGATTCACGGGGACCTCTCCCACTCGCTCCAGGATGCTCATGGTTGTGAAGTGTTGACCTTCTCAGGGATGAGCCACTGTTGTCCCAGGCCAGTTCTCAGGGACGCGTGGTATATTGTTGTTAGCGGACAGGTTTAACAAAACCAGAAAAATACCACTCACTGGCATCACTCATGATGCCAAGAATCAGGAAGTCAATTTTAAGGCAAAGTCAGACAATTAAAAATCACATTTTTAAAATCACATTTCCGCTATGTGCCAGAGACTGGAAGAAGCCTAGAAGGCAGATATAAATTCTCTGCCCTCAAGGAACCTCTAGGAGGAAAAAGACCTACAAGCCAACAATGACACTAAGTATTACGGGTAATGATTGTAGGAGCAGTAGGGTATGTTTCCAGTATGGGAACATAAAATTGGGACCCTGGATCATTATGATTTCTGAAAGGCTGAAAGCTACTAATATGCAAATGAGTCACACGCAGACTAACAAACAAAGCAAATCAGATTCCCTCAAAGTCTCTAAAATCCCCACATAACCAGCATTCCTAATCCAAGTTGTATATAGAATTCACTGTTGGATGTCGAATATTACTGAGGCTGGCTTCTCTGGCCAAGATGAAGTGAGCCCTCAGCCTATTTATTTTCCCCACAAACTGTAGCTAAAAGCCAATACAAAATACCCCAACTCCTTAAGGAATCTGAAGAGCAAACAGTGGAAGGTAAGTTGGAGAGGAAAGACAAAATTTAAGAAAAACCAGTATTGGGATATTTGGGGTTATTTTTCCTCTTTCATGTCACTGTTTTGACCTAATCGTGGCCCCAGTTATGGAATGGCACACAGACACAGACATCAGAATTCTGAGAGAAAACTCCTTTCTTGACCAAAGCAGGAAAGGGGGCCCCAGGAGCTGAAGAGTGTGCTACACACTGACTTTTTTGCTTTTCTTCCCCCTCCTACCTCTCACACAGGAGTGGCCCCTGTCTGGAACGTCACCGCAGTGGCTATGGGCCTGAGCCCTAAAGCACCGAGGAAAGACTAATCTCTCTTGTCAGAGGAATCTGGCAGAAGGGTGCCCAGTGGTCCAAAGAGTATGGAAGAAGTCTCCATTATTGTTTTCACTCTTTTTTCCCCCTCACCATTTTGCCCAGAATGCAGCACCAGTCATTAGGAATTGGATAACAGAGTGGCCTGAATAAGTTGTCAGAAGAACTTGTCCTTCTGGTCAGAAGAACCAGGTGCAAGTATTCCTGGGGACCTGAGAGTGGGAGGGAAATCTGGGAGAGGTTAGAACTGGAGGAGGGAAAGCTCTAGTTCTGTGTACAAACCAACAGGATGCCTGGGCTAGTGAGGAAGCTGCATATGCATGAAAACAGACCTAAGCAGTGTGGCCACCACTCAGATCTGAAGCCTCTGTCCCACAGAACTGATCTGTATCTAAGTAGGCTGATTGCTGCTAAAGCAAGAAAACACACAAAACCAACATTCTCTAGATTTCTCTCTAGAGGAAAAAAAAAATCCAACAATTTCTGAAGGATTTTAACAGGACCCAGAGTCTTACAACATCATAATAAACTGTTTAGAATACAATTGAAAGTGAGTTAGCAAAGAACCAAGAAAATGTGGTCAGTTCTCAAGGGAAAATCTATCAGCCAAAGCCAATCCACTCTAAAACAGCAAAATTCATGTTCTTTTAAAGTGCCTAGATAGGCTGTGTTCTAAGACATTAAATAAACCTTAGATTTTTTAAAAAATTGAAAGCATACCAAGTTTGTTAACAATAATACATATGACTGTAACAGAATTAGAGAGAAAAAAAAAACAAACAAGAACAGAAAGGTATCTAGGACACACCCAAACATCTGCAAATTAAACAAGGCAATTCTAAATAGCCTCTGGTTATCTAGTGGAAAGACGTCTCAAGGTAAATAAAGTATTTTTCAAATGAATAACAGTGAAAACACAGCTTATTGGCCATTGTAGAAGTGCTTAGAGAAAAAAATACAGCACAAAATGCTCATATTAAAAAAGAAAGTCTCAAATCAATAATCTAAGCTTACATATTAAGAGACTAGAAAAGAATCAGCTAAACCCAAAATAAGTAGAAGGAAGAAAATAATGAAGGTAAGAGCAAAAATCGATGAAAGAGGAACCAAGAAAGGGAGAGAGAGAGAGAGAGAGAGCGAGCCTGTGTGTGTGATCATCAGCTAGCAGTATCAGGAATGAAAGACAAGATACTGCTAGGAGAAGGAATACCAGGAGACCCTTGTCCTCAGGGGCTGGGTCCCTTAGAGAAACTAGAGGTTCCTTGGAAGAGATTATCAGGACTTTGGACCTCAGGATAAAGAGACACACTCAAGGAGGGGCTGTGGGTCGTTAACTGTAGGCTCAGAATGGTGCCAGAGTGAAGAAAGGGTAGAGCCAGGGTTTGGGGTCAGTTTAAAGGCCACGTAGGAGGAACAAACATGGTGGCCAGAACTGTGTTGTCCCGAGTCATGTTCAGCCTAGCTCTTGAGGGCGTTCTTCTCTTTCTCATGACACCATGAGGCATGAGTGTTTATAAGCAGAGATTCCCTCAGGGGACACAGAGACAGAGAGTCTGTGAGAAGCATGACCTGATTTGGCCAGAGCTGGGTTGGAGGCAAGGAAGAAGTCAGCTCTTGTCACCCCTTTCTTTCAAAGAGGGATCCTAGTATAGTTAGGAAAGAAGGTAGCTACCACAATGGCTGGCATTTAGAAAGTGCTCACGACACACTGGTTTCCTCCCTCCTCCACTCAGCAGCCAAGCTACCTAAGGCCATGTGTCAGAAACATGGCCGAAAGAACCACAGCCCAGCAGGAGCCAGCAGAACCCATGGCCACCACGGTGGCCAGTCCCTTGAGGAGGATGAGATCTAGAAGAGGTGCTCCATAGAACAGGCTGGAAGTGGGGGGAGACAGGTGGACAGCCCCTCAGCAGCCTGTTTGCACTTGGGGAAGAACCTCCTAGAGAGGATGCAGGCGGGGCCCACTATGGGGCTAACTCTGTAGAGAGCCGCAAAGACCTCCAGGGGAGAAGACCTCTCAAGAGAAGGGGTATGAGGGCAATGAGCTGAGCCCAGTAACAAAGTCTTCGTTGCCGAAGGAAGTGGGGATTCCGAGTTCAGGGTGGAGGCATTCACACACCCCTGGCCGAGCCCAGCGTCTGGGAAGCAGATCCTTGTCTGTTTCCTCTGAAGAGGAAAGACACTACATGTTTCTTTAAAGAGTAGTTCTGTCTGTAAATTTTAACTCAGGGGGGGTCACAATCCAGCCTTGTTGGCATTCCTCCAACAGCCAGTCATGCAGCACTGGTCCTTCTCTCCCTGCACCTGAGTGTCACAGGGGGATCACGGCCCCATTCTCTAGACATCTGCAGGTGGGAGGCAGAAAGGCTGTACCTCCCACCAGAGGAGCTTCCCCGGCCAGGACAGCCCTGCAGACAGGGCGTTCTGGTGACGGACAGGGCATATGCAGGCCTGCAGGGCGCAGACAGCAGCCTGGTGCTTACCCGTCTGTCACACACCTTCTGGAGTTTCCCAGAAACACTGGGCCGCAACTCACAGGTGGAGGCGGTGTGAAGGTCCTGCAGATATCGGCCAAGCAGCCAGTCGGTGAAATTTAAATTGTCTTGCTAGTTTGACCTAATTTTTAACTGCTTGGTGGAGAAACCTTGGAAAGATAAGGCAAGAACAGTAATGACCGGTAGTTATCATTCATGGAGCCACTATCTTGGGCCAGAACTATGCTTAATGTTCTAACCATGTTATTTAGTCCTCATCACAATCCTGAAACTCTGCCTCTTTCTTCCCCTCCTCCTCCTCCTCCTTCCTTCCTATATGTGCATGCCTTGATTAAAGGAAACCTAGGAAGCGGAAATATAAATTTGGCAATGAATCTTTTCATTGGACTTGGATATTGCAACAGGCAAAAATAAGCAGGTTCTCATTAAAAAAAACTATTTAAAAAAGTGAACACCTGGTAAATATGTCAATTCAATTCATGAAACATATAGATGTTAAATGAAAATGCATATGCCCCAGAAATGAAAAAGATGACTTATTTTTGCCTAGCACACAGTACCACAGAAAGGCTGTATCCCAGGTGGCGCCATGCCCATGTTTTTTTTTGTTTGTTTGTTTTTAAATTTAAGTGGCGCCCCCTACAGGACATCCTTGGAACACTAACTGAGGGCAGGCCACCCAGCAGCCCTCAGTTTATTATAAGTGAAAAATGATTTTTATATTTTTATGCCTTTTTACCAATCTCTTTGGAAGAAGCAGATGAACATTTACAATTTTAACAGAGAATGTTTATTTTAGAACAGAGAAGCTCGATTAAAAGATCAGCTGGGGCCCAGAACACACATATTTTTTCTGTAGATGCAGCCAAATGTGAGACCGGGGCCTGTGCCTAATTCATCAGAGCCAAGCAACACTCTGCAGGCAGGGTGCAGGGCACTCACCTACCTTTGCAACACTGCCTGCTTTCAAATGCAAACACAGCCAGCCAACTCCTCGGAGGAGGCCCAGAAGACTGGAGGGAAAGCCAAGCTGGCAGTGGACTTGGCCACTCTTGGAGCCAGAAGCCACCTGCACACGGCGTGGTGCAGAGGAATAGCCATTGTGCCCTGGAACCATTTTCTTCTAGAAACCAGCTGTGGTGGGGCTCACCCCCAGGAGGCCAGAGCTGCTGTGAGGGTGAGCTGGAAGGAGAAGGGCAGATCACGGAGAGCTAGGGCTGTGCCTTAGTCTTCTGGGCCCCCAGGGCTCACCACTGTCTGGTGACTACTCCCCTGAATGGAATGCACAGATTCGAGCCCCAGCTTCACTGGGAGGTTCCTGAGGGATCTGGGAAAGTGGCTTCTCTTAGAACCTGCTGAACGACAAACCACCCCAAGCTTAGTAGCATAAAATGAAAATAAGCATTTATTATCTTCCATGGTTTGGGTGTCCACAGGGCCCTGCCGGGGAGATTTGGGTCCTTCCGCAATTATCTTTACACGGTGGCTGGGCTAGGGTTCGCAGGAAAACCTTTCCATTCACAGGTCTGCTCTCCAGCCTGGCAGGTCCTAAAGAGCTGGGGCTGGAACATCTCGGGCTTGTGGGACATTCGTCCCTAGCACAGTGTGGTCCCTCCGTGTGGGCTTTCCAGCACCGCGGCTTCGGGGCAGCTGCACCTCTTATACAAAGGGTGCTTCTTACACAAGGGCGCTCGTCCCCAGAGAGAGGCAGGTGGAAGGCGGCCGTCTTTTATGACCCGGCCTCACAGGCCACACAGTGACCGGTTCACGACATTGTTTTCCTGGAGGCCTTTGAAAGTCCTGCTTTATGTTCCAGGGGAGGGAATGTAGATCCCTCTTCTTGATGGGAAGAATGTCAAAGAATTTACAGAGATGTTTTGAAAGCACCACAGAGCCTCAGTTTATCCACATTAAACAGGATACTATTACTCCTTGGAATAGATCTTTGGGAGGAGGGATGGGAGGATAAGGGGGGCTAATGCAGATGAACTCAGGTGGCAAAAGTTAAGGCACTGTCCAAACAAAGAAGATGAACAATTAGAAAAAGCTGTCTGGTGTTACTAATTTTCAAATTGGACCATATTATAATATTTCAAAGGCTGAAAAGCAAACATAGTTTTCTCATTGACATTCTTCTCTTCAATAAACAGATCACTTAAGCCAAAAGAATATAATTTCTCCCATAGGATCAACAACAAAGCCATTTTGAATGAAAGAGAAATATAGCCTGTAAGCATTTGTGCTTTTTCCTGAATTTGCCCTTGATCAAAATAAGGTTGCCCAACATTGCTATGCATCTTGTTAACCCCATTGTCAAGCTCAATGTCTTGCATATATGTTGCTGCTGAGTATGAATGTTTATAAAGGAAAGAATTTAAAAACAAAAACAGAACGGTCATCGGCCTGTTTTTCATGAAATATGATTGTTATTTTTATTCTACATGTAGCATCCCTTGATGCAGACCGGCTGAGCCTGAGGACCCAGGGGGTGTCCCTCAGGACCAGCCAAGAGGGCTCTTGGCTTCGCACAGGATAGAAATCAAATGCGAGATGGAGAAAGTGCAAGCACGAGCGACAGAAGAGCAGATGGAGTGTCTGGGAGACCCCGAAAGGAAAGGAGAATGAGTCTCACTCTTGCTTGGGGTTGGGATTTATGTTGAAAGGGCTCTAGTGTATGTGTTCCTCCAGGAATCCAGGGTAGGTTTCAACCAAAGGAAAATGTCGAGTGAACAAAAGGTGTTGTTCCCTAAGTCACTGAAGGTAGGACTGTTGACGCCAGTGTCAGCTGGGTTTGTTAGCAGAGAATGTGCTGGATCGTGTTTGGGATCCAGCTCTTTCTCGATGTTATCAGGTGTTGGGGGCCTAGGACAGAAGTTAGAGAATGATTCACTTTCTTGCTTCCCCCTTGAAGTGGGAACGCAGCTTCTTTGGCTTATTCAGAGGCAAGATACAGAACACGAGTAAATGGGGCCTGGCAGAAAACCAGCGGAGACAGAGCCATTCTAACATGGAGTCTGCTCTGCTTTCCTATCTCACCTTTGCCCATTTCAGTTGTCACATTAAAGACAATTCACTCATTTAGGAGTTAGAACTCTTGGTTGTAAGCATTTAAAAATAAAAAAATGCGAGCAGACTTCACAGGAAGAAGAACTGCACGGCGCCTCCCGCCCCGGAGCCTTGGAACATGGCCGGCCTTCAGGCAGGGTCTGCCTGGTGACTGGTGGGAAGCATGGTTCTTCAGGACCCATTTACTCATCCATCCTCCCTCCTTCCCTCCCTCTCTCCCCTGTTCTCGCACTGTCTGTTGCATTCCACTCTTCCGCAGACTGATATCTTTCCTACTTCTTGGTTGATGCGACAAGCAGAAGGAGGCTGCTCCGTTATTTTCTATTTCGAGTCCTCCATTCAGCAGGCTTGTCCAAACTAAATTAGACGGAATTTTCGGCAGAGAGGCTATGCTTGGCCCCGTGTGGGTCAACATTCGTTCACTTGGGGCGAAGGGTCAAGTCACAGAACGCAGCTGCAAGCTTGCAGGTGTAGGTGGGGGCGGGGGGCATCCCCCATTCTGGTGTACAAGCAATGTATGCTTTAGAGTCTGTGGGCCAGAGACAGACTAGTAGGGCTTTGCAAAATCTCTTCATTGGAAATGAAAAAGAAAACGACACCGAGGTGGATTACTGGGAGAGGACTGAAGGCAGGAGGAGAATTACGCAGTGAAAATCTAGCATTCAAGCTAGCCCTTCTCAAAGGGAATCAAAAGTCTGCACCAGTCTCATTTTAATCAAATCAACACAGGGTTCTGAGTAAGAAGGGACTTAGGGAAGCACACATTTTATACTTTCATAGTAATATTCAGTGACTTGACCAAAGTCACTTCGCTGACCGGAAGCATCAAGGGAGCAAGACATCCGGGCATGTGGCTGTCCTGGGAGAAGTGGTTCATTCTTCCCCCAGAGCCTGCCGTTTGCTGTTTCAAAGAGAACTCTGAGCCAGCAGCGATTTAATCTTACGCAATAAAAGCTGCGGCTTCTGGGACTTCTGTCCTGTAGTCTTGGCAGGCAGCAGGATGGCCTGAAGCTTATCTCTGCAGCTCAACTGCAACACTGTGATGTTTGCTCTTCTGCCAGCTACTTTCCTTGCCCACTTTTCCAGAAAGGCATGAAGCTGGGAGGTCTGACGCAAACTGCTGCTATCTAGTTTCATGCATCTTCCAGCTACCTTCTCCAACTCAGTCATATAAATATCCTTCCATTTAGGTCTATTCGCCAGCCTGGTGCTTCCCAAAATGGTGGTGTTGCAATTCCCCACTCGCCCCCAGGGGGTTGCAATGGGCTGTCAGCCCTAGAGCAAGTCATGTCTTACTAAAAATAGAGTCCCAAAGTCTACACACAACTTACTTTACAATACATGAATTAAAGAGAACTCAAGTTAATCCCTGTGATATATCACATTCAGTCACCCTGAACATACTCTCTTGTGAAAGCCCGTAATTGTTGGATCGGTGTGTATAGGCTTTATTTTCAAGGAAGCAATTTTTAGCTCTTAAGGGAAACCACAACTCATGGTGCCTTTCATGAACGTTCCTCTTCAAAGACAGTACAAACTTAAGGATTGGGCAGGGTGCCCTCTCCCGCTCCCCACCACGGGTTCATATCCCAGTTCCACCTCTAACCAGCTGCCTGACCTTGGGCAAGTCACTGAGCCTCTCTCTGCTTTCCCCCTGGTAAGTTGGAGAGAATAAAAGTATGCAACTTGCAAGTTGTTGTGAGGATTAACTAATTTGTAGGAAAGACACAGAACAGTGCCCAGGATCTAGTAAAGGCAAGTTTTAGAGTAGCTGTTGCTATTTATTATTGGGAGGCTTTTGCTTTTCTGAGGATTTTCCTTGATGCCCAGAGACCAAACTACTGGGCTCTGGGCATAAAGGACAAATACATCATACCTGCGCTGAATACTGCCTGCACATAACTTACATAGGGTGCCTCCACCCGGATTTCTTCTGTTTTCAGTATACTTCAAATCCCATGGGCCTCTTCCTCGGCTACCTCCAGAAATATGTCTTGGGCTTGGGTAGCTCCAGGAAAACCAAGATCTGGCACAAGGAGCTGTTCTTCTAAATATTTCGTGACTCCCTTCACTGGCTGCTCACACTCGCACCTTGATTCATTTCTCCTTCCCTACATCCATCACTGTTCAGCTCTTTCTATTTCTGACTATTCTGGGAAGGGGGGAGAGAGGAGATTCCTGCTCTGGGTTTTCCAAGCTGTGGCAAAGCTGGGTCTGGGCCAGGGAGAGGAAAAGGAGTCTAGGAGGCGAATCCCTGGCACTCCAAGTTGAAGTTCCCAACTACTTCCCAACCAGCGTGGTGTACTACTGTGTGCTGTGGGTTAAGCTGGTGTCTGTGACCAGGTCTAAGTATTGGAGAGGCTGCAGAAGAGAGATTCAAATAGAGATGGTGTCCTGGACAGAAGCCTGCCTCTGATGTGAGAAAGCCACTCTTGGCTTTAAACGGAGTGACATCTTGCATTTCTTCCTACCTCATTGTTTTTGTTTTTTTCCTTTTACCAAACAGATCCTACAGAAAATAAATTAATATATGTTGAAAGTCTATCATGTAACCAAGGAATACACATAATTTCTTTCCTCCCGAGGGTTGAGGGGTCTCAGCCTCACCACTTGGCAGAATCACCGGGGAGCTTCTAAGAGGTACTGTGGCCTCTCTTTCTGATTTCATGATTTGGGGTGAGGTCTGGGCACTGGCATTTCTTTCCTTTTTTTTTTTTAATTTTAATTTTTTATTTTTTTATAAACATATATTTTTATCCCCAGGGGTACAGGTCTGTGAATCGCCAGGTTTACACACTTCACAGCACTCACCATAGCACATACCCTCCCCAATGTCCATAACCCCACCCCCCTCTCCCAACCCTCCTCCCCCAGCAACCCTCAGTTTGTTTTGTGAGATTAAGAGTCACTTATGGTTTGTCTCCCTCCCAATCCCATCTTGTTTCATTTATTCTTCTCCTACCCCCTTAACCCCCCATGTTGCATCTCCTCTCCCTCATATCAGGGAGATCATATGATAGTTGTCTTTCTCCGATTGACTTATTTCGCTAAGTATGATACCCTCTAGTTCCATCCATGTTGTCACAAATGGCAAGATTTCATCTTTTGAAGGCTGCATAGTATTCCATTGTGTATATATACCACATCTTCTTTATCCATTCATCTGTTGATGGACATCTAGGTTCTTTCCATAGTTTGGCTATTGTAGACATTGCTGCGATAAACATTCGGGTGCACGTGCCCCTTCGGATCACTACGTTTGTATTTTTAGGGTAAATACCCAGTAGTGCAATTGCTGGGTCATAGGGTAGTTCTATTTTCAACATTTTGAGGAACCTCCATGCTGTTTTCCAGAGTGGTTGCACCAGCTTGCATTCCCACCAACAATGTAGGAGGGTTCCCCTTTCTCCGCAACCTCGCCAGCATCTGTCATTTCCTGACTTGTTAATTTTAGCCATTCTGACTGGTGTGAGGTGGTATCTCATTGTGGTTTTGATTTGTATTTCCCTGATGCCGAGTGCTGTGGAGCACTTTTTCATGTGTCTGTTGGCCATCTGCATGTCTTCTTTGCAGAAATGTCTGTTCATGTCTTCGGGCACTGGCATTTCTTAAAGGCTCCCCAGTAGTGTTAATGTTGCCAGAGCTCCAGGGATGGGAGTGCGCTGAACTGTGCTATTCACTGAGCAGCTGTGGCCATTCCCCCATGCCTTCTTCCCCTCACCCTTCAGGGTCAGGTGACACCAAAGACACCTCCCATAGAACTCAAAATCATATATCTGTGTAACCTTTTAACAAAGTTTTATAAATAGTATGTGGTCTATTGTTATCTACCTCATTTTTTTTTTTTTGGCACTATTTTCAAGACCTGTTTCCAAGATCCATCTTAAACTACCAAAGAAGAATTATTAGGGACACTCAAGAGCTATTTCTCCAAAATATGACTCCAAAAAAGAAAAAGAAAAAAAAAGAATGAAGGGTAAACTTTGTAAAAATGTATCTCTATTGCTTTTCCCATTTTTTTTTCCTACTGGCAAACTCTGAATGCTTCTCCTGAATGTCTTCTTCACAAATGCACAGGTTATTAATAATAAAAGAGGAATTTGAGAAAAATGTTTGTCTTCAAAAAATGAAAAATGGAAGCAAAAGCTAGAATAGGTGCCTGTGGTGCGTCAGGCCCTGAGACACCACCACCTGGTGTGGACATGGGTGCTGTGTGCAGTGGGGGGTGGGGGGTGGGTGGAGAGGTTGGAGTGAAGGCTGCTGAGGGTTTATTGCTGAGCCCCTTTTCAGGAATTGGGGGATTGCCCTTGGGTGTGCACACTCTATGGAGCTGCCTTGCTCAGTTTTCCCTATCCCCTCCCCCCCTGTAAGCAGCTAGCATCCATAGTTGTCGATGTGTGATCAAAGGGTCGTGTCTCTTGCCGCAATCTGGGATGATCTGGAAGGGCCATCCCAGCTCCAGAGCTCCCTGGTGGGCTGGCTGAGGCCTTCACTGCACCTGTGCTGTGGCTCAATGCCTCTTCTGCCCAGTCGAGCTTTCCTCCCTCCCTGTTCCCTTACAGGTTCCGTTCTTGAGAACACCCCCCAACAAGCCACCTGCATGTGCCCTCTCACCTCTGAGTCCGCTTCCTGGGCAACGGGACCTACTACAGAGCTTTCCTTCAAGAGACGTATGGTCTAACAGAGAAGGTGGAGCAATAAACAGGCAGAGACTGTGTGGTAAGTAATACGAAAGAAGGGAGTCTAGGTTACTGGATGTATCGCCCAGGGGGCAGGGAGGGAGGGGGAGAAAAGTTGCTGCAGGAACTGGTTTCTAAGGATGAGAAGTGTGTGAAGTGTGTGAAGGAGGAGTCAGTTGTTCTGGAGAATTGCTAGGGGCTGGGTAGGCAGGAGTGGGACAGTTCAAGAGAAGAGCGCATGCATAGGTCCGGGGGGATTGAGGGCACAGAGTGTTGGGATAAGGCGGGGATGGGGCTGGAGAAGAAACAGAAGTGGGAGAGCACAGTATGGCACAGATCATGATGGCCTGGTACGTCATGCTGAGGAATTTGTGAAGGCTGAGATTTTTGCCTTTTTTGTTTTGTTTTTATGGAGCAACACTGTCAAATTTGCATACCACATTCTCCGGACGATTGATGGGCAGCAAGAGAAGATGCAAAATCATTAATTTAGGAAGTGCTGAAGGCCGTGTGAAAAAGAGTGGTGGATCATGGCCATAAAGATGGAAAGAAAGGAATTTATTTGGGAGACATTCATGAGACAAATCAGTGGGATTCTGTGATTGATGGGATGATGGAAGTGAGAGAGAAGAAATAAGAATGACTCCCTCAACAGGAGGATAGAGGGTATTGTGGTGCCATTTACTGAGATTAGGACACTAGAAATGAAACAGGTTTGGGTTTTTTTTTTTTTTTTTAAGATTATTTATTTATTTATTTGGCAGACAGAGATCACAGTAGGCAGAGAGACAGGGGGAAGCAGGCTCCTCCTGAGCAGAGAACCTGATGCAGGGCCGGATCCCAGGACCCTGGGACCATGACCTGAGCTGAAGGCAGAGGCTTTAGCCCACTGAGCCACCCAGGCGCCCCGGGATTTGGGATTTTAAGGTGCCAAAAAGACATGCCAGAGTGATATCGAATGTGCAATTGTGTATAGGGATCTGAGATTCCGGAAGGAGATCTGGGCTGGAGATGGAAATATTCATCAGAGAGCAGTGAAAATGTTCAGGGAACATATGTAGCATAAAGGGGGGGAGAAGCGGTTTTTGAACCTGGGGGAGATCAACATTTAGTGAACAAGGGGGAATTTTAAGGGAGATTGGAAAAGAACAGCCAAAGAGACACAAAAACCAAGTGTGTGGGTCAGAGAAACCAAAGGAAGGGTGTGGTCAGATGATAAGTTGGAGACTGGGTGGCCCATAAACAACAGAAATTCATTTCTCAAGTTGGAAGCTGGGAAGTCCAAGATCAAGGCACTGATAGGTTTGGTGTCTGGTGAGGGTCTCTTTCCTGGTTTAACAGACACCCTTCTTTATAGCATGTCCTTACATGGAGGAAGATGGTGGAGGAGCATGCTAAGACTCTTTAATAAGGGCACTAATCCCATCCCCAAGGTCTCCGCCCTCATGATCTAATCACCTCCCAAATGTCCCACCTCCAAACACCACCACACTGGGGACATGTGAATTCTGTTTTAGGGACACTCCTTTGCATTAGTGAACTTTTGCTGCACCTGTTCTGGAGAATGGGACCAGGAGAATATGGAAGGATTTCAGGAAGCACGTAGGGTCCAGCTGCTGAGGGAAACTATGAATTCCTAGGGATTACTGCCTTCCACATAGTGGGATTTCTCCAGTGTTCCTCAGCAGCACTGGGTGCAGATCTGAAGTTGGACAGTACCATCTTGCCAGATTGGTGGGAGAGGAGGACATGCAGTAGGGGAGGTGGAGATCTTGGCAGACAGAGCTGCAGGGATAGGCCTTGGCACTCGAAATGGAATAACCAAGAGACTTAGAGGCCTTGGAGGTTGGGTTGTTTGAATTTTAAATGTAGAGCAAAGCCAGTCAGGGTGATGACAAGGATCCAGAAGAGCCTTAAGAGTGGGTGGATGACACGGAGTAGGAGTGCAGTTCACCAGAGAGGATGTTGGGGGAACTGAGGGGCTGGGTGTTGTTAGACAGGTGGTGTAGTCCCTCAGAGCACTGGAAGGAACTGAGCAGATTGGAGCCAGGGCTAGAGTTATGCCCATGGAGGACAGCTATGACAAAGGGTGGAGCTGCCTTGGAGTTCGGAGAAGCTCTCCAGGAGGCAGAAAGGAGCTCTGGGGGAGAGAAGGGGTGGCCTTGTCAGGTATGAACCTGTTGCAGAAGGGGCTTCTGGAGACTACTGACAAGAACGGAGTGTATCAGGGATGGACTGATGGCCTCAAGGAGCACAAGGTAAGGTTGGGTAGAGGCAACAGTTTAGGGGTGAAAGGCAAAATTGTGCAATGCATCCAGGTGCTTCCCCTGGAGCCTTGAGACAGGAGTCTAAGTCAGTCCCCTACCTGATCTGTGGCTGGAAGCAGGTGACAGACTCAGTGTTCTGGCTAGGGGTCACCAGAGTCCTGCCAGACGAGAGTAACTCCTGGCCCAAATCAGAGCCTGGGGGTGGAATTCATTGGCTCTCAGTATTTCTAAGGCCCCTGGGTGTGAGGGTTGCTTAGCATCCTTCAGGGAGGAGCCTGGTTGGGTCTAGATAGATCTATGGGGCTTTGAGAGCCAAAAACCATGTTGGGGTGCCTGGGCATGTCATACTCCAATCATTACTTCATTTATTCACTCTTTAATCCATCTATTTATTCCTGATACTTACATTAGCTGTTTCTTCCCTTCCTCACTCTGAAAGGTCTTAAGATGTTCCTATTAGTACCTACTATACAGCCTATCAGCCACATAGGGTTTCAAAACACGCTATTCCCCACCTGTAATGCCTTCTCCGTGTTTCCTTCCGTTCAAACAAAATCTATTATTCCCACAAGGCCTAGACCCAGTTTCTCCTCCTTCCTGTGAACTCTCCAGTCATGTCAGCCATGGGCTCTTCTCTTTGGAGCTCTTTCAGTACTTACACTCTGGATCACATATTTTCCTACAGAACTACATTTCGTTCTAGCTTACCCTGTGTCTCTAACTAAGCTGTAAACCCTTTGGGGATGGAGACTTAGTATATGAATTTTTAATGTCTGTAATGTCTACTAAGGCACCAAGGACACAGCAAGCCCTCAGCAACAGGACCTGCAGTTTAGGGAAACATGCACCTCTGAGCCTGAGTGGTTCTCCACGATGCCCCGTAAGTAGAACTAATAATGCGCTCCCTGAGTTTCCCGGGAACACTCCATTTGAGCAGAAACAGTTTGAATTACAAGGTCAGCTACCAGAAAGAGGGAAGATAAAATCTGAAAAACAATAAAGTAGCAATTTACGTTTGTTCTCCCCAGAGACTAAAGGCATACATTAAAACACACCGACAAATTAATGTTGGAGCTTTGCTGAAAGTTGACTGTTACACAGACTTTGTTGCACCCACCCATTTTAGGCTTCTGGGAAAGTGGGCTGGGATTTTGCAGGTTCTTCCTGTTAGGAGCTACTGCTGAGAAATCTAGAACTTACCCCCAAGACACTTCTCCAGTAAAGAGATAAGTGACCTAGTCCAAGAAAATGAGAAAATAGAGGCCATAGTCAAGATTCTCCTTTTGCTTCACTCTGTGGGCAAGAGAGCAAGTGGGAGGAAATGGGGGAAATCAGAAAGTTTTAAAGGGCCTTTAAAATGCCAGTGTAGAGAAATAAGGAAACTTGTTCTCAGCATAGTCTTCCCTTGACCAAATTTTTCTTTTCATTGCTTATTTAACGTGTTTCCCTGGTTGCTTATTTTAATATTGTTAAGCTTTATTTTGGGGCATTTACTTGTCATCTCTTTTATGGTCATTTCCCCTTTTTAATTACCTCTCTCTCCATCCCCAAAGTCTTTATAAATTATTTTTTTTAAGTAGAAGTTTTTATTTCAAATGCCCGAAGTGTAGCTTCTAGTGAGAAAGGGACTGGGTTTGCATCCTGGGGACCAGACTAGGGATTCTTCATGAGTGGTTGCTCTGTTGGAATCTGTCTGCCCTGGCTCAGTATTTCTATAATGTCCCATAAGGAAGCACCTTCCTGCTGCATCTGTAACTCTTAAAAAGAAAAGCACATTAAAGGTGGCCACTGACTATAATGATTAATCCATATTCATTACAATCATTAATTGATTCACGGGATCATCTGTGCACAACAATTTTTAAAATGCAACTTTCAGGGTTTTTTGTTTGTTTGTTTGTTTGTTTTTTAAAGCATCCACCACTATGTGGCAGGCACTGGCCTAAAGATACAAATATGAATACAGTGCATTCCGGGCTCTTGTGATAAATGCAAAATGAAATCTGGCATGTAACCTTCCATGACTGTTCTGGTTTCTGCTCTACCACCTACCCTGTGTGAAATATACTTTTTTGGGGGTTGGGATAGAGGGAGGAAGAGCAAGAGGATATGCGTACTGTTTTATCCAGGTTTAATGCCCCACCCATGGGCATTACTTGTAGAGCTTGTGTGGAAGCAGGAACCTCAGGGAAGGTCAACTCCTCAAGTGGCTTAGAAGCTGGAATCACATCCAGTGTACGACTGGTCCAAAGAGCACACAGCTGTCCTTGCTCTTCTGTGATCTACTCCCCCACCTCCTCACATCCATTAGAGACTGTCAGCCTCTGGGAGGGCAGAGGACCTACCATCTTCTTTACTCACTATCCATTGCTTTGAACACTTACTGACCAATTACTCTGATGGAAGTAATTATTAGATACTTTACATACATTGTCTAATTTAATTTTTACAAACCTGTAGGACAGATGTTTTCATTACCCCCATTTTAGGGATGAGGAAATTGGCCAACCTCATAGGGCTGGCACATTTCAGACCAAAGGCTGGAACTTTGGCCTAAAATCACCAGGTTTTCGACCAATATCCCACACTGCTCCTCTCTGGGATTCTCTACATGGTCTCTAAGCAAAGAAGAGGTCTCATCAGCCATTGTGGACTTGATCAAAATCCACTGGCTGGGTCTTCAATATAGGTGTCCTCTGTTAATTCAATTCAACAAACTTCCATAGTCAGGCTCTGGGTTAGGTTCTGCAGGTTAGGTTCTATTCAATATGAAACTGAATAGAAAAGACTGTCCTCTAGAAATCTGAGACTGTAGGAGAGAGCTAAAACAAGGTGATTTCAACTGCGCTACAGAACACAGGGTTTTCAATCATCATTTGATTATATCATTTCCTGCATTCATTTACTCATTCATTCATTCAACATATATTTTCTTGGGTGAAATGGTACCAGTTGAAGGGAGGCAGTTCCTGAATCCAGCCTACCATGTATAGGAGACAGACAAGTAATCCTGTTGTTCAAATACTAAATTTCCTTTTCCAGGTGTTTTTCCAACCATTAAAAACAGTTAGTGAAGAATTATTTGTATTACCTTTAACAGACACTGAAGTAGGGTACTTTTAATCTAATTGATCATCAATTCAAAATTAATCCAAGAGGACAACATTGGATCCATCTAACACATTGTTTCAGAATTCAAGTATTGGAAAAAAAAAAGAATTCAAGTATTCCCTGATTTCATCTGCAATCACTTTTTTGAAAAAGTGTCTAAAAATAGTTGTTCCCTGTTCCAATAAAAACAACAGCTGTAAATCCTAATTCACAAAATACAGAGTATGAGGGATTACCAATTAGCATGGCAACGGTTTTTTTCTCTTTACAAAAGAATTCTCTGTCGCTTAAAAAGGCGTTAACAGTGAATGGATGTCTGTATTAACTTCCCTAATAAAGATGTCACTTAGTGGAGCAACTTAAGGGTAGGATCCATAGCCACGTGAAGCCTCTGGAATTATAATGAAAATAATCAAAAGTGACTTGATTTACATAATTGGGATTTAAGGACAACTTTCTGGAACAAGCCCACCGGACACTGCAAGGTAGGAAATCTTTTAGTTAACCCATAAAGCTGTAGGGCTTTGTGCAAAGAATTTGGGAGTTCGGTGGAATAGAGGGAGGAGGGAAACTGGGGTTTGCCTGATTTTCTTAACCTTGCTGGGCTTCCTTTACTTACGCATTCCGTGATCTATTAGAGAAAATACGTTCTCACTAAACTTTTGTATTTTATCAGCAAATAAAGTTTCTCTGCACGCGAAACTTACAGAACATACTTGTTGATAATCTTTCCTTCTCGGGCCATTCAGTTTGATCACCTTCAACCTGGGTTCCCACCATGGTTTTCACTTTAGGATTGCAACGTCAAGCAAACACTTAAACTTGTGCCTCCACGCTTATCACTTTCCCGGAGATATTCTGCTGCCATTTTAAATCGGGCTGCACCGTCGGTCGAGTCCGTGGAGGGAGCCGCCCTGGGAGGCGTCCCCTAGCAGCGAGACCACACACTGTGGAGTCCGGGAGACCACTGACTCTTTTCCGTTCGCCTCCCAGCGGAGGGGCCCCGGAGGCTGCAGAGCGCCGGCACAGCGCCCCCCGTGGTCGTTCCCGAGAGCCTCCTCCCCGGCCCGGTCCACTCCCGCCACGAGCCGCCAGGGCCACGCGGGCTTCGCGGGGCTCCACGCGAACCCTGAATGGGGTCCCAAACTTCGCCAACAGCCCCCGCCCCGATACGGCCCTTGCTTCCTCCCAACCACTCACAGGGGGAGGGGCGGCCGCTCCCGGAAGGCGTTCAGCGCCCGAGCCCCGACAGAACCCCACGCGGGCTCGGAGCAGGGCGGGGGTCGCGAGGCGGCCACCAGGTTTTACCCCGCCCGCGCCGGAAGTCCGCGCGTGCGCGCTGGCCAGCCGGGAGCGCGCGTCCGGCGCGGAGGGGCGGCGGGGGCGGGGCCGTGGCCGCTCACGGGGTGTTCCCGCCCCCGCCCCCCGGCGTTCTGCGGTCGCCGTGACAACCGGAGCGGCGGCAACGGCGGCGGGCTCGCGAGTCCGGCGCCGCCTCCCGGCCGTACCGCCAAAGCAAGGAGCCGCCGCCCGGCCTTGCTGCTCTCCCCGCCTCCCGGCCCGCGGGGAGGGAACGGCCCGCCCTCCGCCCGCCCGCCCGCGGGAGAGTGAGCGGCGCCCGGGCCGCCCCGCCAGCCCGCCGTTCCTCGGCCGCCGTCCGGGCGCGCGCAGCGAGCGGGCGCGACTATGCCAAGATGGTCCTGCAGGCGCGGAACAAGCACCGAGAGGCGGCCCCCAAGCCGCCCCAGCCGCCCCGCGCCTCTCAGTCGCCGCTGAGGGGGGCGCCGGACGCCGGCGCCGGGGAGCCCGGGCCCGAGCGCGCGCCCCGGTCCCCCGGGCGCAAGGGCGCCGCGGGCAGGAAGGGGCCCCGCGCCGAGCCCGCCGCGCCGTCCGCCGGGGGCGGGCTCGGGGGGCGCCTGGTGGCCGGGCTGCGCGGGGCGCTGGGCCTGCGGCGCGCGGGGCGCGGCCGGACCTGGACCACACTCCTGCTAGGTGAGCAGCCCCAGAGCGCGGGCGCCGCCGGGACGCGGAACTTTGAGGCGCGGGCCCCTTTCCCCCTCCCCTAGACTCTCCTCCCACTTCCGCGCCGCCGAGCCCCGCCGCCCGGTCCCCGCCAGTTTGTAGCCCTCTCCGACTTTTCCTGGGACGTCCTCACCTCCTCTTCCCCTCCCCCTCCGCCTGGCTCAAGCTTCCTCGCTCCATTCCCGTCCGCTCTCCGTCTCCGTTTAAAAAAAAAAAAAAAAAAAAAAAAATGGCCCCGAGATCAACAGCTGCCCGGCCTGGCGGCTAACTGACAGGTCTGCGCTAACGAGACTTGGGCGCAGCTGATTGGCGCGGACCGGCCGCTTTCCCGTTATCTCGGCGGGTGGCCGGAGGATGGTTTGCGTTTGGTTGGAAGCAATGCCGTGGAGCTCAAAGCAGAAGCACGTTCCCTGTCCTAGAAAGTTGCTAAACTTATAATTAAATTTTAGCGTGCTTTTTTTCTTCTTGGCCACAAACACCGCCGGTGGTACTTAGTGATTCCTCTCGGCACGTCACTTTCCAGGTTGTGTTCTGTTTTGGGCACTGGAACCCTAATCCTCTCTGCTGACCTGGGAACATTTGGTGTGGAGGACTTCCCTCCTTTTCCGCTGCCATGCACCAAATGGATGATGTGCAGCGATGTGCTGAAAAAAAAAAAAAAAGTTGAAACAGTCGCAGGTTGTGGACCGACTTTAGGTTTCCTTTGTTTCCTGACTGACATTCCGATAAGGCGAGTTGTAGCAGTTTGGGTAATGGGCCTAATTTTTCTAAGCCAGTAAAATGTAATACTGCCTTTACTATATAATATCATTAATGGGCTTTGGCTACTGCATTATTTAACTACTGGTGATTTATGCCTAAATATCCTTTCACATTCCCTTAGTGGCCCAAAACAATTTGGATTTCAATATAGGGTAAGGATTAGGACTCAGCAATTTGGCTTCCCTTGACATAACATCCACCACTAGAAGCCGCTCAGTCATAAAAGGCCAGAGTCATCTCCGTGTGTGTGTGTGTGTGTGTGTGTGTGTGTGTGTGTGTTTTAATGGGCTCAGAAAGGTTGATACTGTTATTTGGAGACTTTTATGTGTTGTAGATTCAAGCCAAGAAAATTCAGTATTTTCAGTATAATCCTCCTCTTTTCAGTAGCGAGCCTGAAAAACCTTACCAGTGTGCAGGTTAGATAAGTTCACCTTGGGGAGGCAGCATGGTACAATGGATGAGACAAGCTCCAAATCCTGTGCAGAGTTGTGGTTTGGTTTAAGTTTCAATTTATTTCCTCTGTGAGCCCTTCCTTCTCTGTGACCTGAGATTATCACCACCCCTACTAAAAGGGGGTGGTTAATATATGGGAAGGCATTCTGTGTCTAAAGCCCTTAACAAGTTTTAATTGCTATTATAAAAGCACATGCATAATACTGATTTGTGACAGAATGAAGCTGCATTTTTGTTGAATGGCTAGTGTAAACATTAACCACTTCATAGTGAAATATGGAAGGGCACCACTTATTTTTCAGGGAGGTTACAGTAACACCCATAGGATAATCATGCAGTTTTCTTGTAATTGCATTTACTTTGAATCTTTTATTGGATGGCTTAGCTTTGGATTTAGTAAGCATTATATTTAATGCTTATACCTAAGTGCAGTTTGTATTAATAGAACACTGTGGCACTTTACTTGACTTCCCCTTTGGGTATTGGTAAGAGGTACAGGGAAGGAGCTGTCTCACATTTTTGGGTGTACTCTGGACACTGGTCGTTGGATGGAGGTTGGATGATTTTCTGCATTTACAAAAGGCCATCTACCGGATTCTGGAGAATGAACGGACATAGGATGTTTGGTTCTTCCTCTGGCCTTGTACCCTTGGGTCCTGCAGGAAGGAGCAGAGTTTAGACATTTTTGAAAGCTTCCTCATTCCCTGTCTTTTTGCTCTTTGCAGAATGAGTGTGAATTGAGTTGACACCATGCAAGTCTTTAGTGTAGGATTTTGCTATCACAAAAATGGCTTCATTTCTGTTTGGGAAGAAATTTTAAAACTTGAAGCTCCCTGAGAGTACACATACTTAAGTGTTGGAAACTGACTCGAGGTTCTGGTTTCGGTTTCTTTCATCTCTTCCATATGTACTAAGCACTGATGAACTCACTACCTACCACGATGACCCTTTCTGCTGTTGGGCAGTGTTAAGCACTGTTAAAAAAATCTACTTAACAAACACACATGTTTTTCCTATTTTTAGACCTTATTTCTATTTATTTAGTGGTAACAGCCATAAAGAATTGTTTTTCAAATGTTTGTTTTTTGAAGTGTCACTCTAATAGTTCCTTGTATCAGTCAAGGGGAGCAGCAATATAGTAAAGAAAAACCATGATGCTGTTTCTCCAACGTTATTGACCGTAACTCACGGTAAGCAATACAGTGCACATTAAACCTGCTCACACTTCTGGAAGTACAACCCAGTACATTTATGCACGTGTCTGATATTCCATTTAGGTATGTTGGTGTCCTGGTAGGAAACAGATTTAATAAATGGACTCTTTTCAGAAGTGAACAGTTTTAAGTAACCCATAAAAGACACTGAAACATCCCTGCCTGTCAGCAGTCAGAAGGTGCTACCGCCTCTGGGCCTCCAGGGGAAGGGGTGCTTCATCAGGAGCTGACCCCGGGGAGGGCTGTGCTGTGGGAGCAGGATCTCCCAGGAAGAGGGACCCCAGATCCTCTCCTCCCATCTTCTGCTCTCCCGCTCATGCCCCTCACTGGCTGACCAAGTGGAACCCCTCTGGCAACGGACCCAGATGAAGCATTCTGTAGGCCTCGGAATAAGGCAGAGAAGGGCGGAGAATGGATTTAGAGACGCAGAAATGTGCGTATACTTGAAACAAGTGTCGTGTCCCGATACTTACTTCTGTAATGTGCGGGATACTCTGATTTCCTATTCTGTCATTTTTTAAAAAGAAATGCCTTTTACTAACTCTCGAGTTTTATGACATAGTATTATAACTTATGGTTTGAAAACACTGCCTTAGAATAACTTTTCTGATTCTATACCTGTTTTAAACTAGTTGGGGGCCTGAGGAAAACATTTAGCTTCCCTGAGCCTCAGTTGTGTATAAGTAAAAATGGGAGGCCTGGATTAGACTGGTGGCTCTCAATCTTAGCAAAACTGGACTAGAGTCACCTGGAAGCTTTACAAAAAAATCCTGATAGCCAAGCCAGACATCAGACCAGTTAAGTCAGAATCTGGGGTAAGGTTAGGTGGAGGGAAGTGTCAGTAATTTTAAAGCCCTATGTCCTGCTTCTACTTAGAAGCAGACTGGCCAGCATCACGGGGCTGACATTCCTACATATCAGCGACCCCCTAGTACTAAGTGCTCCTTGCTTCCCGTCTTTTATTTATATTTTAAATTTATTTATTTTTAAGATTTCATTTATTTATGACAGAGATATTGAGAGAGGGAACACAAGCAAGCGGGGAGATGGAGAGGGAGCAGCACAGCAGGGAGCCCGATATGGGGCTCGATCTCAGGCCTCTGGGATCATGACCTGAGCCAAAGGCAGATGCTTAACTGACAGAGCCACCCAGGCGCCCCCCTCTTTTATTTTTTATTTTATTTTATTTTTTAAAATTTTTTTAAATTTTTAAAAAAGATTTTATTTATTCATTTGACACAGAGAGAGAGCACAAGCAGGGAGAGTGGTAGGCAGAGGGAGAGGGAGAAGCAGGATCCCTCTGAGCAGGGAACCCAATGCAGGGCTCGATTCCAGAACCCTGGGATCATGACCTGAGCCAAAGACAGATGCTTAACCGAGGGAGCCACCCAGGTGCCCCTCCCCTCTTTTAAGGCAGGGGCACAGACAGCCCAGTTTGCCCATTTCTCCTAGTCTCTGTTGTTTTCCCAAACCTGGGGCTGTAAGTTGCCATTCTTCGTCTGATATGGCTGTTTAGAGTTCTTTGTACCCATGTCTACTCTCAAAAGAGGGTAGTGAAAAGGATAACTGGAGAGGGCTCTGTGTTTCAAAGAGAAATGGAAGGAGTCCTTTCTTTGGCGGAAGTGAAGAATATGCATGTTAAGCACGCAAATAAAGCATGCCTGTGGCGAAAGGTTACAAGGTAAGATGTCATCTACAAAACATAATAAAATTGTAACCTGAATACGGAAGAGACAGATAATGAAAACTATTGTTTTTTTCCCCTTACCTCTGTCCTACTTGACTCGTTTGTTACGTGTCTGGTTCCTAAAGCCAATGGAAACTTCACCCTACTGTAAGTGGGTCCTTTATTCGCAAGGCTTCTCATATGCACCGTGAGGACATTTTGGATTGAGTAATTCTTTGTTTGGATGGAGGCGGGGGAAACTCTCCCGTGCATTGTGGGATGGTTAGCGGCATCACTGGCTTTGAAGTAGCATAGACATCTCTGTACTGACCTGCATCTGAATCTTGTTTCTACACTTAAAAGCTATAGGTCCTTTAATATTTCTGACTCTTGGCTGCCTCATCTTTAAAATGGGGATGATAAATGCCCCACATGGTTATGGTAAAGAATAAATAATATATGTAAACTGCAGCTTTACTCGTGTTTACCAATTACTGAATGCCTACTACGTCTGATGCTAGTTTAGGGGGATAAGTTGGAAGAGAAGACAGCTGTAGCCTCTGTCTCCATGGAACTCCATTCTAAAAGGGTCAGGGACAAATAAAAGTAATAGTACCTTGCAGTAAGTCCAGTGGAGGAAAGAAAAAGTAGCTGAGATAGAAAAAAAACAGGAGATACCTGCTTAAGAATCAGAAAAGTCTTTGGGGAGGTAGCCTTCAAAGTGAGCCCTATAGGCAGAGAAGAAACACACTGTCCAGAGGAAGAGAAAGGGCAGTGTGGATGTGGCACACAGCATTTGCTGTGGTAGGCCACAGCTTAGCCTGTCCTACACGGCAGGGGCATGGACTGGGTCTCCTTAAGGAGCTTGGGTTTTATTCCTTGTATGATGGGAAGCTACTGAGGAGTGTTGATAGGAGAGTAGCATGATTTAATTTTTATTTTGAGAAATCTACTCTTGGGAAAATGGGTTGTGGAGTACAAGGGCAAAGCAGAGAGAAACCAGGCAGGGGAGGCTCTGGCGGGGATCTGTAAGAGAATGGTTGGCTGTGATGAAGGGGAGGAGATTTGAGATCTGTTTTGGAGAGAGAAATGGTAGGAATTGCTGATGAATTGGACTTTTATTGAAGGAAAGGGAAGAGTTATGAATCATTTCTAGGTTTTGGTTGCTGTAACCAGGAAAACAAGGTGGCATTCAGTGAGATCGTGAAGATGAGGGGCATGGGTGAGGGCATAGGTTTGAGAGGAAAGATTGAGAATTCTATCCTTGTTATGGTACCTTTGAGACATTTTGTGAGGTGTCCAAGTAAAACTGTCAAGTGGGCCGTGGGGCATAAGAGAAGATGTCATAATGGAAACACAATAGGGCATCATCAGCAACTGGGTGGTATTAAATTAATGGGAATTGATAATAGCATCTTTTACTGATCCCAGGTTTACTCTGTGCCAGGCATAGCTCTAAGTGCTTTAGATTAACTCATTTATCTTAAACTCATTTCACTGCTAACTCAGTCCTGACTATGACTTTGTGATTGTCATACCCGTTTTATCAGATAGGAGATCTGAGGCACACAAATGTTAAATAACTTGGCCAAGATCATCCCTAGAATGTGGAAGGGTCAGGATTTGAACCCAGGCAATGTGGCTTCAGAGTTCATGCTCTTGACTTCTATGCTGTATTTCACCTTCTCTAGGGCAGGTATAGCAAAAGAAGAAATGAAGCCCCAGGACTCAGTTCAGAGAAACCGGCAACTTTAGTGTTCAATAAATGTTAGCTTTCTTGTTCCTTCCTAGGGGAAATAAAGAAAAGAGGGATCATGCATAGAGATATGGGAATAAGAAGTGGGCATATTGGAGTGGCATAAGGGACAAGAAAAACTGAGGAACTGTGAAGACACAGGGACCACTGGCCATCTTAGTGGGATGGCTTTCAAACAAACACTTAGATACAACTGAGCATTAGCGCTAAGGGTGTAGTAATACATAGATCTTGGGCCAGTACATTTCCCTGGAAAGCCAGTGAATGAAATGGGAATTTGGGATTTAAAGAGTTTCTTCAACGTTTAAAACCAGTGTTTTTCTTTCTGAGATAGATTTCTGGTTAACTTTAAAGAACTATTTATAATAATTTAAACAGCTTTATTATTAAACTAAACAATTAGAAGGGTTTTGAATATGTTATATTCATGTGTACTCAAATAACGAATGTGATGAGTTTAGATTGTGTAAATATAAGGATATATTACCAATTTGTGATTGATTTTTGGCCTATAATATGGCATCAATACTAAAAGCAGGTAAAACTTTATTATACACATGCATATTTACATGTTGCTAAAATTTGAACTATAGCTGTTTTTATAAGTTCTATACACTTAGCCTGTTAGGCTGTATTAATGTTTCTCAAAGTTTATCTTAATGAGATTTACATTATCGCAGAGACTGTAAGTCTGTGTGCTTGTTTCTAAGTGGGGTAGCTTTAGGCTTTATAATTTACATCTTTAGTCCTAAATTCCTGCCTTGCTAGTTTATCTTTTGCCATCAGATTATACTTTACCCAAACCGTTGGAACATTACTCTTCCAGGGATGAGTTTGCTAGTTTTCTTTGGTTACCATTCTAAAGGGTATTAATCATCAAAGTTAGTAAAAATTACATCTATTTCTAGGTCAAGACCTTTATGCTGCTGTTTAATTCCATAAAAGGCAGTCTCATTTCATAGGAAAGATCAGTTCTCCATGAATGATCTTTCATAATTCAAGAATCATTGAATAGGAATAAATTTAAAAGTGGAAGAATTGATTTTTAGAGTACATAAATATACAACTATTGTTAACTTTTTTTTCCCCGCTTCAATACTATTTTTTTTTAAATTTTTTCAGCATTGTTATTCTTCCCCCCCGAATACATTTACCCCTGAATACATTCCCCCCTGAATACATAAATGAGCAGCTCACACATCTTCACATTTGTCCAGAATATTCTTTCATGTTTGACTTCCTTTCCAAAGTAACCAATTGCTGGGTGTGTTTTTCAAGTTTGTCACTGCACATGATCAATGCTTGGGCAGCATCTTGTAATTTTAACTTCTAGCAGCAAATGTTAACATAATAACCTAGTCACCAAGATCACTCACAGAAGTTCTATTGTGATTCATTGTACTGATCAAGGATGGGGTGAGTTTTTCTTCTAGTTTATAGTAGTACCAACTGTATTTTAAACACAGTTTATAAATTACTTGGCCAATTACTTTTGAAAACTTGCCACCTTGACAAATTTTTAACTTGGGAAGTTTGTTATAATTGAGAAGAGTGAGGCTTTAGTCATATTTTTATACAACTCAACTCAAATTTGCCTAAAATGCTACTGCTCTGCACTGGATTCGTCTATTACTTCCTAACAGTAATCACTGCTTTTTGTAATGCAGCTTTTCACTGCTTCAGTTGTCAAATCTCAGAATCTTTTCTTCACATTTTAATAATAATCATAAAGAACTTATGTAACTAGCACAGTGCCACTGTTTTCTACTACATTTAAAAGTTTTTTTTTTTTTTTTAATAAGACCTTATTTCTCATTCTTTTGTCATCTTTGATCTCCATGGAAATACCATAAAAAATCTAGAACTGAAATGTTAGTTACTGGAATTTTACATGTGAAGAAAGTAAAGTAGGCCAGGTGAGTGGCCTGACATCATTAGTGAGTTCGCAGGGGTAAGTCTGAGATCGAAGTTAAGGTCTCTTGGCTTGTTGAGCATATCTGTCAAATTGTAGGTTTCAGATCTATAGTTTTAGGCAACTGTCAAAAAACTATCAAAGATACATTAATGCAGGGTGCCTGGGGTGCTGTCATTTGAGTGTCTTGCTCTTGGTTTCAGCTGGAAATCTCAGGGTCCCAAGATGAAGCTCTGCCTCCGGCTCCGCCCTCAGTGCCTTGTCTGCTTAGGACTTCCTCTGCCCTGGTGGCCCCAAACCCCCTCCTCTCAAATGAATAATCAATCTTTTTTTTAAAAAGATACACTAATGGGAAGATGACCTCCTATATTCTAAGACCTGATAACTCTCTTGGCAAGAACACTACTTTGCTGGCTTCTGCTTATTTGGGGGAATCACTCTGTTATAGCCTTATGGTTAACCTGTTAGTTTCCATTTTGTTTTTCCTAACTATTTTTTTAAAACGACTAGATTCTGAATTATTTTGTATTGGTTGGTTGTTTGGCATTAGTATAAAACAGAGTAAAATAGTAATCAGTGGTATCATGATTTTCTTAACCATTAAGGAATAGGGTATTTGGGATATCCAAGGGCAGTTTGCAATTTGTGGGAGACTCTATAACCTGAAGATTGGAATGATTTCTTGATTTTTTGTTTTTAAAGATTTTATGTATTTATTTAACAAAGAGAGAGATCACCAGTAGGCAGAGAGGCAGGCAGAGAGAGAGAGGGGGAAGCAGGCTTCTGCCGAGCAGAAAGCCCAGTGCAGGGTTCGATCCCAGGACCCTGAGATCATGACCTGAGCCGAAGGCAGAGGCTTAACCCACTGATCAACCCAGGCACCCCGGAATGATTTCTTGATTAATGAACTTGTTAAAATCTCTTGCCTAATGTGATAGGCCTGGGTTTATATTGTGTATGTGTGGGTCTTTTTTTCCCCTCTAAAGAAGAGCTGCAGCTTCTACGCTTTTTCCATTAGGTTTACTAAAGTTTTGCAGTTTTGCTATGATTGCTCAGAAGCATTTAATGGCCTAGCATATTATTTTGGGTCTATATTTATCTAGCTACTTGTACTTAAAACACTGAAATGCCTTTCTTTCAATAAAGAGAAAGCTACTTTGTGAAGATCAGTAATGTAGGTTACTGTTTGATTTTGAAATATTTGTGTTCACATTATGTGAGGATAAGATTTTAAAGTAAGTTAGAATTTATTGCTGTAAAAACCCATATGCTGGGTAATTGTTCTATTAAGTATTCCCTACTTTAATATATGTATATGCATAAATGTTTAAAAATGTGAAAATTTACTTTGTATATTTCTCTGTTTAGAAGCCTAATTATATTCTTTTTGAGGGTGGTGATATACATTTTCATATGCTCTGTTTTCATATATTCATTTTAAAATAAGACTTTGTCCTTGATTTTTAAATTATTTCTAAAGAATTTCCTTTCATATGTGAATGCATTCTTTTGGTTAAATGTGCTTATTAACATTTTCATGCCCAAGCTTCTAATTCAAAGGACATCAGTGGTCAGAGTCACAGAATCCAGGCTTTCCTCCAGGTAATAGTGTGTCCCACTGATGTGACCTTGCACCTCCTAGGAAAATAAGAGTCATATTAGGCTCATGAGGACTCCTGGATCGTTTTTACTTAATATGTGAAAGTGTTCTGTAAACTGCAACTGAAAAACAGATATTAGACATTGTCATTGTAATTGAGAGCTTCCTAGATTTTTCCATGTATAAGGTACTGTTTTGGTTAATGCCAAATATATGGAGGAGATTCAAATGAACTAAAAAAGTCAGCCTTGCTGCCATAATCACATAGACCCCTGAATTCTAGAACTCGGTAGTAGTGTCTTCATACATGACTGAATTTTAAAGCAGTCATGGTCCTTGGGACTCAATATCTCTAGTAACAAATTGAGTGCATTTATTTTTTTCTCCATTCAAAAGAGAAAACAAATTAAAAGGGCCAAACCTGCAAAGACTTTTAGTTTAGGGAGCAGGAAGATCAAAATGAAAACAGAAAATAACCAGGCAGGCATCTTGGAGAGTGTGAAGTCCGATGTATTAGTAGTAATTGTAGCTATACAAGGTCTTTAAGTGCAAGGGAGAGAGATAACTGAAGAAAAAACGCTTATTCACATTTGGTAAAAATGAGGCTCAGAGAGGCTAAATAACTTATAAGTCTTAAAAAAAAAATCCAGGGACCTATTTCTTTTTAAGAGTGACTTTCTTGCCAGGGGAAGTAAAGAAGGATTTGATTTTTAGTTTTAATTTTTTCCCTTTCTTAATCATTGTTTTTGCTCTAGGATTTTGACAATTTCTCCTTCTGAGTGTCTTTTGAACTAATATTTGCCTTTTCCTAATAAAAATTGCTAAAAGTATAGATTTCCAAGCCCCAATTGAAAGCTTTTGAGTCAGAGTCTTTGAGAGTGGGGGTCCACAAATGCAGTCTTAATATGCCTCTCCTAGATAAACACTCTCAACCCTAGTTGAGAACATTAGAATCACCCCCTGTGCCAAACCTAGCAAATGTTCAAAGCTCCCAGGTGATTTCACTGTGTGTCAATGTTGACACATTGTCCTTAAAAGAGTTTCTGTATCATCTAAGGGGCCTTGTTAAAATGTACATTTGGAGTCAGGTTTCTGGGATGGGACCTGAGAGTCTGTATATCTAACAAGCTCTCAGGTGATACAATTACTGCTGGAGGACACTTGGAATACAAAGAGCCAATCTCATATTAAATTTTGTGAACTACCACCTACATTTTGTTCCTGTCATTTTTGTACCAATGATAATTAACCTTGACTATACACCAGAATCACTTGTGAATTAAAAAAAAAAAAATTCCTGGGGCACCTGGGTGGCTCAGTTAGTTAATCTCTGCCTTCGGCTCAGGTCATGATCTCAGGGTCCTGGGATTGAGCCCCACATGGGGCTCCCAGCTCAGCCGTGAGTCTGTTTCTCCCTCTCCCTCTGCCCGCTCATGCTCTCTCGCTCTCTCTCAAATAAATAAATCAAATCTTTTAAAAAAAAGTCCCTGGAGTTTCAGATATAGGGGCTCTGGGTTAATACTCAAGTATCTCTAGTTTTATTTAGTGCCACTGATGATTCTAATGCAATCTCAGGGTTTAGACCACTATGACTCCGTATTACTGCATGGTGATGTAATCTCTGAAACTTGCTTTGGTCTTTTATTGAGTGGCACAGTGCTTTCCAACCTTTTTCATATCATGGCACACATGGAAAATAAGAATATTTGTGTGGTATGGAGTGGGGAAGTGGTGTCTTCAAAGCTTGGATGTTCTTGGCCCCCAGGGACTCTAGTTCTCTCATCCTTAGCACTCCAGGTCCCACTGGTTGAGAAGCTTTGTAAACTGCGTTCCTGGTATTCATGGAGCTCTGAGAGCCGGACACACTATGTGTGTGTGTGTAGTGAGTAGGCCCTCAGTAAATGTTGTCTTGTTATTGCCTTTATCATTTATATTCTGTACTGTGTATTAGTGATGGGATTTTTTGTTTGTTTGTTTTGGTTTGTTTGTTTGTTTTTTTTTTTTTTCCATGTTGGAGTACAGGCTACATGCGGCTTTCCTGTAGCTGTCTTCTTTTCTGGCTACCCACCATAAATCCTCACCTAGATGGTAATCATATCTTGAGCCTTGTCCCTCCCTCCCATCCCACTTTAATAGATCCTGCCTTGAGAAGGTCACTACTAATCTGCCTTTTCAGATTTTTTTACAGTTCATAGACTTTGTGCCCTTTACTTCAGTGCCTAATGTGTTCTCTCATTATTTTATGTCCCTAAATCTTATCTCTCAAAGGTTTTATTTTTAATGTTGGCTAATATTTCTTTAATGTTGTTGGTTTCTAGGAAAATGCGTTATGCATCTAGTTGGCATTTAGATGCTTGTTGACTTTAGAGCACTTATAACTCTCAAAAATTCTAGGTGCTAGAAAGAAGACGGGATCTGAGCTTGTGTATACATGACTCTTTTCCCTTTTTAAACTGGGTCCCACAGGATGTCTTTTCACTTGTTGCTTCACTACACAGAAACTGGCCTCTGTTTCATTCTAGGTACTATAGACTGAAAATATGATTTCTTCGAATATTAATTTTATTGTAATATATATACCTTCAAGGAATGGGAACCCTTTGAGCAGTTTGGAATGCTTAGATATTATCTTTAGGAATGTATGTTTTTGTTTAGTTCAGTACATTCTGTAGTTTCTCTTACACAGTGATCATCATTTAACATTTCAACCCAGTGAGGTGCCAGGCATAATGCTAAGGGTGTCGATATTAAGATGAATTAAACACAAGCTCAGCCTCAAGGCCTTTGCATTCTAGCAGAGGAAGCTGTTGTGTGCATGACTAGCTATTTAGGTGCTATAATAAAGGTATTTTAGCTAGGGTGGCAGGATAAGCTTCACAGAATGCCAAGTTTGAATTCCTGTGACTTTGAAGGATGAAATAGGAGTTTACCGGCAGAAGCAAAGGCGTAGCCTCATAAAACACATGGTATTTTAGGGAATGGTTGTCCTGTGCAGAGGGCAGGAAGGGTGTGTGGTGCGGATTAACTGGAAGTTGACTAGAATGTGGGCTCCATGGTCTGAGCTATGGGAAGCCGTGGAACTTTTCAAAGAGGGGGATGAGATGCTTAAACCTGTACTCTTAGAAATTGACTTCATTCTCTAGGATGGATTGTTGATGGGGAACAAGGAGACTATTTACTGGTGTCTTTTCCATTTGGAAAGAAACTCTTAGACTCTGAATAGATCCTTGAGAAATAAGAAACAAGAAATTTCCCTCCCTTCTCAGTGGAAGAGGTTGAGTATAGAACTTGTCAAGGTTGACTTGGAAACCTTGTCCAATAGATTTAAGGGGAGGATCCTTAACCTCTTTTTGTCATTTGTCACTTGAGAGTTAGAAAGGCTAATACTCTTTAGAATGCTTTAAGTATGTATTAACCTCAATTTAGGAATAAAATATATTAAATTTCACAAGTCATTTTGGACTTACAATATATTTTTCCATATAAATATTGTTACAGGACGAGGTCATCAAATGCCCATGTGGGAGAGGAGGCAATTCTTCCCCAGTGGAAAAAAATAGAGGTTTTGAATTAGAACCATCTGCCTCCAGGTGGTTCTTGCCATTTATTAGCTTTGTGTCTTTGGGGGAAATGACCTCTCGAAGGCCCAGTTTTCCATTTGTAAAATAGGAATAAATACCCCCAAGGCCGAGTGAGAATCAAATGAGAGAGTTGGTGAAGTTGCTCTGAATTTCAAGGCAAATACTGGTTAGGAAGTACACACATAAGGGCAAAACGTAACCTGGATGGGATAGCGTGGTCCTTAACAGGAATGCCTGTTGCTGGTTGCAGTTGCAGGCGAGTCTCCTCTGGGGTTACCACAGAAGGGCAAAGGGAGAGGCCCTTTGGTTTTGTGGTTATATGGTTTTGTGGTTCTTGCTTTCCTCCCTTGAGGAGGAGAAAGAAAGAAAGGGCAGTGGGTCTCTAGCCCTAGAGTGCATGAAACTGAGTTGGGTATCTTAAAAATGTAAATCACAGGTGGCTCTACTTTCCAGCAATCCTGATGGCAGTGTGAAAGTTATCCACAAAGAAGCCCAAGACTTCAGAATCATCTTAGGAGGGGCAACTTGAGGAAAGGGAGGATGCTGGGAGAGGAAGTAAGTGCAGGCAGGGTTTGGGTGCTGGGTGGTGAGGGAATAGGGTTTAGGAGCCCCTGAAGATTGAGTGGAACCTATGGAAAAGCCCCCTCTCCCACTTCTTTTCTGTTCCTCCTGCCTTCCCTCCTGCTGCTGACTACTGTGGGCCAGGCATTGGGGGAGGGGCAGGAGGCCTCCCCTCCCTATTCTCCCAATGCACTGTACTTGCTGGTGTGGGGCCATCCAGAGGAAAAGACATGAATTTAGATTATTTCATTTTCCTCCTTAATTTTATCAGGTTGTGTCCATAATTCAGCAAACATTTGAATTGAGCTCTGTGCTCAGCTTTGTGCTAAATACCATAGTATAACTTTCTGATAAACATTGTTTCTGTCCTCAGGAAGTTACATTCTAGTTTGTTTAAAGGAGATTCTAATAACAGGAAGAAAACAATTTTCAGTGGAGAGGCTGTTCATCCCATGAAACTGAAAATCGATACATTGTGACGTATAATCTGGTATAAAATTTCTTTAATCAAAAAGTGGAAGGAGTGTCTGGTTTAGTTTCAGAGTGTTGGTAATTTAGGTGCTTCCAGCAAAACGTTAAGAACCTTTCAGAATTCTCAGCCATAGGATTGCAGTCTTTTGAATTAGATTACAGAGCAAACCTTCTTTCCTTGAATGCTTTTTTTCTTATGGGATAGGCTTAGATTTTTGAAATTTCAGTGTTGGTTTTTTTATTTCTGTTTTTGTTTTTGTAATGTTCTGATTAAAACAAAACAAAAAAATGCTATATTTACGACAGTCCCTTAGAATGACAAAAAATAGCATATGTATTAAAATGGAAAAAGAGATTATCAATTTTATTACACTCACAAAAGACTAGACGGGGTTGGTAATCACTGGACTAAATTTAGAGAAAATCGTTTATAATCTTTTCTGTAGGCAAGGAAGCAAGAAAAGCTCTAGGGGTGCCGTTAGGAATTTTTTGTCATTTTATGTCTTTATGCTTAAATTATATGCTCACAAGGCTGTATCTGCTTCACTGGGGCTTTCATTTTCAAATGACATATAGATATACACACATGTACTTACTTCAGTTTTGAATTAATTAAAGCGTAGCTAATATCTTTTTCTCTTTGAAGGGGCAGGGAGAGAGGAGGAGAAGGGCAAAGGGAGAGAGAGAGAATCTTCAGCAGGCTCCATGCTCAGCATGGAGCCCTATACAGGGCTTGATCTCATGACTCTGAGATCATGACCTGACTCGAAATCTAGAGTAGGATGCTTAACAGACTGAGCCACTCAGGCGCCCCATAACTCTACTTTTTTTTTCTTTTTTTTTTTTTTAGAGACAGAGAGCATGAGCAGGGGGGAACAACGAGCAGAGGGAGAAGCAGGATCCCTGCTGAACAGGGAGCCAGATGTGGCACTCAGTCCCAACACCTTGGGATCATGACCTGAGCTGAAGGCAGACGCTTAACTGAGCCACTCGGGCGCCCCTCTACATTTATATATAAAACTTAGTAGTTTCTGTAAAATATACTGTTTATATCAATAGATGAATTGCAACTTTCCCTCCCTTTTATCTTGTGGGGGGGGGGAAGAAGGAGGGGAATAAGACACTTTAAGGTAAGGTAAGCCTGGCTTTTGTCTTTCCACAGCCCCCCCCACCCACCCCATTCTCCTCAAGGGCCCATGCAGTGTAAGGCTTTCTTGTAAGAGTTCTTGTCCTCAACTTCGCTTTCTCTGTCTGCTCACTTTGCTTACACAAGTTACTCAAGCTAGTTCTGGTAAAGTACTTAAAAAGTATCTGACATGTAATAAGAATGCAAATGTTAGCTGCTTTATTATTATTACTACTAAATTGAAATGGACAAAGAAATTAAAACTACTGGGCAGGTTATGAATTGACCCTGGAGGCTGTGAAAGAGCTCCATTCAAAAGCCCAGAACTCTAAGAATTGTTTAGTACTTGAGCTATTGAATTAAAGGAAGGCACCAAAAGCTACTTGGTACCTTTGTTCTTCTGCAGAATTGTGGTATTCTGAGGAACTACAGAGGTGATGGCCTTGAGAAATCCTATTTATCACTCTGGAATTGTGAAGGTTAAAGTCTAATTTAAAAGCATATGTGAAGGGGCGCCTGGGTGGCTCAGTGGGTTAAAGCCTCTGCCTTCAGCTCAGGTCATGATCCCAGAGTCCTGGGATCGAGCCCCGCATCGAGCCCCGCATCGAGCCCCGCATCGAGCCCCGCATCGAGCCCCGCATCGAGCCCCGCATCGGGCTCCCTGCTCGGCGGGGAGCCTGCTTCCTCCTCTCTTTCTGCCTACTTGTGATCTCTGTCTGTCAAATAAATAAACAAAATCTTTAAAAAAAAAAAAAAAGCATATGTGAAATGCATTGCCCTTGAATTTAGTAGAAGACCTGATGCATTCTTTTACCAGAATTACTTAGTATTATTCTAGAAATGTATTACTGTTGTCAAATGAGAAGAAACCACAGCAAAATTATAAAATAGGAGCAAAATTATCATTTTTAAATAATATCGTTCAAAATAGAGGATTGAGGATGATAAACCAAAAAACTCTAAGAATTAATGATAGTTTAGTAAATGAGTAAAACAAGTACATTGCAAAATAAGTACACTTCAAAAATAAATACATTAACAACATCTAATAAAGTATAAAAAAGATTTCATGGATCTTAGTAGAAAAAATGTTCATTAAACTTACAAGAAAGACTTAAGAAATATGAATAAACTGTAATAGCTATATTAATTCTACTGATAAGATTTTTGTCAAGGCAATGGAAAAAGGAGTTGAATAATTGAAGGTATATACCATATTTATGGTTATAAACATATGGATTCCTACTGTCAATGTGTAGATTCTTTCCAAATTAATTTATAAATGAAATCCCAATTATAATCTCAAAAGGATTATCAAAGTATTTGTGTCAAGTGTTATATATGATAAAGATGGCATTTACATTTTATGAGAGGAGAATGATTTATTCAGAACACAATAGATTATTGAGAAAATAAAGCCTAAACTTCATTATTGCAGGGTTAAGTCTTTAAAGGCAGAAACCAAAAAGGAAATGGATGGTAAATTTGTCAACAACAACAACAAAAAAATCAAAATTTTGAAAGCTCAAAGTACCATATATAAGCAAATGTCAAACGACAA
This sequence comes from Lontra canadensis, assembly GCF_010015895.1. NCBI lineage: Eukaryota > Metazoa > Chordata > Mammalia > Carnivora > Mustelidae > Lontra > Lontra canadensis. Next base: position 35,008,669 of record NW_022630996.1, read on the forward strand.
ACATGGTTAAATATTTGCAGTTGTAGTGATCTAGAAAGAGTAACTTTTGTCTTGTATAACCATTAAGATCTCCTAGGTAGAGTGTATTTTTTAATTTTTTTAAATATAAATACTTCTTGGGCTACCTGGGTGGCTCAGTGGGTTAATGCCTCTGCCTTTGGCTCAGGTCATGATCCCAGGGTCCTGGGATCAAGCCCCGCAGTGGGCTCTCTGCTCAGCAGGGAACCTGCTTCCCACTTCTCTCTCGGCCTACTTGTGATCTCTGTCTGTCAAATAAAAAAATAAAATCTTAAAAAATATATATAAATATTTCTTTAAGAATAAAGGCAATAAGTTCCAGACTGGTTTTCATTTCTAAGAGCATTTTCATAGTTCAATTCCTTATTAGTTATTTAATCAGAAGCCTGCAATAAGATGAGTCTTGTGGCATAAGAAAATTGGTATTTTCTGGATTCTTCTTAGTACATTCTTTTTACTTGGACAGAAAGCAACTATTGATTTTCCTATGAGACTGATTTTATTATTACCTTGTTTTCTCTTCCTTACCTTTTCTTTTTTCCTTTTACCCTGATAAGAGAAAAAAACTCTAAAGGCCTGAGATATAAGGGAAGTCATTTTAGATTTTTTTCTAAGTCAGCATGACTATACATAAACTTGGTTTAAACCAAAAGCCTGATTTATGGCCTGCCACGCATACATTATACACCTGCTTCGTAAATGAGTAGCCTAAAGGAAAACCATCTTGTCTTTAAGATATCGATCAATGCTCCTACTCCCTGCATTCCTTGACATTAAAACTTGTGTTGCCTGCCTGTATGCTAATCTATAATCTTTTGAGCTTTTATAAGATGTAAAAAAGTATATAACAGTAAAAACTGTTTATTCCACAAAGTACTTTCTTCCCTGTGAAGAGTGTGTTTCCTGGGCAGCTGTCCTAACTTGGCCTCTAGTAAAGCTCCTACTTTTAGAGATTCTAAAATGTTTGCTTGTTTTGCATCAACAACCCCTCCATCTCTTGTTTTTATTTCATTCTACATTTGTTTAAAAAAATAGGAAAGCTTATCATAAAAATCCAGATATTGCAACAATATGCAAAAAGTGGTAAGCTCTCGTTTTATTCATCCCCAGTCCTGTGCCCTGAGGTCACCATATTTCTTTATTGTAGAGTTACCTTTCACTGCTGGTTCTGTCCCTGTGGCAGTGCTATTTGTGGAAGTTTCCATCTGAGGGTTTCTTGTGTAGTTTTTGTCAAATAGTAGGCCCCCATTTTGTTGAATGACTGAATGAATGAAATTTGTAGATATATGCCTAATTCTTTTATAGTCCAGGCTGTTGGATTTTAAGCCTAGCCCTGGGGTTTCTTTCAAAGAGTCACTCTCTTTCCCCAGTTGCTAAGAGTCCAACATCACACATCCCAAATGCTTATCTTTATAATGCTTTTCCATAAAGTGAAAACATTTCTTTATGCTAGCATACTAATTTAAATTTCTTTTTTTTCTTTCAGCTGCCTTTGCAGCAGTGTTGCACTGGTAAGATTGTTTTTTTCCTCTGGTGTATTTTATGCAGATGGTTACAACTCACCAAAGCAATTTCTTGTATATATAAAGAAATAATTTCAGGATGATAAGGGTGAATATATATTATTACATGCAACAAAATAGTCTGAAGTAGTAGTTTAATTGATAAATCAAGGTCAGAATAATGTAATTTTTTAATAAAAAAAGAGATCCATTATTAAAGAGGTTATATTTGAGACTCTGTTTCACTTAACGTTAATATAGTGTTCATGTTGAGAGGAAGATTAATTTTTTTAATCTTCTGGATAGAGTGAAATATGAATTTCATTAATCAGACATTTCTGAGATGGTAACCCAATGACATTTATAGTTCAATTTATAATTTTATTGTACTTGACTTAAATTATTGTTATTCTGGTTCATTCTAATTTTAAGATCTCATTTGAATGTGTTTTCTATTAGAAATTTTAGTGGAATGTTACGACAGAGTGGAAAAATAGATACAGATACCACTGTATTTGAATTTTATTACAAAATTATGTGCGAGTTTCTAGATACCTTTATTTTTGCTCTTAGAGTTTCTTTTAAAAATAATACTGAGTATAAGTGTCAACACTTGGTTTGTCACCCTTTTGTTTTTACAGGAGCCATATAACACACCTCTTTGAAAATGATCGTCACTTTTCTCACCTCTCAACATTGGAAAGGGAGATGGCTTTTCGCACTGAAATGGTTAGTTTTTATGTGATATTTTTGGGATCTAAAAACTTTTAAGCATTTTCTCATGGAAATTCAAAGATGTTCCAAAAAAGAAAGAGTGGACACCTCCCCTTGCCCATTCTGCAGCTTCAACAACCGGTGACACAGCCATTTTTCCTTCGTATACACCTCCACACATAGGAGACCTTAGACATCATATCATTTCATCAGTAAATACTTTTGTATGTATCTCAAAAGAAAAGAATTTTTTATTACCTACAGTACTATTGGCACACTTGAAAACAATGAACAGTGATCTCTTAATACCGTTAAGTGTCAGCCACTGTTTAAATGACCGATTGGCATTTTTTTTTTCTTTTTATAGTTGGTGTGTTTATAGTCTGGAATCAGGATTCAAACCATGTCTGTACATTTCATCTAGTTGATGTTTTTCTTAAGTCTTTTAATCTATAAATTCCACTTCCTGTTTTTATTGTTTTACTTTTTAGTTATGGAAGAATCCAGGTTATTTGTCTTATAGAATTACCTGTAGTAATTTATGTTATTTATTATGTTCACTGTCCAAAGTTCCCTGAAAATTGATAGATAAAAGACTTGATATATGAAGGCTCAATTTTTTTTTTTTTTGGGGGCGGGAATATTTCATAAGTGATGTGCATTTATTGTACCATACAAAGAGGCACACCAATCTGATTGTCTCACTTTCTGTGATGTCAAGATTGATCAGTGGCTTTAGGTATTGTCATGTTGGTCCTTCTGTTATAGCCTAGCTATCAGCCTAGATCAGGTCATTCATTAAGATTACCAAATGGTAATTATCTATTCTTTTTTCCCCTCCATTTGTTAATTGCAATTCTTCTATAAAGAAGAATTTTCCCATAATATTTATTTGGTTTCTATGATGTATAATTCGTACAGGTATGAGAGGTGAATACTTGATTTTTTTTCTTTTTATTTACCACTTTTTGGAAAAATGAGTTGGTTTCCTAGCATTTTCTTCTGGTAACCAATTGAGTACCTTCTTTCAGATTCTATCATTATTATCTAATGGATTTTAGCATGTTTTGTGAACTTACCCATCTTTAGCTGACGAGAGCCTTTGCAGTTGACTCTGTGTCCTTTTGATATGACCTCACTAGTATTCTATAGCTTTCTTACTTTCTAGTACTATTAAGACATTTTCTCTATAGACCTGGAATCCTCCCATTTTCCAAGGAACCCCAATTTCTTTCAGTGGCAGATGGTATTCAGAGACCACAAATTTGGTGCTAGAGATCTTTATTGCTACTACATTTGACCCTTAGAACAACAAGGGGTTAGAGGTGCTGACCCCCGTGCAGTCCAACATCCATGTATAACTTTTGACTCTTCCGAGATTTAACCATTAATAGCGTATTATTGACTAAAAGCTGATACCATAGATAGTAAGTTAACACATATTTTTTATGTTATCTGTATTCTATACTATATTCTTTCAACAAAGTAAGACAAAAGAAAATATTAAGAAAATCATAAGGAAGAGAAAATAAATTTATAGTACTGTACTCTATTTATTGAAAAAAGTTGAGGTGTACATGAAGCTGTGTAGTTCAAACCTGTGTTGTTCTAGGGTCAATTCAAATTTAGGATTAAGTGGTTTTTACTTACTTTGTTTTAAATTTGTATCTACTATTAGCCCAAGAATCTTGGTTTCATATTACTTATTTTTGTGAAATAAAAGTACCAGAGATTATTAAAACTAAGATGATTGAAAACATTTTAAAACTTTCTTGCATTCCTTTTTGACTTTGGGATATGTGCCATTAGGGATGCACAGTAGAATTACTATATCTTAAAGTTACTTGAAATCTTCTTCTAATTTGATAGTTAATTTCTCTATTTTATTTTTATTTTGATATTTAGGGACTTAAAAATTTTCATTTTACAATTAAATAAGATGTTTACATGATTCCAAAACAAACCTACGAAACAAGATAGGTTGTTGTGGTGTTCTACAGCTGCCGTAACAAATATACCATAAACCAGGTGGCTTAAAGAGCAGAGATTTATTCTTTCAGAGTTCTGGAGGCTAGAAGTCTGAAATCAAAGTGTTGGCGGGGCTGTGTTCTCACTGAAGGCTCTAGGGACAATCCTTCCTTGCCTCTTCCTAGCTTCTTGGGCTTCCTGGCAATCCTTGGTGTGCCCTGGGTGGCATCGAAAATGCTATCACTCCAAGCTGTGCCTCTTGTCTTCATAGGGCACTTTTCCCATTGTTTCTGTGTTTACATTTCCCTCTTACTGTAAGGATACCATTTATATTAGATGACCTCATTTTAATTTGACTACATCTGCCAGAAACTTACTCCACATAGGTTCATATTCCCAGGTTCCCAGTGGATATGAAATTCAGGGAGATATTATTCAACCTAATACAGTTGGAAATATTTTTAAAAATACTGATAGGAAAGCTAAACACCTTAATATCAAGAACCATTTTTTTCCTTTTCAATAAATATTGGGTATGCAAATTGCTTTCATATTGATGAACCTTAAATTCAGTTTGGAGTTTGACAGCTGATGGGTGCTGGCTACTAGTGCAGGTCTAGGCAACACTGTACAGAAGGTGAAGTTTGTTTCTTGTGTTCATCTGTCGAACCCTGTTCTGCCGCTTACCCCCTCACAAGGGGAGCAAGTACTAGTACTTGTTTATTTTTTTGATCCATGCATTATTCCAATCTTAATATCTGTCTGAATTCCCTCAAAATGAGAGTACCTCTACTGCACTCCTCCCCGATTCACACAGCCCCAGTCCTCCAGGATTTTTACCTTATTCTGAGCTGGAAGGAAGGAAAATAGTCTGTAAAATTAGTTGGCATCTGAATGTAACTTACATGTAATATATTAACATGTAGCCTTCCCAATATATTTGAATTTTTACATGTAAATCTGGAGGAAGGATGACTGATAACACCATTTTGGGGATTCATATGGGTAGTAGGGGGAAACATTTTTGGCTAGGGGAGATTTCTTGGATCCCAGTAACTTAAGTTCCATAGTAAACCGCTCACTTGCCCTGTTCATAAGATAGCCTTTTCTAACACTTAAATTAGTAAGGATATGGAGTTTCTTATTACATATGTTGTCTGAATTATGTATATTACTTTAAAAAAAAAGATTTTATTTATTTATTTATTTATTTGACAGAGAGAGAGAGACAGATATAAGTAGTCAGAGAAGAAGGCAGAGGGGAAGGGGGAAGCAGGCTCTCTGCTAAGCAGAGATCCTGATGCAGGGCTTGATCCCAGAACTCTGAGATCATGACCTGAGCCAAAGGCAGAGGCTTAATGCACTGAGCCACCCAGGTGACCCTGTATATTACTTTTAAATGTTGAAGCTCTTTTTGAAGATATTTTGAGTTCAATTATTTTAATTAAGACAAGGTTATACTAAAATATGTAGTTCTTTTTTATAACCCAAGATTCTATTAGTGATCAAACACCATGAGAATAATTGTAGCTATTATTTGCTTGATTGCTTTGTTTTTCAAAAACAGTGTATTTCATTTTTTTAAGCTGGTAAGAGGCATAGAAATTATGCATTTTAATTATAACTATAACATATGCTTGTTTCAGGGACTGTATTATTCCTACTTTAAGACTATCGTGGAAGCACCTTCATTTTTTAATGGAGTATGGATGATTATGAATGATAAGCTGACTGAATACCCCCTTGTTATTAACACATTGAAAAGGTTCAATCTTTACCCTGAGGTAAGTCACTTTTTCAATTGTGTGGTTTTTTGTTTTGTTTTGTTTGTTTTGTTTAAAAGTGTTATTGTATTAAATACTGATTCTAAATGTGAGATGTATTTCAATATATTATATTTCACCTCATTTTTTAAGAAAGATGTGTATGTTTTCTTGGAAAGGAATATGGAGAAAAGACTATTATTAATTTTGGTGGGCTTTAACTGATTTCATGGAAACCATTACGATTGCATGGTCTAGAAAATTTGAAAACTATCGAGATTTGGTGTGTTTGTAGAGATTATAGCAAGGAAGCACCATTACCTGTCATTTGCCAAATAATGTTTGCTCCCTCTCTGGGATTCTTCACTTAATTGAATGCTCTTTTTTGGGTGGAGTGGGGGAAAGGGGATTCACCCAGGAGGTGAGGGAGGAAGCCAGTGATATCAGTAACTTTTTTGGCCTCTCCTTTACCATCCCTGCCCTAATTTGACACATCCCTAAGCATTTTCCAGGGCTAAGCTGAGAGGTGACTTCTTCAGCCAGATCCTCCCTGACTTGATATGAGGGTCATCTGTTAATACACTGTCCCCGTGACTCCCGCTTCTTAGCTTACTGATGTTGCTGGACAGCACGTCCTCATGCCAGGGCTCTGGCTGCCTTGGTCTCTGGGGATCTCAAGCCCAGGCTCAGTACCTCAACTTATCTATCGGGGCTCTCAGGCATTTCCCATTGAATGAGAGAAGTCCTGTTTCCGTCTAGATCAGTGAGTAAGCTGATTGATTAATGAGGAGATGGAGATAGAGGAAATAGAGACAAATAAATAACCACCAAGGTGCAGTATTGGTTCACTAACGTACTGTTTACTGAGTACTTTCTATGACCATGTACACATTTACTGCTATAGAAATGGGATCACACATCTTTTTTTTTATAAGTGATTTTTTTGTCTTTTAGAATATTTTTAACAGTCTTGTGTCATCTTTTCTTCCTCAGAATCAGTTTTAGTGGCTATATATACAGTCTTCTATTGTTTATTTAGTCCATCTTTTGTGAAAATGTTCATTGTTTTCAACTTCTAAAATATTCTAGAGCTGCCATAAGCATCCTTGAAGCTAAATCTCTGTACATAGCCTTATGTTTTTTAAACTATAAATTTGTTGATGTGGAACTATATTTAGTTCAACAGAATATATACTTTAATGATTTTGGTATGTGTTGCCAGAATGCTTTCTAGATAGGTTATACTAATCAAAGTTACCATTGGCAGTGCTTTTGAAAATGCTTATTTCCCTGAATCCCTGCCAATTTGGTAGACAAAAAAATTAAAATCACAGGATATACTTTGTTCATTGCTATATATTTGTGTATATATGTATTTCATTCAATGCTATACATTAAAAATACATTTGAAATTTCAAAAGTAATTGCTTGCTTCTTATGCCCTTTGTCTATATTTCTATTAAAGTAGAAAGGAAGAGCTCATTTATTCCATGCCAGATATTAATACTGTGCTATATGGGAAAACATTTTCCCGCTAGCTTTTTGTTTGCCTTTCAACTTTGTGTGTGATCTGTATGTATTCTTTCTGTATAGAAATGCTGTTATCTATTCACATCTGGAGAAATTAGATCTACTCAAGAAGACAGAGTATTTATTTGTTCAACTCTTCTTTTGTGTACCTTACTAGGATTTTATATCTTTCAAAAATATAAATCTTGTGTGTTTCATGTTATATTTTATTCTTACCCATCGGTGGAGAGTTGAACACTGACCAATGAAGAATCTGTGTAGGGGATTGTGAGGCTTATTTTACTAGGTTTAAAGGGAGCTAAGTAGATGGTAGAGGGAAGGAAAATTTGATAACTATCAAAATATCTCAAAAATATTTTAGTAATGAAACTTGATGATCTCTTTTCTCTAAAAAAAATCTAAAAAATGTCTTTATTTCTTTAAAAATAGGTAATCTTAGCCAGCTGGTATCGAATTTATACCAATATAATGGACTTGATTGGTCTTCAAACCAAGATATGTTGGACAGTGACCAGAGGAGAAGGACTCAGTCCTATTGAAAGCTGTGAAGGCAAGTTTCTTTCCTTCTTTCCAATTTTTTTTCCAGTTCTTTGTTGGAGCACGTTAAACTTACTGCAAACTTAGTGATATAAAAAACTATTTTATTGTGCTTATGGATTCTGCAAGTGAGGAATTTGGGCAGGGTATAGCAGGGTTGGTTTGTTTCCACCATGTCAGAGGCTTCTGCTAGACTCAGGTGGCTTGGGAAGACTGAAATTAGTTAGAGACTGCTTCACTGGCATTCTAGCTCCCGACTGGGGTCCCTGCGAGGCTGGGCTCAGTTGGGACTCTCAAATGGGACACCTACATAACGCCTTTCCGCACACCTGGGGCTGTTGTATAGCACGTACCTCAGGGTAGTCAGGCTCTTCATGGGCTCCAGGTCGGACACTGCTTGGCCACTTCCAGCCTTAGAAATCCCATGTATGACTTCTGACGTCTTCTGTTAAGGCAGTCACCAACCCAGCCGTCATCAAAAGCAGGAGCAGAGACTCCCCCCACGCCTTTACAGGAGGCGTGTCCATGAGTTTGTAGCCCTGTTTAAAAACCACTGCAGCTCCTGCCGTGTTCTCATCTTTGTTCCGCGGTAGAGTCACGTGTTCGTATGGGAACCAAGGCAACCATTTAATGTATCTGTGCCATTTGCAAACTAAGCACATTTTAATATAAATTGCCAGACATACAAAGTAATTTATAGTTAGAACATATGTTTTGTTTTTTTTTTTTAAAGGATTGGGAGATCCTGCTTGCTTTTATGTTGCTGTAATTTTTATTTTAAATGGACTAATGATGGCATTATTCTTCATATATGGCACGTATTTAAGGTAAGACCATTCATTGAGAATATTTTGGTATGTGTTATAATACTATGTAGTAAAAATAGTGAGATAAAGATTAACTTGCAGTTCAGTTTTATAACTGTTATATCTAATACATCTATTTATAGATATAAAATTCTTTCCTATTTGAATGATTTCACCATTGGCATAGTCAGCTAAACTTAAAATAATTTTAGATGCTTAAATAAAGAGAATGGTGGAAATATTTTATAAATTTTAAATATTCATAGGCTTTTGAGCATAAACAGTATATTGTTTGCATAAAATATAAGGACCAGTCATCAAATGGTATTAATGACTATTTTGCTGACATTAAGATGGAAGTATACTCTTTACAGATATTTAATATCTGACCTGATTAATAACATCATAGTCCAGCAATATTCCTTAAACTAAAAAGATTGACAAATTTTTTAAGGTTTTTATGTTTCTTCTTCTTTTGACAATTTGTTACATTGTACACTTGCTTAAATATTTAACTTGAGAGTATCTTTAGAATTTTTTTTTTTAATTGCTTACTGATTTCTTGTTAGTACAGAAGTGTGAGCATAGGTATATGATTTTCAATTTGGGTTAATGAGTTTGAATCTACTATTATTCCATTATACTTGCTTTGGAAGTATGGCATTTTCAGTTTAGTACCTCAAAGATCTGCTGCATTCCTAGCTCAGTGTTTGAGCAGGTAACGGTTACTTGTTAAATATTTGTCAAATGAGGAAGTTATTAGAAGATCAATTTAGAATATATTTGCGTATAGATTTAAGATACTTTGATGCTAGTATTTCTGATTTAGCTATAAGAAAGTTCTTTTAATTATGTAACTGGGGGAGACGGAAATGAAAATGCATGATTAAAAGATGAGGTGGTAAATTTTGTTTTTGAAACAAGACACAAAGATAACCAAAAGTATACGGTAATCAGAAGAGGAAGCTGACTTGAAAGACTGCAAGGCCAGTGTGCCTGGTATCATGATGAGCCAAAGGTCTCTACTTTGGCCGGGTGGTTGGGGGGGGTGGTCTATCATTCTGCTGAGTACTAATGGATAGCTTTTCTACATTTGGGAGATTTGATTTTGAGTAAGAGAAGTTAAAATATGGAATGTGGCAATGTTGCTAAATCACTGATCTATATTATGCTATTTTTTAAAAAAAGAAAGTTTAAAGAAGAATTTCTAAACATTTACTAAACATTCAGTGTCGTTTTCTTATAGTGCTTGTTATAGCCATCATTTCAAAGGCCAAAGGTACACCGTCTGCTGTGAAGAGCCTGATGTCCTGGTTCTGACTGAGAGGTTCTAGGTGGTTTGGGCCCTGACCTCGGATTTCTCAGTCTTCAGCCCCAACAGTCCCCTGATAGCAGTTTTCTCCCTGCATAGGAGAATACATGTGCATTTGTCTAGTCAACATAAAGTACAGACCAGGTGGCTTCTTTTGGAGATGGCATGCTTGGGTTTTGAAACTATGTGGAGGGGTGAGATGGGAGCTGGAGCCATGCCGGGTGTGTGTCAGTGGGACACAGACAGCAAGGAGAAAGTGCTTATAATGCTGGAGGCAGGAGACATTTGTTCTGTGTGGAGGGTTCCTTTAATTGTGTCTTGGAACATCAGAGCGTTTTGGATAGGTTGGGGAGAAAAGAATCCTAGGGAGAGGCAAAGGTGGGCAACCTGGGATGTAGAGAGCGGATCAATTTTGCTAGGATGCAGATTATTGAGGGCCGTTGTAGAAAATGAAGACTGAAAAAATGGGTTGGGCTGGTTGATGAATGACCTTGGCTGGTCTGAGACTATTCCAGAGCCAGTGAGAGGAATCAGAAATCTGACCAGTAGAGGAGCAGGATTCAAGCTGAACTATGATCTCATGAGACCATTGATTTCACCTCTCACCGAGGTTAGCCAGTGACTACTTGAGCATGCTGTCTGCCAAACTGCAGGGTGATTTTAGAATCAGTTTAGTGGGTTTGGCCCAGGACCTTTTTTTTTTTTTACAAGAAAAAGAAAAGATTATAAACATCAATAAGAGAGTACACAACACTTTGTAAGATGGGTGTTATTTAGAGCAACTTCTGTTTGTTGATTGTATATACATGTCTACATGTGCATATGCTGAGTTATAGTCTACAAGTCTTATTTCTTGTAGTTTGAGTGTAGAAAAAAGATCTGTAGACCACTGCTTAGGGTAGCAATAGGGGTGACTTTGCTTAAAAGCATTTGAGTCTTGGGGCACCTGGATGGCTCAGTCAGTTAAGCATTTGACTCTTGATTTTGGGTCAGGTCATGATCTCAGGGTTGTGAGATCGAATCCAGAGTCTGGCTTTGTGCTGGCTGGGTGTGGAGACTGCGCAAGATTCTTGCTCTCCCTCTCCCCTGTGCCCCTCCCCTCCTGCTTGTTTAACCCTTGCTCTCTCTCAAAACAAAACAAAACAAAAACAAAAACAAAAGGCATTTGAGCCTTTCCAGAGAGCTGTTTTTTGGTTTCTCTTTCTGGCTCAGAAGGCTGTAACCTGTTTCAGCTTCACCCACTTGACTGCTCTGGTCCCTTGCTGGCCCCCTTCGGGTGTCCTTGACTCTTAGGCCCTCCTGGGTGCTCTGCCATATGCCGGTGCTGGGCTGTAGACACTGCAGTAGTGGCACAGGTTTCTCTTTCTCTAGTTCTTCCTTTGCTCCGTTTGCTAGTGTTTTGTTTTGTTTTAACCCTGGTTAATCACTTTAGCTCTATCCAAATACATCCTAAACTCGTTTCCTTCCAGCCCCAAATGAGCATCCAGTTCTCCCACATTATAGAGCCCCTTGTATTCTCGGGAGCCTTGGCTATTGCCCTGTGCCTTGAGGAGGGTGGGTGTGTAAATTAGATTCCAGTGGTGATCCTGCTTTATACTGTGTTGAATAAAGTCTTCTGTCACTTCTTTAATCAGTCTTTTTCATCATTTTTTAAAATGTTCTTGACGTGAGTATTTTTAGAGGTCTCAAATTGCTAGGTAGTTCATATTGTTTTCTTCCTTGGTGGTTAGTTTTGTCACCCTTCTAACTTTTAAAGTGGGATGAAGCTGCAGACTTCTTAACATGTGGGTTAAGAATAAAGAGGAGGATATCTATAATTGTGGTTAGAATCTTTTTATAAATTGTATTATATAAATTTACAGGCAGATTGAGTATGACATTTTTACTCCAGAAGCATATTTCTTTTAAGATAGTACAGATATAAGTTTTCTGAAGTCAGATAAGCCAATCCATTTCACAGAAAATGAAAGTGGAAGAGAAAATAGAAAACACAGCCAAATGGTGAAGTGGGGCTGGGCTGCCAAGCTCTGACTTGAGGAGATGAAGTCAGATGTTTTTGCAAATACAACTTATTCATGCTGTACCTCCTGGAATTCTCAGTATTTTAGTATTTTTAAAAGCAAAACACATTGTTTTTATTATTTTCTAAAAGCCATGTTGTTAATCCATGATTATAGTTATTTATTTTATAAGATGCCCTGACATGTGTCAGCTACAGTTTCTGGAGGCCAGTTTCTTAAGACTTGGTGTGTGTAAGTCTCTATTCTGTAGGGAGGAGGGCTCCCGGAGTGAACCTTCAGGGACTGTTAGGAGCTCCGCTGAGCTAGGTAGGATGGGGAGTTCAGCTGCCAGGTACTGGGGTAGTCGTTTATAGCAATAAGCTAAAAACAAAAGAGTTTAGCCTTCTATTACTTACTGTGATGGTGTAATAAGATTCTAAAACTGGAAAAAACACAGACTCCCCTGGTCCACTTCCCCCTCTGGAACAGTACCCGGGCTGAGATCGAGGGATTAGTGCAGACATGGGGGTCATCTCGCTGTTGAGGAAGCCCTGAACAAAAGGCTCCAGCATTTTATGGACACTGAGGTAGGAGGGGGGAGGGCGAGGGGAAAATGGCTAGGAATGGAAAAGTACTGGGTACTGAGTCAGACTGGGGAAAAGTGTCTTCAGGGTTACCCCCTTTTACCCCTCCATAAGTGGACTTCCACCCAAAGTCTCAGATAAAGAGACCTAGAAATGAAGGTGCTGGGGTTAGGAATGCAAAGATATGGAGGGCATGACTGGCCAGGGCATCCTGAGTCCTCAGAGACTGCATTGTACTGACCATGAACCATGTGTGTGTGAAGCGGGTAGCTATCTCAGTGAGGCCTGTCAGGTAAACCTTTGTCACTGTGTATGGTTGGGCCTCAGAAATCATATATAGGTTTTTAATCAGGAGTCCAGCTATCTAGGACATTAGTAGGCAAGGTCATGAGCTAGTCCTGGCATGTAGGGCAGGGGGATCTGGAAGAAATGCAGTGGGCCTGGTCCTGAATGTCCAGCAGAAATGTGATGGGAAGAGTTGTCCCCTGTTTCCAAATTCACCACTATGTACCCTGGCTCTCAAGAGCATACCAAAGCAGAACAATTTCTGTAGGTGAAATGAGTGTCTTTAGCTGATGCCAGCAGTAAGGCATGTAGAAGCCAAGACAAAATATAGACAACAATCTGTCCAGGCTCACTGGGGCATTATTCTCAGGTTAAATAAAACATGAGGATCTGGGCACAAGTCCGTACTTGATTATGGTCTGACTGTTTTCTGTTGTTGGTGTACATCTGTCACCTTGGCATTTTCCTTCACTATCCCTTATGATGGGATCTCTTATGCCATATTCTATGTATTCCTCTTTCTTGGTTTATTTTTTTACTCTGGCACATCTTCCATCTTCTAGAAGTTTTTGAGAATGAATTGATGGAAAGTAAATTTTTGAATCCATGTATGTTTGAAAATGCCTTTATTTTGTCTTCATGTTTGATTTATAGTTTTGCTTGAGTATTGAACTCTGGATTGGAAATCATTTTCCTTCAGAATTGTGAAGTCCTCACCACACTGTTACTGCTTCGTGTGGTGCTGTTCAGGCATTCCTAAATTATTCGGAATCCTAAATTTTTGTATGTGACCTTTTCTTCCCTTTTTTTCCTGAAAAACTGTAGAATCTTCTCACTGTCTCCGTGGTTCTGAAATTTCACAATAAGTCTCGCTCTAGATCTGTCTGTTCCCATATTATCTTGGGCATGTGACATGTTGTTTCAGTCTTGCACCTAATGCCCTTAATTTCAGGGAAATTTTCTTGGATTATTTCTTCACTTACTTCAGTCCTTTCGTTTTCTCTTTCAGAACTTTTTGTTATTTGGATATTGCATTTCCTGATCCTCTAATTTTCATGTATTTTCCCATTTTTAATATCATTGCTCTTCTATATTCTGGGAAATTCTGTCAACTTTATTTTTCCAACTCTTCTATTCAGTTTTTCATTTGTTATCTTCTAATTTTCAAGAATTTTTATTTGTTCTTTGAATGCTCCTTTTTAAAAAAAATAGTATTTTATTTTTATTTCATGGATTCAGTATCTTTCTTTCTGAGGATACTAATGATTTTTTTCCTCCCTAAATAATTTGGTATCTTCTAGTTCAGTTTTTTAATTCTTTTGGTCTTTACCTACCATGTTAGAAGTTTCCCTTAGCTATCTGGCTATCCTAGGCTGTCATGATTGAGACTAGAGGACAAAAAGCTGTATGGGAGCTCCAGATCGTGGGTGGAACCTGTTAACATTGAGTTTTTATATAATTTGAATAAATGATGTGGGAAGAACTTAGAGTGACTGCCAGTTCTTTGGTTTGCCTTTGGATGTAAAAGAAAATTTAATGTAACAAAGGTTTTTCAGGGTTGTAATAGGGAAATGAAGTGTTTCATAAGTTAACTGGAATACAAAATTATAGAATTTTTAAGAAGCGCCATGGTTGGAGGGAGAACACCTAAATGAGTTAGGAGACATTGTCTTCTATGTGAGAATACAATAAATTAATGCTTGCAAGTCACCTAGAAGAATGCCTGCTTTCAGAAAGTAGTTTTTAATTGAATGAAGTGAATAAACAAATTATTGGGGAAAAAAACCTAACCCCTTGATTATTATTTACAAAAGACACAAAAATGATACATTATCTTTCACATAAGCTTTGTTAGAATTTTACTAATTTAGGAAATATTTTTTTCAGGGACTCATCTGAAGCATTTACTCTGCAGATTCCACTTTTTTTTTTTTCAGATTCTAGTCTTAAGATTGTTTATTTACTGATGAAATATGTATCTAGCACTTTAAAAGGTAACTCTGAGGAAACAGAGTCACAGGAAAGTTACTGATCCTAGAGGTCAGACTTGGGCAGCAAACGGTGTGGTTAAATGTCATTTGCTGAGATAATGATCTAAAAAGGGACAGGTTTTAGAGAAAAGATGCCAATATTTTGAACCAATAACTTTCATCAATTTATGCATACTAACGAGAAATACTTATCTTTTAAATATTCATATACAACTGTTAGACCAAATGATTAAAGATGCGCTAGAAGGCCAAGTTAATAGAACGTTCCAACAGCAAAAAACAACAAAACTAAACAACCCACAGCAACATGGAGTTGAAAAAGTTTGAGCAGGTGTAATTCATAGCTTACTTAAGACATGCTTTTAGCCAAAAATCCATACTGCATAAACAGTAATGCTTGATATTTTAATGAAGCATGAACAACACACAAATCTCAAATAAAACAATGGAAGCAAAGCTAAATTGGCATAAAGAATAAGAAGTTCAGCTTTGCCTTAAAATAGGTACAGGAAGGGGGAGGTGTATATTGATTGATGTAAATAATTGACATGAAAAGCTACTCTGTTCTGCAGGAGAGTCTAAAAAGGACACTGAGTCACTTCATAGATAACTTTGGCTGGATCATGAGAAGAAAATAGAGAAACTGGTTATATTAACTATGACTATTCACTCTCACTACTCAGGATAGAAAGGAGAATGTTAGCAAAATTTAAAGGAAGGTTTGGCATATAGATTAATCTACAATGCCTTCAGGGCTTCTGGAACACATCTACAAATAAAATAGTTAAAAATTCTTTCTGGGGGGGGGGGCAGTGCGTTAAAGCCTCTGCCTTCGGCTCAGGTCATGATCCCAGGATCCTGGGATCGAGTCCACATCCAGCTCTCTGCTCAGTGGGGAGCCTGCTTCCACCTCTCTCTCTCTGCCTACTTATGATCTCTGTCTGTCAAATAAACAAAATAAATAAAATCTTAAAAAAAATACAGTCAAAAAAAATTCTTTTAGGTATCAAAGAAGCGTGAACTTTCAATGACCAAAGAAAATAATAGAGTAGAAAATCAGAAGATGAATACATTATGCTCGGTGACTGGTTGGTTCCTCCTGTGGAAGAAAAGGCATTTTCTGATGACTAGCTGTGTCTACAAAAGAATGGGCAGGATTTTCTGACAAGAGCTGAGAAGCCGTGGAGAACAGAGTGGAGACAGAGAAAGGTAAATATTCAAGAGGAGGATGATCAGAGACAGATCAGAGTGGTCACAGTGATACAGAGCAGCAGACATTAAGTCTAGAGAAGCTCATAAAAAGGATCATTAGAAAGTTCTCAAAAAGCCACCTCAGTGCAATAGAGGGAATGGAGAAGAGGAACAAGGGACCCTGGACCCTGACTCTGTGAGTTAAGACTCTAGACATGCCCTTGACAAAGGAGAACAGCTGTGAATTATGGAGAATGAGCTGGAGTACTAGGAGAGAACTTCTCTGAGGAGGCAAGTGAGAGAAATGAGCTCAGAGGAGCAGGCTTTCATGAAGGGTCCCAGATGATGTCTGAAAGTAGCAATAGAGGAAGCTTCAGCCTTATCTCTGGGCCTTGAGCCATATAGGTGCATGGTGCCATGAGGAAGGGAAACTTCTTCTCAGAGGAGGGTAAGATTTCATGGTAGGAGGAGAAGGAAGCATCTGAGTAGAGGCCAAGGTTTCCTGGAAGGAAGTTGTTCCCCATGCATTGGAGGTTCTTGAGGGCACAGTAGTAGGTCTGGATGGGGAGTCAAGCAGTGTGGTGGTTGGGTCACAGTAGACACTCCACTGAACCCATGGCTCTGATGATGAGCAGGTAGTGTGTCCAGGCCAGTGATCAAGGATGGCAGTGATAAGAAGTGTGGTGTGTTTGTCTGACAGTGTCCCCTCTCAAAAAGGAATGCCAGCCTACTTTTGGTTGGATAGTTTTTATGTTTTCATTTACTGCTGAGATACCTTTTGACTCTGTGCCATAGACAAGGCTCAGGCCCAGTATTAGGCACTATGCATGCTATGATGATGACCTGGGAAGTTCACAGTCTAGTAAATAAAATCATCTGTTTCTTGGCCCTGGTGGACAAAGAGTTAAATTAAAGGCCTTAATTAGTTGCCTGGAAGGACTTAATTAGACTGGAAGGACTAAGCTGAGACCTTTTCTTGCCTTCCTGATTATCATTCTTATTCCTCACCTTTACTCTCTGCAGCTTTCTTTTATGCTCTAGAGAAGCCAGAAGATCCATGTGTAAATTTAGGGGAAGATGCTTAGCTCTCAGCAGGTCTGCTGGGCACTTTTTCATCTGGCTAGCAAGGTGCTTGTGCCTTACCTCTCAAACTTGAGACTGGAATTCTCTTAATTCAATTATTTCTACATTATTCTTTCATTAGCATTCACGCAGCAGAAGTTATTTAATTTAACACACTCCAAGAGTTATTTAATAACGTTCTGAAGTAACTGTGATTACTTTTTCTCCTTGAATGTTGAACTTTGTACATCTTGTGATTTTTTGGTAAATCGAGGTACAAGTATCAGTGATTAACCAAGCCTGCCAAAATATGATGATTGATTTGAATCCATGATACTTAGAGATGTGAGAAAGAAGAGAATTGTAAATTATTAAATGTCAAAATTGAAAATTTTTTAAAGATCTTTTGCCCCTTCATTTTATACCCGAGGAAATTGAGGCTCAAAAGGTGAATGAGATGGATGAGTAAATGTGCAAACTTAGACTATTTTAAAATTTGCACAATGGGAGCTTTCATATTTTCTGATGGTGGTAGTATTACAGAAGAATCTTCTTTTTTTAACCACTAGGGAATGCTGAAATATCAACTGATGAACTATAATGGAAAAAAAAAATCAGCCTTAAGTTTTCTGATTATTACATCTTTTCTGTTTAGCAAAATAAAATGACCTATGTGCTAGTCTATAAGGATTGGCGGGAAAGGAGGAAAAATGCTGGGGACGCTATTTTAGAGTTATTTTAAGTCACACCATTTCAAAATGATCGTAAGTCAGATATTTATTGTAGATAAGCAAATTTTGTTCTCCCCTCCTAGCTATGCAAGGCATGAAAGTGTACCAGAAAATCTGCCTCCCTGGTTAGGTAAGCAAAGCTGTCTGTGTTTGTGTAAGATGCTGGGCGACGACCTGTCTGGCAGTTACTTAGTGAACAGAGAGTGATGTCACACTGATTCTACCTTTGGGAAGATATCCAGTCCCAGAGCCCCACAGGTCATATGGCAGTCGAGTATGGATCGAAGACTTCTTGAGCAGACCTCATCATGAGATTTGGTTGGGAAATTGGACTTGGGATTTTTCTGTCCTTGTCCTCTTTTTATCCCTGTCCCTTTCTTTACTCTGCCATTAAAAAATTTTCGATTTGTAAAATTTCAGTTTTGAATCTTTTTCTGTTCAGGGCATTTTTAAAAGGGAATTTTATATTAATTTCCCAAAGTGCTGTTGTTGTTTTTCAATTTCTCTTGTGTAGGTTGTTTTTGGATTATAACCAGAGAATGAGGAGTCTTTCCAGCCAGGTGTTCCAGATGCTATACAAATCATGTATATTCTCTGTATATATAGTCAAAATACTATATAGATTTATAAAATTGAGTTTATTGATGATCTCATTCAAATCCTTAGTATGTTTTCTTTAGCTTATATGACCTGCCAAAGTCTGAAAGTGTTAAAATACTATACTATGATCAGATTTTATCATATCCCCATATTTTTAGAAGTTTTAGCTCTAGATATCTGGTGGCTGTATTGCTTCTCCATAACGTTTTTATTTCAAGAAATAGAATTGAATAAATGGAGAGAGACATACCATCCAACTGAATGGGCAGAATTACCATCACATAAATGATAGTTCTTCCAAAATTATATGTAAATTTAATGACCTTCTGATCAGAAATCCAGCACTTTTTTGTGTGTGTTTTGTGTGTGAGAGGGAGCACTGGTTAGAATTACCTAAAAAATGTTAGAATAAAAATTAACAAGATAGTAAACAACGCGTGTTGGAGAGGATGTGGAGAAAGAGGAACCCTCTCACACTGTTGGCGGGAATGCAAGTTGGTGCTGCCACTTTGGAAAACAGTGTGGAGATTCCTTAAATTAAAAATAGAACTTCCCTATGACCCTGCAATTGCACTACTGGGTATTTACCCCAAAGGTACAGATGTCATGAAAAGAAGGGCCATCTATATCCCAATGTTCATAGCAGCAATGGCCACAGTCGCCAAACTGTGGAAAGAACCAAGATGCCCTTCGATGGATGAATGGATAGATGTGGTCCATATACACTATGGAGTATTATGCCTCCATCAGAAAGGATGAATATCCAACTTTTGTATCAACATGGATGGGACTGGAAGAGATTATGCTGAGTGAAATAAGTCAAGCAGAGAGTCAATTATCACATGGTTTCGCTTATTTGTAGAGCATAAGGAATAACACGGAGAACATGGAGAGATGGAGAGGAGAAGGGAATTTGAGGAAATTGGAGGGGGAGACGAACCATGAGAGACTGTGGACTCTGAAAAACAATCTGAGGGTTTTGGAGGGGCGGGGGGTGGGAGGTTGTGTGAGCCTGGTGGTGGGTATTATGGAGGGCACATATTGCATGGAGCCTTGGGTGTGGTGCATAAACAGTGAATTCTGGAACACTGAAAAGAAATTTAAAAAATAAATAAAAAATTTCAAGAAATGTTAGGTGGAAAGAACATAAATGTCCATCAACAGATGAATGGATAAAGAAGATGTGGTATATATATACAATGGAATACTATGCAGCATCAAAAGAAATGAAATCTTGCCATTTGTGATGACGTGGATGGAACTAGAGGGTATTATGCTTAGCGATATAAGTAAATCAGAGAAAGACAATTATTGTTTGATCTCCCTGATATGATGAAGTTGAAAAGCAACATGGGGGGTTTGGGGGTAGGAAAAGAATAAATGAAATAAGATGGGATCAGGAGGGAGACAAACCATAATCTCATGAAACAATCTCACAAAACAAACTGAGGGTTGCCAGGAGGAGAGGGGGGTACAGAGAGGATGGTGGGGTTATGGACATTGGGGAAGGTATGTGTGTGGTGAGTGCTGTGAAGTGTGTAAACCTGGCGATTCACAGACCTGTACCCCTGGGGCTAATAATACATTATATATTAATAAAAAAATTAAAAATTTAAAAAATAAAATGTTAGAATACTTAGGGATGGAGAATTTTCCTTATCATATGTTAATATTATAGTAATGAAAACATTGTGATATAGAAAATATAGAATTAAATCAATTGACTGGAATTAACAGATTCTAGTATTGTGAGAAATTAATGTATGATAAAGGCTGAATTTCATTACACTGGAAAAAGGAATGTTTATTAGATAAATGGTGTTAGCATAATTGGCTATCTGTTTCAAAGAGAACAAAATTAGGGCTTTATACATACATTTCTGTAGGTGAAAGATTTAAATGTAAAATACAATGATACTAGAAGATTTAGAACACTGTGTCATTTTGAGGTAGGAAAGATCTTCACAGACAAAACAAGGAATGAAGAAGAAATAAAGGAAAATATTGACATTTAACCACATAAAATTTAAAATTTCTTTTTGGCAGAATACACCATAACTTATATCAAAAGACTTAATCACACATATAACAGTCAAAAAATTGATACCCTTAATCTTTGGATAGGGAAATAGACGATCCAATGGAAAAATGGACAAGAATGTAAACAGGCAGTTCACAGAAGAGAAAATGCACATTGTTCCCAAAACCCATAAAAACGATGCCCCATACTAGTAGGCAAGAGGTACAAATCAAAATAACAGTGAAAAAAAAGTTTCCGCCTACCCAATGGGCAAAATATGAAAGGGTCTGGACACATCAGATGATGTGTTCTGGAGAAGCAGACACCTCATACACTGTGTGTGTGGGGGGGTGTGTGGATTAATATGGCATTTTCTGGTTCACAGTCTTTGACATGGCAGTTTCACAGTTAGGTCTGTCCTGTAGGAATAAAAACACCAATATTTACATGTACAAGGATGTTTATTTTAACATGTTTCTGTAATAGTAAGAAATTTAAAAATATCTATATGTTTGATAATAGGGAAAGGTCTAAACAAATTATAGTACATTTGTCCTATGCAATGTTTGACATCTATTAATAAGGATGCCTCGGGTTACGTGTATTGATTAGGAATAATCTTTATAGGGGCGCCTGAGAGGCTCAGTGGGTTAAAGCCTCTGCCTTCAGCTCAGGTCATGATCCCTGGGTCCTGGGATCAAGCCCCACATCGGGCAGGCTCTGTGCTCAGCAGGGAGACTGCTTCCTCCTCTCTCTCTCTGCCTGCCTCTCTGCCTACTTGTGATCTCTCTCTGTCAAATAAATAAGTGAAATCTTAAAAAAAAAAAAAAAAGAACTTTGATTATGTCTATCATCACTGTAGCCCCAAAACCTGGCATAAGATAAGCATTCAGGGGCGCCTGGGTGGCTCAGTGGGTTAAAGCCTCTGCTTTCGGCTCAGATCATGATCCCAGAGTCCTGGGATCGAGTCCCACATCGGGCCCCTCTGCTTCAGCAGGGAGCCTGCTTTCCCCTCTGTCTCTCTGCCTGCCTCTCTGCCTACTTGTGATATCTGTCAAATAAATAAATAAAATCTTAAAAAAAAAGGAATAATCTTTATAATAGATGAATTAGAAAAAATAAATTTCAAGGAGGTGTTAATAATGTGATCACATTAATATATGGGTATAGAGAAAGATTTGGGCAGGTGGACACACACACAAATGTTATTGATTATCTTGGATGAATAGGATTGAGAGAAGGGTGGCAATGAGGAGAACAATTTTCAAAATATATAGACCTTTGCACTTTTCTGCCTTGTTGGCATAAGTTCAAAACATTACTATTTATTTATTTTAACCCATAACTCACACTTAACTAATTTCTTATGACTTGCCATGAAGCCTGGTGTTGGCCTGTTGGTTGATTTTTTAAGGGGTGCTGGGCCTCTGAGGGGAGAGCCCTGTCTTCCGCTCCCCAGCCTGTATGACTTTCTGACTCCTTTATCTGTCCCTCTTATTTCTGTGGATTCATCACTTCAGCCATTTTCTGGCCAAAATGTTGTTTCTTTGCCCTTTTATATTTCATTTGTGCTGGTCTAGGTTGATAATCAGTAAAGAAAAATCACACAGTTCCATTAGTGTCCTGTAAATTTGTGGTCTTCCAGCTTCCCATGATCCCTTAACATGGCTCTGCAGCCCTTCTGTTTTCCCTTGTTACCTCTGCCCTTAATGCAGGTGGTATTTCAGACAACCCCCTTCCTCAAACTTCTCGTGCTGCCATCTCTTCTCTAGAGCAGCAAGGGGCTGGAGACTCTGTAGGGAAAATGGCAACTCCATAAACCACTCGCTGCTAAACATGCAGACTTAACCCCTTGTCTTGTGCTGAGGCTGACTGGCCCCCTGTGCTGGGACTGCCAGCCCCCCTGTCTCCTGGGAGGCTGGGAGGGATGCGGAAGGGGTGTGTGCTCTCTGCATGGGTTAGCCCAGCCATCTCCTCTATCTCCTCCATGTTTCCTCATTTGTATATCCCCTGGAATAAGTAGCATAGCCTAGAATACCTGTGTCTGATTCCTTGTTACCTCCCTGGCTTGTCTGTGTTCTACACATGCTTGTGTAGAAAGAAGGAAGGATATTTGGGTAAAATAATGAGAAAACAGCATGAGTTAAAGAGAGTAGAAGATCTCAAGAGCAAAGTGAAAGAAATGACAGAACAAACCTAGAACAGCCTTTCTTTCCTATATCCAGATGCTTCTGGCCAGGGTGGGAGGAGAGTGGGGGACCTGCATTACTCTTACCAAGCAAATGAAGGTTTATTTGTTAGGACAGCCAAACTATGGCATTGTGATTTCTTAGCTAGAGTTAGAAGCCTGATGGTCCTATTTTGATATTTGTGTTCTTTTACACGTTTCTAAAAACAGATGAAAGATGAAACTTTATAAACTGTGTTCTCCAAGCATGTTCTATAGGAAAGTAGCTTGGGATGGGTCTTGGGAAATACCAAATTAATTAAATCTTTAATGTGCTGGCTTGCTTTCTGAATTTCCAAGTGTGGTGTTTTTTACCTTTATGACCACAAAGACTTTTTCTGCACTTCTGTCCTCTTTCCTGAATGTATATCATGTGTCCCTAGAAAAATAGTTTGGGAACTGCAAGAGGACACAAATATGTGGCACTAAAGAAGAAAAAAGAGAGAAAGAAAAAGGTCAGGTTGCACGATGCCCGGTAACATGACTAGTCACCATTTTTTATTCACTGTCTTTTTTTGGTACATTTTGAAGATGGAAGATGCCTTTTTAAAAATGAAACTTATTTTGACTAATGATACTATAAAGGAGATAAACTGTTTTGTAAATAAGCATAGTAGAATTCTAGTGTGGCTAACACTTTGTGTAGAAATGTAGATTCAGAAGTTTGTCATATTCTATTATTTCATGGTTTCATTAGGATCGACCTGGATTTTTGTTCTTTGAGTTATGTTCTTTATCTTCTTTTCTAGCGGCAGCCGATTGGGAGGCCTGGTTACAGTGTTGTGCTTCTTTTTCAATCATGGAGAGGTAGGTTGTCAACACCTATTTTCAAAATTGTATTTTTAGAAATACAAGTTTCTTCTTGAAGTAGTAAGTCAAATATTCTTAAAAAATTTTAGGAGATTATACCTCCAGAACTACAGGTTTCTTTTTAAATTTTAATTTAAATGTAGTTCATGGTAGCATTCTTTAAATGTTTGGTCTTATTTTAATTCAAATTTTAACACTAGTACTTATCTTAAGTTAACTTTTCATGAACATTATATCCTTTATGTGATATATCTCTTAGTGATTTGAATAGTGGCTCTGCGTCAATTCTTTATATAATTTCAAAGTGTGAACGTTCATGTTTAGCTATAATATAAATAAGTTGACCATGGATAAAGTTAATTTACTTGTATGGGAATAACTTTTTTGGTAGGAGCTATATAGTATGTTTCTATTTTAATGCATCTTATTAAACTTGGTTGTATTTTTAAGTCTCCGTTTCAGAATATTATATTTTACCTGTAAACTTGCACATATCCAAGGGTTTTCTAAAGAGAACACTATTGTAAAAAATATTGACTCTGGATCCAAGCTACCTGTGTTCAAATCCCGGCTTTGCTGTTAGGCAGCTCTGTAACCAGAGCAAATCATTAACCTCACCTGCCTTAGTTTCCACTTTGTAAATGGGTGTAATGATGGTACTTATCTTATGGGATTTTTGAGGAGTTTAAATGAATTCATAAGTGTAAAGTGCCTGGAGCAGTGTTTGGCACATAGTAACCATTATGTAACTGTTACTTTATATTATTATTAATAACTTAATTTAGATAAAATTCTAATAAAAATTCAGAATACCAATGAAATCCTTCCACTGTATCAGTTGTAGTTGTAAATGAATTTTTATTAATATATCTCTACCTGGTTTTCTTTCATGGTAAATCTTGTGTGAGAGAAAGAGAAGAAAGGTCTTCAGCTTGTTTTGTGTGAAGTAAATTAATCCTTATGCATTTATAAACTCAGTGTGTATACTATTTGAATATGCACATGTTACAAAGCCTAAGAGTAATCATACTAAAACTGAACTGTAAAGTCAAGGTTGAACTTCTTTTTTATTGTTCAGTGGATTACTAATGGATATTGAACCAACATATGTTTAATATTTAGAATCACAGAAATTTAAAGCTAAAATGGCCTTATGAATTAGAGCATTTGAGACAAATCATTGCAATATGGCATGGTCTGACTTTTCCAGAAAAAAAAAGATTTTTTTTTTTGCCTCTTCTTGACTGTGGATGCTTTTGAATGTCATAGCATGGACACAGAACTTGTGGAGGTTCAGATCCTGTGAGAATGACCTAAGAAATTGGAAGTAACTTCTTAAGAGTGAAGGAAAGGAGCAGCTTTGAATGTTTGCAATAAGACATTGGAGGAAAGAGAGAAAAATTTGAAGTCAAGGTCTGCAGTTTTAACGACAACTATTTGTGAAGCAGAAAGGTCTACTGTGTTACCCTCAGTCTAAATTAGAGGCTGTCAATTCCTGATCTTACGTTTTTCTTAAAATTTTGATACTCATGTAGCATGAGCATCATTCCTTACAAAGTCTTTTCAGTTTATACCAGTGAAATTTGGACTATTTCAGTTCATTTTTCAGGTTGATAGACTTTTTTTTGGGATACCTTTCAGCTATTTGGTCTGTTTATTTTTTTTATTTTTTCAAAATCTTTAAATTTTTTATTTTTTTAGGAAATTAAAACAATTTTTTTTAATTTTTAAAAATTTTTCCTTTTTTTTTTTTACTATGTTAATCACCATACAGTACATCATTAGTTTTTGATGTAGTGTTCCATGATTCATTGTTTGTGTATAATACCCAGTGCTCCATGCAATCCGTGCCCTCCTTAATCCCCATCACTGGGCTCACCCATCTCCCCACCCCCCTCCCTTCTAAAACCCTCAGTTTGTTTCTCGGAGTCCATTGGTTCATCTCCCCCTCCGATTTCCCCCTTTTCATTTTTGCCTTCCTTCTCCTAATGTCCTCCATGCTGTTCCTTATGTTCCACAAATAAGTGAAGCCATGTGATAATTGACTTTCTCTGCTTGACTTATTTCATCTAGCATCATTTAGCATGACCTCCTCCAGTCCTATCCATGTTGATGCAGAAGTTGGACATGCTTGCACATCACTTTCTAGTTAGGAGAGGGTAGACTAATGTGATTAGAATTAGAATTTCAGTTTTACTGAAATAGTCAAGTAGGGAATCATACTTATATCAGTAACTTAGCTTTCGAGTAGAAAAGGGACCATTTGTAAAGACATTAAAATTGAGGGAATAAACTGTAGCTTTGGGTAAAATAAGTTAAGAACTTAAGTAATTAAAATAATTTAATATTTATTTTGGTTTTCAGACTGTGAGATTGAGACCCAATTATTTTCCTAAATTTTAAAAATGTTGCCCCAAGTCTATAATTTTTATATGAGGGAAGTATCTGCTGTGGTAGTACCCATTCCCACATTTAGTGAACTCTGTTCGAGTGTCACAATGTACTCACTGAAATTGCTGGTGGGTTACTGACTGGTACTTGGTATTCCTTTTTCTTAGGAGAGTTATGCTAATCATGCCAATGAGTGGTTTATATACCAAAAAAATAGTTGTGAGTTGTTACTTGCTTTTTTGAGCTATTTCCATTATTCAGTTCGCTCTGTATTTGAGTCTAAGATAGACTATGATGTACTTTTGAAAATACTCTTTCACTCAGATGGTTTTACAAGGGAAAATTTTGGCCTCAACAAAAGAACTGCAAGATGTGTAATATAAAGGGATTGATCAAATGATTTAAAACAGAAGTTGAAACCTTCAAATCTGGAACCTGTGAAGATGTAAGGAAGAACTCACTGATTGCTCATAGTAATGATCAATAATATTGAGGCTATACATTTCATAATAAAAATTATGTTGATGTTTTCACTTATCAAGCTTTTTTTATTAAATGTTGACTCTGTCCCTGTTGAGAATAATTGCTAAGAGAAACGCCAAAAGTTTTGCTCTGCCTTTTAAATTCTTCCTTATTACAAGATCAGATGTATGTTCCATGGCTTGATGCTGTCGGATTTTTATCATGCTGACTGGAAAGCAGTTAGAGGAGTATATGGAAAAAAATGAGATATAATATTTATCTTTAATTTTTGACTATTAAAAATTCATTATATGTGAAGTAATTTTGTTTAACTTTTTCATGATAAGATTTTTAGGAAAGTTATTACCAGGCATGATTGATGGTGTTTTATATAAAATACGCTCACAGATAAAAAGATAGGCACATTTATGAGGAAGAAAATCCCCCCTTTTTTTTGGAACCTAAGTAAATCTAAGTAGTATATGAAAGAGGCATATTAGAGGCATATCTAATTAACCTTTCTTTGTTACCCATAACATATTTCTGACCCATATTAGTTTCTTAAGTATTTTTTAACTGATTTCTAATTGGTTATTGACATATTTATGTTATTTATGTAAGATTTGGAAAACAATTCTTAGAACACTTTGAAGAGAGTCTCTTTAATCCTTAGAATGTTCTTGTATGGTAGATAAGTAGTAAATAATAATGTTCCAGTTTGTATAATATTTGGAAGCACTGAAAGGTTAAGTGTTTGAATCAAGGTTGTGAAGCGGGGACAGGATTCTAAGTTTCCTGATTAACCAGTAATCTCTCCAAATTTCTTTCAGCACAGATGGTTCTTAGGGAAGCAGGATTTCAAAGATAATACCACGGTTTATCTTTCACAAGTGAAAAGTACAGAGATCTTTCCTTGCTAATTTGTGAAACTTTTTCTCTTCCCTTTCTCTCTGTTTCTCTTTCTTCTTCTTCTTCTTCCCTCCTTCCCTTTGTCCCTTTCTTTCTTCACTTTCTTGTGGGGTCCCATTTGGGCCAGGACATTTATTCTGGCTCTTCTTTTTATTCAGCTCAATAAAGACCGTGTATACAGAGGGCTTACTGTATGCCAGGTACTTGTAGATGCCTAGGATTTGTTGATA
The DNA here is from genome assembly GCF_010015895.1 of Lontra canadensis. Taxonomy (NCBI): domain Eukaryota; kingdom Metazoa; phylum Chordata; class Mammalia; order Carnivora; family Mustelidae; genus Lontra; species Lontra canadensis. Next base: position 35,036,312 of record NW_022630996.1, read on the forward strand.
AGTCAGTAAAGCAAAGATCCCTGTCTTTGTAGATAATCATGTGAAAGTGGGACCATCTTCTACCTAAGGTGGGGGAATACTGGCTTATATGGGGAGCAGCAAGGAGGCTTTTGTGACAGGAGCAGAGAGTGGATGAAATGAGGCCAGTTAATAACGGGAAGTGGGATATGGAAGGAGCCTTTTCTCTAGTCCTTGCTGGTCATCGTAAGTTTCATTTGAAGAAGGTGGGAAGGCCATTGGAGGGTTACATGCAGAAGAATGATGCAGCTTACATTATTTTTTACATTAATTTGGAAAATAGTATGAGTGCAAGATGCATTATTTATTCAAGCTATTGAGAGGTGTGCTTATGGATTTGTGAATTTACACTAAACTTGCATTAACTCCAAAAGTCCACAAAAAAAAAAAAAAAAAGAGTGTGCTGATCTTAGATGAGAATATATGTATTGCTTAGATGAAAACTGCCTAGAATGTAGTAGAACTAGCCTAGCCTACAGCCCACTTCATGACCTGGGCCCCTCTGGTTCTCTCACTGCTGTCCAGGCTGTTTTCTTTGCTTCAGTCCCACCGTCCTTCCTTCTCTAGTTCCCAGAGAGGAGTATTCCTTTTCCTTCCTTAGGGCTTTGGTACACACTGTCTCCTTTGCCCTGCATACTTCCCTCCCTTTTTATCACCTAGTCTTTCACATCTGGATATTTGTGTTTGGGTTTCAGTAATATTTTTTGTCCTACTGATCTGGGTTTCCATCTGGTGTAATTTCTCTTCAGTCTTAAGAACTTTATTTAACATTATGGTAAAGATCTCTTGCCAACAAGGTCTCTTAGCTTTTGCCTGTCTAAAAATGTCTGTATTTTGCCTTCATTTTTTGAAGTGTATTTTTGCTGGGTAAGAATTCTAGGTTGGTATCTTTGCCTTTCAGCACTTTAAATGTCATTCTATTGTCTTCTGGTTTCCGTTGTTTAATGAGACGTCAGTTATCGTTCTTATTGTCACTCTGCATGTGGAGTGTCTCTTCTCTGGTGGTTTGAAGACTTTCTTTTTATATTTGTTTTTTATTCGTTTGATGGTAATAAACTTAGATGTGGTCTTCTTTGTATGTGCCCCGTTGACAGCTCACTGAACGTCTTTGTTCTATGGGTTGTTGTTTTTATCAGTTTTGGAAAAATTTTAACCAGTATCTTCTCTTCATATATTTTGTTTTTCCCATTTTCTCTCTTTTTTGAAGATTCTAATTCCATGTTGGCCACATATGTTTTTTTGAAAGCATTTGTAAGTGCAAGATTTAACACAGTATTGTAGTTAACACTAAGGAATGTAAAGCAGTATTATAACTAGTAAGTCTGTGTAGCATTCAGAAGTGGGACAGTTTGTTTTAAACCTAAACATTATACCAACAGCAATTTATAACTAATCCTACAAATGTCTCCTCTAGTCAAAACTCTTGGAACAAACCTTAAATATGATCTCTCTGATGCTAACTATAATTTATAATTCAGTAGTTAGTTATACCCCTATTTAGTTTTACATTAAGGAGAGAAGTATATTACATTATGATAGATTTCTAATAGTATAAGTGAGCTATTTTGAAAGTAAAGCTTGACAAATGAAGCTCCCTATTACTAAAATTCCTTGGTTTTTGATTCTCAAGTAAATGATTTAAAATTCAGGCTTTCTAAGGAGACAATAGGAGCTTGTTCTTGTCAATATCTAGGCAGTATTATGCCGCAGCATTATTCAGTGCTTTGAAATGTGTGCTAAAAATTATATACTCTAAGAGGACAGTTAAAGGAAAGTCAGATATTCATTGAGTTCATTTTCACCATTGAGGAATGTCTTATATTTTGCCTGAGTGCTTCATACAGTGATGTAATGCCTTGTGAAGGAGTTCGCACATTTATTCCCTTCTTTAATTCCTAAATTTCAAGATAATGCCTTTAGAAGGCATTGGTGTTCTGAACTGTCCACCTATATAGAGAGCTGTATTATAATTATGATATTTATTTGTTGAAACTTAAGGTATGATTAAAGCAAATCTGTTTACTGTTTTCAGATTAGGTGGGGTCATCTGGACCAGCAGTTATGTTTGTAGCAGATCTAGTGAAGTCCGTTGTGTTATTGGAGAAACAATAAGAAGCTTTCACATATTTACGTTCATTCACTCTTAACATTGTAGAGGCAAAAAATCTTGCTCTTTGTTTCAATTCTGTAATTTAGCCTTCTCATCCTACTTTACAAAGGGTGCAATTGAATTTGAGAGAATTGAGTGCCTTCAGCTATTAAAAGAAATTTCTAAGGGATGGCAACATAGTTGAAATTGGGTAACAAAACAATGTGAGTGAACAGTCTGTATGAAGAAAATTCTCTAATTGTACATTACAGGGTTAAAATATTTTCTCTTCTTGGTTTTTGCACAGAGATTGATAACTTTGTAAATTGTGGTTATATATCTCTACTATCAATCATATTGAAATTTCTAGTTAATTTTGTGAACCAACGGATTTTTTAAATTGTGTTCCAGTAACAAAAAATACACATCAAAAAAGACTTTTTCAATTTTTTCAGAATTCTCTTGTGTGTATACTTCATTTATAAATATTTATGTTAAATCTCGTAGAGGATAGTGAATTTTGGTTAAAAAGAGAAGTAAATTGGCTCAAATTTTCTATAGCAATAGTAGAAAGATTTAATAGTCCGAGATAGAGCTAAAATAAAGGAAAGGCTTATTTCCAGTATGGTCTTTGTAATTCCATATAGTTTTTAACTGCTTGACTTGAAAGATGTCGTGATTTCTTCTAGTGTGACTAGCTTAGTTGGGGTAATATCAGATTATTTATATTTCATCCAGTGTAGTGTTCCTCTAATTGAAAGGTAGACTTATTAATTTATTTAGTGTAGATGCAAAAAATGGTACACTGCTAAAATTGGGATGGAACATTTTTTTTTTTTTTTCATTTTACTTATCTTAGAGCATGCGTGTGTGTAGGGGGAGGGGCAGAGGGAGAGAGAGAATGGGATGCAACATTACTTAATTATGCCTGAAGTGAGTTCTTCAGTAGAGATGGTACATGACATTTTAGGACTTTTGTTATTTTGTATTTGAATCCCTCTTCCCCTTTTAAATTTTCGTAGCCCAGGGTAGTTTGGGCAAAAGAGAAGTAAAAACAGAAATCGAGTGCTCTTTTTTAGGAGCACTGTGAATAGAAATGCTAACGTTGATGACTGCAAAGAGTTTTCAAGTATTGGTTATGGATATTTTGCTGAAATTCAGGTGGGAGGGCAAAGTAAACTGGTTTATACACCAATTCCAGTGAAATGTTTTTAGTTTTGGCAGAACATTTCCTGGCTGGTACTTTCCCTACTTTCCTTTTAGGCTCTAGTTAAATTTTTTTGGTATTTGCTGTCGACAGTTCGTGTTAATATTTTACAAGATCTTATGCCATGTGTGTCTCCCTCTCAATAATGTTTCCTTCTCACTTTTCAGTTTTGCTCCTGGTGGAAAACCTAGCAGCTTGTTTTCCAATGTACCATTTAAATTATGTGTGAAAAACTTTTTTGTGTTTATGAATAGCTGCTTTCGATTACTATGTCTTACTTAACAAATTTCACAAAGAGACCATACATTACAAATTGTGTTTTCAGTGCACTCGTGTGATGTGGACACCACCCCTCCGGGAAAGCTTCTCCTATCCATTCCTCGTACTTCAGATGTTGCTTGTGACTCACATTCTCAGGTAACTTTGACTCTCCTTAGGTCTTTGGTGTGTTTGTTTTGCACTGAGTAAACTTAAGCTAGGATTTTTTTTAAGTTTCCATAATAAAAACAGTCAGTGTAATTAAGAAAAATTAAGATGATGTTGGTAAGTTGAATTCATGGTTATTTTAAGCATGTCACTTCAAAATATTTACTACCGAAAACATTTCCTTCGTCTGCCCTCCAGTCTTCTTCCTTTTTCCTTAGTGGCCCACAGAGCTGCTCAAGGAGCAGCAAATTTGCTTTCACTTCTGCCATCTCCACTTTCCTATGTCATTCTCTGCTACCATCACAGCTTCCCAGAAAGTAGGCAGGAGGAAGGGGGAAGACTGATGGCAATAGAGCGTGACCTGTATGATAGAGTCCTTCAGAGGAAAGAACAGTTTGTAGAGTAATCGTGGCGGGGTATGTTAACATGTTATTCTTCTTCCTATATTTGCTTAGCATCCTGGAGCATCAGATAGTAGGCTTAGAAAGAAACCACTCAGTAGACCAGAGCTAAACTAGGAAAACTCCTGCTGGAAATTCAGGATTGGATTGGGTTCTCCCATGTTCATCTGGCCTTCAGCTAGAGACCTTACAGAGATTCAAGCACCATATGAGTGGAAGAGAATAGGACTGAGAACAGTTCGCTCCCCTTTCTGTCGACAAATACTGAGTTTGGACAGATGCTACCTTGATTCAGAGGGTAAAAATAAAACAAAATGGGGACTATGGAAAAAAATAGAATGAAGCATGATGAGAATCTGAAGATGGCTCAGACTAAGAACTCCCTTTACGATCTGCAGAATTTAGGAGAAGCTGGTGGAAGTCTGTTACATCAAACCCTTTGGATGGTCCATTTCCCCTTGTGATGACTTTAGCAGCAGTAGAGCAATTATGTGGACTTGTCTCTTAGGTAGTATTTCTAGACAGGGCTCTCTCTGAATGTGGGATGTACTCACTCCATTAAAACTTTCGGGTTTTTATCTAATAAAGTGATTTCATAGCTTACAAATAGGTGACCTAGATTTTAAAAAGACTTGATTGAGGGACATGATAGAAAGAGTTGGATTAGAATAGCAGAGGGGGATGTCCTTGGAGAAGGGATACTTAGGGAAGTAAAGAAAGGCATCTTGTGGTGCTTAGTGCCCCAGTAGGTTTATCCTGAGGAGCTTTTCTTTAAGGTGCAGACCTAGTAACCTTTAGATGCTGCATATACACTTCACTTTGCGAAGGCGTTAAGTGTTTTGGGGTTTCACATGAGCTCACCAATTTAAGAGAAAAGTACTTCTTAAATTACCTCACCTTTCTAAAAACCCCCTAAACTGCAAGTCAGGACCAAAGAGAGGCCTTGGCTCCAGATTGGCCCCTGGCCTTTGCCACCTCTTCTCGTTTGTGTGTTCTTCCGTGCAGGACCCAGCTGTCCCCTCACATCCTCCACAGAGTCGCCCACTGCTCAGCCCATATTCTCAATTCTCTTTGTCTGCAGAACACTGCTAACACTTGGAATACGCTGCTCTCTCTGTTTTTTTATAGACATTCTCTTTCTCTCCAAATGAAGCTATTGGATGCAGCATTAAATATGTTTGATCATGAATTTACCAAAATAGAGTTTGACAAAATTCAATGGATGTACTGACCCAGCTGCCCTCTCTGTCTTTGGCAAGCTTTGTTTTTACAGTAATAATGGGCATTTAGTTTTCATGGAAAGTTGTTGTAATTGAGTGTCAGGAAGTATAATTTCGAACCCACTGGTTCATCTTATGTGTGGTTTATGTTATAATGAGATCATGTTTAGAGATCCTAATTTGCAGCAGTTTGGGCCCATGCTAGAATACCCTGTGGTCAAACTTACTGATATTTATTTTCTCTTCCCAAGGGCTACAAAACTTTACAGGGGAAGCTTGATTGCACTCTGCATTTCCAATGTATTTTTCATGCTTCCATGGCAGTTTGCTCAGTTTGTACTTCTTACTCAGGTAAGGTACTTGTATTTTTAAGCAGAATTAAGCTTGGTGTATTTTATTTTGTGAACTCATTTGTGTAAAATTATAGAACTGAGATCTTATATGATTCTAAGTCCTAAAATGTTTTCAGTTAACACTTTTAAAGAAAGTTCAGGGTAGGGAAATACATGATATTTATTTACTAGTGAATATTAGTTATTTACTTACTAGTAGAATGCATTTATTGAATTCAAATCAGTAAGAATCCTTTGTTATTCAGTATTGTTAGTGTCCTTAAAAGAGGACTAGCGCTATAACTTCAAGCATTTCTCTTAAATAAATGTAGTTCTTTTATGAAGCATTCTTACACATAGGATAAATGCATATAGGATAACATAAGACAAATAAATAGTTCTTATTTATATAACTCCTCTACCAGTCTGTAATTTGTCATTTTTCTGTGCATTCTTGCCTCCCTTTCCCTTCAAGTAGAGGTGTTTGGAGCTAGGTGAAGGTGCCTGCTGAGGGAGGGAGTAAACTGTGTGCCAGGCTCTCCCTGTGCTGCTCCCACCCCCAGCAACTTCTGCTTCCTCGCTCTGCTGTCCGTATTCATGTTCACATAAAGCAGCTTGGAGTTGTTCTGCAATCTTCTGGGACATGTCTTGCTTGAGTCCTAACTGTCCACTAGCACTTTGACCTGGACAGACTGCTTAGCTGTGCTTAGTTGCAGTTTTCTCATTGGTGAGATAAAGAAAATAAAAGAATCTGCTTCACTGGATTAGGATTAGATGAGAAAATGTGTATAAGACTGAATGCAGTGCTGGTACTTAGCAAGATGTCAGGAAGGTTAGCTGCTTTTTTCAGTATTTTTAAAAAAGAATCTATTTGTACTTAATTCTTGCTTTGATCCTACCTTTTAGATTCCTTTGTCTTCTTTAGCGTGGTGACATTTTAAATGTTTCTGGTTAAAAATGTCCCTGAAAAGAAAATGAAACAAAAAAGAGTCCCTGAAAGACACTTCTTAAAGATTCTACCCTTGTAGGTCCACAGTGTATTGCTTGGCCCTGGGGTGGAAAGGGATAGTTCCCATGTCTTCCAGCTAGGGGTGATGACCTGAGTTTTGGGAGGGTGAGTGGGAGAAGGTGTTTCATGGAGTGTGGGGCTTATGTCGAGTAACAAGGCATACTTCCTCACAGTTACAGTGTCATACGAGTCTCCTCCTTCAGCAATGCAGTGTTCCCCATGGATAAATCTGGGGAAAGGGAAATCTTGTTTTTCTTGCTCATGCGAAAAACTGTCTTAGATTGCTTGGAGGTAAAAAAAAAAAAAGAATGAATAAAACTTAAGTTATATCTTTAAGTATTCAGCTACTTTGCTGCTTATTTATACCATGTTTGTGTAGCAGGGGAAGCATGGGATTTAATCTGAGTTGCTTTCTCCACGCAGAAGGGTGGAGAGGCATTGTGTGGCATAGTAACTACATTTTACTAAGAGGTACATCATCATCATTTAATCAATTAATTCACCTAAATAACTCCAGTACTCTTTGAATTCTTGGTCAACACCTACATAGGTTTCTTCAAAACTCTAAAGAAAGTTAAAAGTAATGAAAGTACTCCTTCTAATTTGAAATTTGATAAATTTGATTACAACGAATACTTGAATGTTTATATAAACGAAAGAACAGTAATGGAGATTCTTGTAAAGAGTGACTAATAAGCAGGGGCGCCCGGGTGGCTCAGTGGGTTAAAGCCTCTGCCTTCGGCTCGGGTCATGATCCCGGAGTCCTGGGATCGAGCCCCGCATCGGGCTCTCTGCTCAGCGGGGAGCCTGTTTCCTCCTCTCTCTCTGCCTGCCACTCTGCCTACTTGTGTTCTCTCTCTGTCAAATAAATAAATAAAATCTTTAAAAAAAAAAATGTTTAAAAAAAAAAAAAAAGAGTGACTAATAAGCAGAACTTAATGCATTTTTATACACATGCATTACGCAATTACTTTTGAGTTTAATGTACCTTTCCCAATTATGTATTAATTGTCATCTGTTATAATTAAATTTTCGTATTTCTTGATTGGGCAAAAGCACTTTGTAACTGTACATGTTGGCATTAGAGTCACCCTGACATTAAAGTGAATATTGTTTTTGAATTTGTTTTGAATATTGTTTTGAATATTGTTTTGAACAAAGTAGATAATTCACAAGGTTAATTGAGAGAGCTGTTCATGGAAGAAAAAAATTTAATCTGTATTTGCTAGATTAATATATTGACTATATTCAGTAATAATTTGACAGGTCAGAGGAAAATTAAAGAATTCCTTTTGAGGGGCACCTGGGTGGCTCAGTGGGTTGGGGCCTCTGCCTTCAGCTTGGGTCATGGTCCCAGGGTCCTGGGATTGAGTCCCGCATCAGGCTCTCTGCTCAGCGGGGAGCCTGCTTCTTCCTCTCTCTCTGCCTGCCTCTCTGCCTGCTTGTGATCTCTGTAGAGTAGACGAAGTCTTTAAAAAAAAAAAAGAGAGAGAGAAAAAAATTCCTTTTGACTATAAATACAAATCAGTGTGAGAAAACAATAAAAAATAATCTTTTTTTCATTCTTATAGCTATTTGTTACATATGTAATTTTTATTTGTAATTTAACTTCTTTTTAAATTTCAGATTGCTTCATTATTTGCAGTATATGTTGTGGGATACATTGATATATGCAAATTACGGAAGATCATTTATATACACATGGTAATGGTTTAAATTTTTTTTTCCATTTAGTTTGACCTTAAAACAAACTCCTGATTAGTATTTGTATTGCACATGGTTGAAACTAGTTGTGACAGGATTCCATAACTAAAACAAGTGTCATCCAAATGCTGTGATATAATTAAAGGCCATGTTTTAAATAGGCCACCCAGAAAATTTTAATTTGGGTCATATTATCTGATTTGAGATTGTGCCTGACTTGCTATAAGTAAAAGAGATAATTCATGAGAGAAAAACAGGGAATGGTATATTATCTAAGAGGCTTCTGTTAAAATGAAACAGAATGTTCGTTTGCTGTGCACCAACTATCCAGGTGTGTGGGTCATACCGCAGAATAGAAATACAAGGATCCCCGCATACATGTTGATCACACTTTGGTAGAGTGGAGGAAGGTGAGAGGACAGAGGATAAATAATAAACACCGTAAATGGGCAACTTATATATAGTATGTTAGAAGGCAATAAAGGATGATCAAAAAAAAGAAAAGAACAACTCATGGTACCCCAGGGAGATCAGGAGGGCCAGTGTAAGGGGGCAGGGGATTAAGATAGCAAATGAGGTGGTGAGGGCAGGTCTTACTGATAAGAGGAGAACGTAGCAAAGATTGGGGGGAGAGGGGGTAGTTAGCTAAGTAGATGTCATGAAGAATATTCTTGGTACTAAGACTGGATGGTTGATTTTGGGAAATGTTTATCCTTTAAAAAACATGTCTTCTTGTTGTCATTAGCTCTACAATTTTGAAGTTTTCTTTTTCCTAAAATTTTGATGTTATAATATGCCACATTATTTTTTATTCTCTTATAATTGATACATATAAAAGGACATTATAATATGTATAGGGAAGTAATGAACAAAATTATCATATGAATAAGCTTGAGCCCCCCCCCCCCCAACTGAACACTAGAACTGTCACTGCTTAGAAGCCCTTGTGTGCCCTGGGATTATCCCCTCACTTCTAGAGAGAACAGCCATCCTGACCTTTTAACTTATAACTAGCTTGCTTTTCTTTATGACTTTACCATATATGTATTCCTAAATAATACATCTTTATTATTAAATATCAGTATTGTTTTTAAGTTTCATAAAAATGGTATCTGTTTATCAGACTTATATTTTTACTTAGGTTTCTGAGATTTGGATGTTATGGATTTCAGACATTTTCTTCCCTTTATATTTTCCATTCTATAAATAAAGCACAGTTTATTTGTCCATTTTCTTGTTGAAAGACTTTAGGGTTTTTTTTCCCTCTTTTTTTCTTCTTTGAATAACACTGAATGTTGTCACACATTCCTCCTGAGGCATAAATGCTAAGAGTTTCTCTAGGGTCTTTACCTGGTAAATTCCTGGGTGGTAAATTATATCCATGTTCATCTTTTTAATTTAATCCTACATTGTTTTTCAAAGATGATTGGACTACCTTGAACAGTAATGTATAATATTTTAGCTCATATTTTTGTACATCTTCTTTTATTTTATCATAAAATGGGTGAGTATAAAATGGTATCTTATGGCCTTAATTTGCATTTTCTCTGATTCTCAATAAAGCCAAAGGTCTTTTGATATGTTTATGGGCCCTTTGTGTTTCCTTTTTTGTGACATTCCTATTTTTGTAGCGTTCCTATTCAAATCATTTTACCAGTTTCTCTCTTATATCCAAGAGAAAATGGCATCTGTTTTATTTGCTGCAGTATAATCCACTGTTTTCATTATTTATTTTTATGCTTTTATGCTTGACTTGTTCCTGATTTGGCCAGCTGCTTTAAGCTGGCTTCTTTGTCCTTTTAACATATCCTCAATCTTTGAGCACTTCTTAAAAGAAATTAATAAAAGCTAAACTTCCTCAAACACTTTTCTGTGTCTGGTTGCGTGATCCTATGTGTTTTTCCCTCTAATATGTTACTGCGATGAATTATATTAATTGATATTCTGCATTAAGAAAACCTTGCTTTTCTGGGCTAAACACAACTTTTATATATTGCTGGATACACTTTGCTGCTGTTTGTTGGTATTTTTAAATCTTTGTTCGTGAACGGGGTTGGACAGTAATTATCCTTTCTTTACACTTGGCTTTTTTCCCCCCCAAACTGTCTAATACGGCTTTTGTTTTTTCCTTTGCATCGCAGTAAAAAATCAGAATAATTGGTTAGCATTTAGAGTCAGTCAGCCACATGGCCACATAGGAAACTGTGGATGAGGTGTTTGATTCAATTACAGCTATAAAAGTACTAACATTACGGAGGTGTAATTTGTAGTAGGACCTATCTTGGGTGAATGGTTTATGTTTTACGGTATGACTTACTATGGAACTGGTTTCTTACTGTGGAGTATCTTCTTCCATTATCCCTTTACAAATGTCTAAATCCCTATAGTTACATAAAGGAAAAAAATACAGAATTGTTTCCAAAAAGGAATTTTTTTTTCACATTTTTTATTGTGGTAAAATACACATAACATTTCCTGTCTTAATCTTTCTAAGTGTACGTATCAGTGGTATTAAGTATATTCATTCAGTGTTTACATCCACCAGTGCCATCTCCCAAACTCTTTTCATCTGGTGAAACAGAATCTCTATACCCATTAAACAATAACTCCCTATTCCCCGTCCCACCACCCCCAGCTCCTGGAAACCCCCACTCTGCTTTCTATGTGTATGATTTTAACTCTGCTTGGTACCTCATGTAAGTGGAATCATGCAGTATTTGTCTTTTTCTTAATGTGCTATTTTACTTAGCATACTGATGTGCTCAAGATCCACCCATGCTGATGCAAACTGAAGTATTTCCTATCTTATGGCTGAATAATTTTTGCATCATGTATATATGTGTGTGTATGTATATATACACACACACATACCACTGTTTCAAAATCTATTTATTCACTGATGCAAATTTATGTTGTTTCCATGTCTTGGCTCTTGTGAATAATGCTGCAGTGACTATGGGAGCACAGATATCTCTTCGAAAACTTGTTTTCATTTTCTTTGGGATTGCTGGATCTTATAGTAGTTCTAATTTTAATTTCTTAAGGAACCTCCACACTATTTTCCACAGTGGCTGTACCAACTTACATTCCCACCAACAGAGAAAAAGGATTCCTTTTTCTCCACATCCTCCTCAATACTAACCTCTTGTCTTTTTTATAATAGCCATTCTGACAGCTGTGAGGTGACAGCTCATTGTGGTTTGGATTTGCGTTTCCCTGATGATGAGTGACGCTGAACACCTTTTCATGTACCTGTGGGCCATTTGTGTGTTTTCCTTAGAAAAGTGTCTGTTCAAGTCCTCTGCCCATTTTTAATCGGATTATATGGGCTTTTGATTGCTTTTTGGCTATCGAGTTGTGAAAATGACGTACATATTTTGAATATTAACTCTGTCTGCTAGATGGTTTGCAAATACTTTCCTCCCATCCTGTAGGTTGCGTCTTCCTATTGTGGATCATTTCTTTCTCTGTGCAGAAGCTTTTTCTTTAGGTTGAAACAGTCCCACTTGTTTATTTTGCTTTTGTTGACTGTGCTTTTGAACTTGTGCAGGACTGTCTACATCTGGGCTGGTATGTGAGGGATGGGCAGCTGCTGCTGAGATAAGAGCTGAAATTCACTGCAGATAACTCAGTTTCCCATCGAAGCGTTCTCCTGGGAGTTGCAAGTCTTGGGAGACTCCTGAGTTCCCACATAGTTCCATTAAGACAAGTTTGGGCAACATAGTTGTTGTCTAGGTGAGGAGATAGATTCCTGCCATTTTCCCAAGATCTTCTGGCTACACTTGGCTGATTTGATATCAGATTTATTGTAGCCCTATAGAATTAATTGTAAAGTGCCCCTACCTTTCCTTTCTGTGGTAGATTTTGTGTGAGATTAGAAAGAATACTCCCTGAAAGTTTGGTGGCTCTCGTCTGCTAAACTATATGGGTCTGTTGTTTTCTTTGTGGACAGATTTTAAATTATTGATCTAACTTATTTCACAATAATAGAACAGTTGAGACTTTTTTCTTGAGTAGTTTTTGGTAACTTCTGTTTTGCTAGGAATTATCCCTAAATTGTAAAGTTCGCTAACATAAGTCATTCACGGTGTTGTCTTATGTTTTTGAACCTGCTAAAATACAGATACTCAAAAAAGACACAAATACTAAATAATTTGTAATAATCTCGATTCTGTACCTTTTAAGTTCTCAATTTTCTTTATTAATTTTCAAATTTACTTCCTTGAATTTAAATTCACTCATGTTTTTGAGCACCCAGTTGTTTGTTAAACATTTCCGAGGTTCTAAGGAAACAGCAGTGATAAAAACAATATAAAGGAGAAAAAAAAAAACCCTTCCCTCATGGAGCGTATATTCTAGAGTACAAAGAAACAAATATGTAAGTTAAACAGTTATGTTAAATGTTAGTAGGCATTAGTGAGGAACAGGGAGTGTGGGATTTGCTGAGCATGTAGGGGAGGTCAGAATTGAAAAGGGTGCAAACACAAGGCCGCTCTGAGAAGTTACATGGAGATAGATTCAGAAGTTGAGGTAGCCAGCCATTAGGGTAAGAGAAACAGCAAGCAGAAGCGCTCTGCCGTGGGGGTGTACCCTCTGTGTTCTAGGATGTGCAAAAGATGGCTGGATTGGAGCGAGATGGGGAAGAATAATGTGAAATGAGGTCCCAGATGTTAGTGGGGTAGGCCCTAGAGGGTCTGGAGGTGTGGGAAAGGCTTTTGGCTTTCCCTTAACTTGAGAATCAAAACCTTTGGAGCATTTGAGCAGGGCACTGACCAGACTGGCTGCTGAGGTAGGAATGGACTTCAAATCTCTCTCCAGACCTTTAGCACCTCCCTTTTTGATACTGCCTTATATTTTTTCTTGAATACCCTTGGCATTGCTTTACCTGATTCTTGGTTATGAATCTATTTATGCAAAGTGATGTTATTCTGCTAAATTTTGCCAAAATTGATTTGGAAAGTTTAGAGTTTGTCTTAAATTTCAGCTCTTATGGGAAAAAGCTATTGTTATAAAATTTTGAGGATTTAGTTGCTTACCTGTTCATAAGTACAGGAGAATAACATACCATGAAAAGTTAAGTTCGTTCCTGGGAATGCAAGAATGATTTGACACCATTAGAAATTATATCACTATAACTTACCCATCAATATATTTTAAAAAGATCAACAATATGATCATTTCCTTTGATGTTATAAAGGCATTTGATAAGTCAGTAGCTATTTCTGATTTTAAGATCTCAATCAAATGAAAATAGATAAGTGTTTCATTGCAATCTTAAATATATACATATACGTCAATTCAAAAGCTAGTAGCATCATACAAAATGATGAATCAATAGTTGTATTCCCATTAATGCCAGAAGCTTGACAAATATGCCACTGCCATGCATATTACTTAGGTTTATTCCAAGAATATTAACTGATACAATTGACTAAAAAATAAGGCTTTTGAAAATTTGAAAGGAAGATGAAGAAATGTTGTTTGTAGGTGATATGATTTCAAATACCAAAAAAACAAAATTAATAAACTAATTATTACTAGAAACAATGAGTGTGTTCATTTCTGCGTATTTAACATAATGTTTCTATATGCAGTCAGAAAATATGATGAGAGGCGGGTGCCTGAGTGGCTCAGTGGGTTAAAGCCTCTCCCTTCGGCTCAGGTCATGATCCCAGGGTCCTGGGATCAAGCCCCGCATCAGGCTCTCTGCTCAGCAGGGAGCCTGCTTCCCCCTCTCTCTCTGCCTGCCTCTCTGCCTACTTGTGGTCTCTGTCTGTCAAATAAATAAATAAAATCTTTAAAAAAAGGAAAAAAAAAGAAAATATGATGAGAAAAGATTCCCGATACAATAACAAAAATAATACACTTAGAAATAAATTTAATATGCAGGATCCATACGAGGAAAATTTTATACCCCCCATGAATGTAAAGGAACACTTAAATGGCAACAACATGTGTTATTTTTGGATGTAAAGATTCAACAGTGGACAGATATAACTTTAAATATGACATGATGTACATTATTGAATAAAGTGGTTCTAATAAATATGTCAGCTTTTGAACCTTAAGCTGATCCTGAAATGCAGATGGAAATTCAAATATATGGATCAAAAATAAAACTTCTAGAAGAAAACATGGATTATTTTATTTTTAAAAACTTTTCTAATTGTAGAAGACCTAAGGGAAATGAAAGATAAATTTAACTAACATAAAAATTTGGAAAATAACTGTAATACAGAAATACCACAAAGATAAAAATGAACTCAGAAAAATATTTACAATGTATTTGCCTGATAAGGAATGATATTTTCATAACATATAAAGAGAGCTCTTAAAAAGCTAAAACCCAATAGAAAAATGGGTGGTAGGAATAAGCAATTCAGACCCACAATAAAAACAACAAATAGAAGAAAAGATGCTCTGTCTCACCAAGTATTAAAAGGATGGAAAAGTGAAACAGTGAAGTGATGTTTTTCTTGGATGAGATGGTCAGACATTTTAAAGAATTGATAAGAGTGTGTATCAGCAGGAGCTCTCATGTCCTACTGGTGAAGGAGTAAATTGGTACAGTATTTTTTATGGCAGTTTGTCAATATTTTTTCAGATTTCAAAGTGTGTATACCCTTGATCCATCAATTCCACTTCTAGTAATTTATCTCATGAGTGTGTTAACATGTATCTAAGATACACACCTAAGGATGTTTATCATAGTGGTGTTTGTAATAGGGAAAACCATATAACAGCAAAATAAAACTAGAAAGTACTTACCTGTTCAGCAGTAGTCCTAGGACTGGTCAGTAAATTATGGTATGACTCTAGAGTGCTGTACTTTTTTCAGCTATTCAACAGAATGAATTAGGTTGGTTTGGATTCATACGGAAAACTCTCTGAAACAGAGCTAAAGCAAGCAGTAGCATCGTGTATGGGCCAAGTTTCCATTTGTGGTTTTTAAAAAATTCAAACTAGACTTTGTACTTGTGAATGTGTTGAGGGATGCACAGGAAACTGTTGATGGTGGCGATCTTTTGGGTTTTAAGTGTGGATAGGACGTGGGCTGTTTTCATGGTATATCCCCTTTTATATGGTTTGAATTTCATCATGGGCATGTGCAATTTTCAGAATAAAAATCCGTGTTCTTTTATGTGCATTAATTATATTTTTCTTGGATTTTTCCAGATTTCTCTTGCACTTTGTTTTGTTTTGATGTTTGGAAACTCAATGTTATTAACTTCTTATTATGCTTCCTCTTTGGTAATTATTTGGGTAAGTGTCTCTTAAGTACATGGCTATTTTTGAAACTAATGGTTCACCAGTTTTTAATCACTGGCTTGGGATTAGTGAAGGATTTTTGATAAGAATTATCTCAGGCATTTTTACTGATTTTGTATATATGTAATAAAGTGTTCCAGTATTCCCTTCCCCAACAGGAAAGGAACACAAGAGTTCATACCGGAAATACGAATATAGCAACATAGCACCTTGCCTTCTACCCCTACTTTGCCCTTTCTCTTTCCTTGTCTTCTCTGTCACATGAATTTTGGTCCAGGGTTCATTTTAGAAAGGTTTTGTGCTTTCTTCTTTTTCTTGTTTCTTCCCCATTGCAGTTTTTCTCCTATTTCTGCTCCATTCTCTGACCCCCTTGCCTCCCTGTGGTGTCTCATAGGAGTCTCTCCTGATTTCTCTGTGATCAGAGGCTTGGGGCCTTGGGTTCTCTTAGGTTTTTTTTTTTTTTTTTTTTTTTTTACTCTTTGTGTCTATTTGTGTAAAATATTAAGATAGTTTAAATCAGGTGATGACTCAGTTATATTTTGCTAAAGCACTGCAAAGAGCAGATTTCAATAATTGGGAGACTGTTTTCTAGAATTAGAGCAAAAGGTAAAAGGTCATCTAACTCCTGCCACTTTTGGCAGGATAACTTAAATATAAGTCTTCCTAAATTTAAGGACTTCCAGAGGTGGGTATGACTTTTTTATGAATAGGCTTCACCATTACAAGATTTTGTTAACCTAAAAGGAAAAAAAAATTCCTATATTTCAAGTGCACATGCTTTAGTATTAGGCTGCTTTCCTGAAGACAAAAGTGCATTGTACTGTCTTAATTGAACTGTATTCTGCTTCTCGAATAGTCGTTTAAGTTACCCAGATTATTTTGGCTTTCTTGATTTCTAGAACCCACAAACAACTTGGGAACTTTGTATTTCTTTGTCCCATTTCACAAATAATATTTAAGATCCTGTTTCCCAAGAATATGCCTCTTCCTAGTCTGGACTGCTTCCCTTTTCAGGTTGTGTGGCTCAAGTATGCTTAGTCACAGATGTTAGCAGTTAGCATATGGGCATGTGGGGTTTTCAGCAATGCCAAAAAAATCATTAATGGAGTTGCTGTGCTTTGAGATTAATGATAGTTCTTACAGTCAGTGAATTTTGTTTGTAATCAGGCAAAGTAACAGTACACTCGGTTCTTTATTTACATGTGTTCACAGGCAAGCCCTGCTATTACTTAAAGTACGTGACTCTTGAAACTTGTGTTCAGGTGCCAATGAAATCTAACCTAAGTACATTTGGCAGGAAACTTCATTCCAGGACCTATAATGTATCAGGTTTTCTTTTAGGTGCTTGACAGTAAGTTGTGTCTTGGGTATGCATTAAGCATATTTATGTATATTTCATATTTGGGTGTATAAAATGATGCCAACGGTTACAGAATATAGAGAATGTATGCATGTAGAACTATAAACACACATTTGCCTATTTTTATTTGTAGTAATCTCTTTGAAACCTAAATCATAATACTTTTTGTATTCTCAGATATTCAGAAACTTCTGAAAAGATTTGAGTTCATGTATTTCTGTTTTGATCTCCAACCATATTTTTGCCAAGTTTGAAGTAGATTTAGTTCCTTATAGGTACCATATGTGGGAGTGTATTAATTTCCTAGAGAGAGAAAAGATTTGGTAGAAGAGGAGTATTTAGTTGATCCATTAAAAACTCACTTGTAGTTTATTCTAAGAGTTGATAATTTTTAATTTAAATCTTAAAACTATAAGACACCTGTCTAAAATTTTTATATACTATATATAATAGTACACAGGCACGCGCATGTGCGCACGCGTGTGTGTGTGAATGAATGATACGGCTTCTGAGGTAAATCTGAAATGTAAAATCCGTCATAGAAATTTATATTTGGTAATTGTGTTTTCAACTTTACGAAGTCACTAACTGCTCTAATCTACATTGGATAAAACAGGGCTATTTCTTAAAGTCAGTGAGCTTGTTGTAATGCTATATGGAACATTGAAAATGTGCTGAATTTTAGATTCTTGAGAGTCTTATTATTTAGAAATGTTTTTTGGTACTTTATGTATGTAAGTATTAACTGTATGCTATGTTATTTTCTCCATGAAGGGTATACTGGAAATGAAACCGTATTTCCTGAAAATAAATGTATCCGAACTTAGTTTATGGGTAAGAATCAATCTATTTGAATGCATAAATTTTTCCTTTCCTAAAATATATCATCAGTTTTATGTCTTACTTTTAAGGAAATTAGCTATTCTTATGTAATCCAGGAGATCTAACAACTTTATGACATAATTAGGGCTCAATTTTAATGTGCCAAATTGCCCTTTTCATGTGGCAAGTTAAAATTAATATTGGGTAGGTGAAGTATTCTGGTTTTACTTATTTTATCACCTATGTTTTTTCTGGGGAGCAGTGCATGTGTAAGAGACTGTTAGTAGAAGGGGAATGTAACTGCAATTGCTGTGTAAATCTATAATTTTGATAGTATCATATGTACATATTTTTATTTTTGGTGATAGCCCCTTGATTTTGGATAACATTCTTTAAGCTACATTTTTTAGCATCTTTTTTGGGGGTATGGAAATATTTATTTCACGTGTGATTAAAGCATTAATTTTTTCCTTCCTTGGCTATGTCTAAGGAATGTCTGTATGAAGCATTAGTTTATTTTTGTTTTGTTTTGTTTTCCTTTTTTAGGTTATCCAAGGATGTTTTTGGTTGTTTGGAACCGTCGTGCTCAAGTATTTGACATCTAAAATCTTTGGCATTGCTGATGATGTAAGTACATTTTTCTTTAACCTGGAAGACTTGTGAAGAATCATACAGGCTAAGAATGAATTACTTGAGTTATTAAAGTACTACTATTTAAGCCAAATTCTAATATGAAGTCTATTCACTTATTATTTTATATAGTTATGATAATAGAAAGCAAATATGACTCTGTGTATAGTTTCTATTCTCCAATATTAATTTCTTGACTCAATCCTGTTATTTTAATTGGTCTTTCTGTATCACAGAGATTTTAAAATTTTAAAGCAAGAAAGCTCTAAAGACGAGCTCAAATTTTAAGGTATATACAGTCATTTTTCTCTGGTTTCTTTATAATCCTTTGGTAACACATCAGTATACCATCTTCAGAGCCTTTAAAAACTATAGGCCATATTATAGTCTTATTTCCCCAAGCCCGTTTCCTGGTCAGTGCTTGTGAAAGATTTATTTATAGGTAATGTAATCCAAGTTAGTCTTATTAAGAGAAGGGTTTTTTGTTGTTGTTTTGTTTTAGTGTTTGGGTAGGAGAGAAAATAAAATGAGAAGAATTCTGCTTTATAACCTTAAGGATTCTTCTCATTCATAATTATTCTTTGCCTATTTTATTTTGGTGTTTTAGTAAACACATTGATTAAATTTTAAAAAGAAGCAGCACAACAACCAACACAGAAAGAGTAAAGCAAACCTCATATTTTTTCTGTAATTTATTTTAATTGGCTATCTTTCCTTCATAATAGATTAAAGCTACAGTTCTGAAACTGGGTTTTGTGAAGTCCTGGAATTTGTATACCTTCTGTGGGGGTCTGTCTACTTCCCAACCTCCCTGGCAGCCTTTCACCCAGGGCAGTTGTGCTTTAATTTCTCACACACTGGGCAATTATGAAGCTTTTCATTTGAACAAGGGAATTTTTTGCTTTAAAATGATTGAAAGCAATTGGGTTGTTCATTGGGCAATCTACAACCTGTAGAAAGTAGAAAATTATAGTCTAAAGTTACTTATTTACTCATTCAGTATGTACCTGGTGATAGAATATATCCTAGAGATACAGAACTGAATAAGATACGGTCTAGTGGGATTTCAGGACCATACATAGCAGCTCTAATATAATGTAATAAAGGCTGTGATAAAAGCAGGAATGCACAGGAGAAGAGTCAGGGAAGGCTCCTGGAAGTCCGCTGAGAAGAGGAGTGCTACAAGGTCATTGAGTAGTGAGGATACAGAGAATGAGTAGGAAGAAAAGGGAGACATCCCAAGTTTGAGGGGAGGGGAATCTTGTCTCCTCACTGGGGAAGACTATCCAGTTATGGTACTGATACAGGTAAAAGTGATGTTGTGATTTCTGTCACACCCTGATGTTCTAGCAAGGACCAAACAAATTAGAGTAATTCAATTGCAACTTCAGTATTTCTAGAAATCTATAACACTGATCAAGGACATCAGCTCATAGATTCTGAATTGTGACATTGGTTAAAGTAAGAGACTGGCAAGGCCACACAGCCTTTAAGAAGCATTTCTGCTCACCCTTCTCTATTAAGATAATTAGACACTGCCCTGTTCTTTAGGAACCACGTGAGCCATTTCTCAGTACATCCTGACTTCCCATCCCTGCTCCTGTCAACACTCTTCTTGGTAGATGTCTGAGGTTGTTTACCAGGGAAGCTTAGTCAGTACTTAGAGACACATAGTTTTTGCTGGGGGCTGGTAACAGGCACCTTCTGCTTGGCATGTATCAAAATTCCAGACTCCCAGAAGGAATGTGGGTGCTCCGCAGAAACCAGAGTGTTTTAGGTACAGGGAGCCACTACTCCTTTTCACTTAGGCTGGTAGGAGCCATCTGAAATCTAAGTTCCCTGATGCCAGCCAAATACCAGCTTTGCAAGCAGATTTTTCAAGGATAGCATCGGGCTCACTATGTTAATTCTCATCTGAACATCAAGTTTGCCCCATCTTTTCCTCTCTTCCACTCTCTGTCTTCCTTGAATCTGCATGCCACCTCCCAGCCAGTTATAGGTTTGTGAAGAAGCTGGGCTCCGGGATCCCTCAGCCTATGTGTGCAGTTTTCCAGGCCACCAGGGATGGGAGAATTGGTTTACCCCCTTGTTGGTTTTCCCATTTCCAGAATCTCTGTAAAGTCTCTAGCTCGTCTGCCAGTCAGCTGTTCATTGCAGGGATGATGCTGCACATTAGGCTGGCAAAGCATTGCCTGCTGTTTGACACTTTTATTAACAGTGTCTCTGATTATAGATTTTTTTGCTCCCTGCCCCCAAACAAGTCAGCACCCTCCCGTAGCAAAGGTTCTGCTTCTCATAGCCAGCCCCACCCTTGTGGACCTCTTGGGCCTACCAACCCCGGGAAGTGTTGTTGCTGCTGAGGGTGGATGGGAGCCTCCCAGGCACGAATGCCACCGACACCCACTGTTTCCCTTCGGAATTAATCAGATTTTGTAGGAATGAGTGCTTCTCAATTTGTTTTCTTTTTGGTCACTTTCTAAAATGGGAAATGGTTGTTTTTGACAGTTTTTTTCTAATTTTATAGGTGTTATTGGGGGAGGGGACTTGTCAGTTTCTACCTCTGCCATTAGGAAGTAAAGTCCCCATTTTCATTGATTCTTGAGTGTTGATCTTTGTATTTCTCGGATAACCTCACTTGCTCATGATATATTATTCTTTCTATAGATTGTTGGATTGGTTGTTAATATTTTTAAGGATTTTTATATAAGGGAGGTTATTAGTCTGTCATTTTCTTATAATGTTTTTGTCTGGCTTTGGTTTCAAGATAATGCTAGCTTCCTTAAATTCTTGGGAAGTGTTCAATCTCATATTTCTTTTTTTAAAAATTAATTTATTTATTTTAGAGAGAGAACACGCATGTGTGTGAGTGCATGTAGGGCAGGGGAGGGGCAGAGGGAGAAAATCTCAAGGAGACTCCCCACTGAGTGTGAAGCCGGACATGGGGCTCCATCTCATGACTTAGGGTTAACCCGTAGGGTTAGGGTTAGGATTAGGGTCAGGGTCAGGATCATGACTGGAGCTAAAATCAACAGTTGGGGGGCACCTGGGTGGCTAAGTTGTAAATCCTCTGCCTTTGGCTCAGGTCCTGATCCCAGGGTCTTGGGATCGAGCCCCACATCGGGCTCTCTGCTCAGCGGGGAGCCTGCTTCCCCTTCTTTCTCTGCCTGTCTCTCTGCCTACTTGTGATCTCTGTCTGTCAAATAAATAAAATCTTTAAAAAAAAAAGAAAAGAGTTGGTTGCTCAACCGACTGAGCCACCCAAGCACACCCAATCTCCTATTTCAAAGAGAATTTATATAGAGGTGATGCTATTTCTTCCGACAGTGTTTGGTAGAATTTGACAGTGAAGCCTTCAGGGCCTGGAGTTTTCTTCATTATAAAATTTTCTACTACAAATCCACTTCCTTTAGGAAGTTATTGGTTGTTTATGTCTTTAGAGGAAACTTACCTATCTCATATATGTCATCAAATGGATCATGTTTTTTTAAAAAATTGTTGTAGGTTTCACTTAGTGAAAATTCCTATTAAAATTTTTGCATGTATGTGAAATGGTCTTTTACATTCTTTTATTATCTTCCTTATTTGGATTCAGAATGAAGATTGTGTTAGTCTCCTATAACGAGCTGGTTTTTGAGGGTTTTTTTGTGTGTGTGCTGTTTTTCCTGCTTTCTATTTACTATATTCATATTTTCAAAGTATCACCCTTTTTTGAGTCTTCTGGTTTTGGCGAATTGCTCTTTGTCACCAAGTTGTGTCATCCTTGTTTCTTATGTCTTTGTGCTTGTTCTGTAGCTTTTTCTAATGCTCAAGGGAAAGTGCTTGGTTCTTTTGTTTTCAACCTCTTTTATTTTCTGATAAATGCATTTAGAGCTATAAATAGCCCTATTAGTAATATTTTTTTCTGTGTCTTACAAATTAACTATTTTGAGATTTTCTTTTTAGTCTGAAGGTTATTAAGTTTTATGTTATTTGGTTTCTAGCCAAAAAGATTTTCAAAGCCATTTCTAGTCATCTTACAATGTTATTGCATTTATGATTAGAAAAAAAAAATTTGTATTATATAGATTCTTTGAAATGTATTGTGGTATGGTATATGAACTTTTAAAAATATTTTACTTATGTTCAAAAGTAACATGTATTCTCTGTGAAGTTTGTGTTTTCCATGAGCATATTAATAATAATATTCAGGTGTTATATTACCAGTCATCTGCTTTTTCTATTTTAAAGGGAAATATTTAACATTTCCAGTGGCCACGATCAACTTATCCTTCTTCCTACAGTTTTTTCAGCTCTTTATACCCTTTGAATCTATACTATGAACTGTAGATATGTTCATGATACATATGACCCGTCTTTGCTGTTCACTTTATGAATATAGAATGTTATTTGTTGTCTCTTTTCATTTATTTTTTGCTTGAATTCAGTTTTGTGAGATGTTAACGTTTGCTAACCTAGATTTCTTTGGTTCAATTTTATCTTATTTGTTGTCCTCTTCCATTTTCAACCTTTCTACATACTTTTGTTTTAAACATGTGTCTTGTAGACAATATAAAATTTGAATTTTTTCCCTGAAATCCAGTTTGAGCAACTGTCCTTTAATTTGTGAACTTAAGGTCTTTACGTATATGGCAGTCATTGTATTGGGACTTATTTCTTCCATTTTGTTTTAGAGTTTCCAACTATTTTACTTGCTTTTTCTATTCTTTCTTCTTATGATTAGATGGTTTTTCTTATGCTATTTAAGGCACTGTATATTCTCCCTTTTGATTTATTAAACTTATCAGTGTACATTTCTTCCCCAACAAAATAAAGTATTTTGGAATTCTTTAGCACATTCCCACCATCCCTTAGTTCCTACTCTCCCCAATCCCCTCCTGCTTCGTGTACATATCATTTAGGATTTTAGCTATGGTTTGTTTTATGTAATTTCCCTCTTCTTCTTCTTTTTTTTTTTTTTTTTTGTTCTTGCTTTTTTAGACAATAATGAATTGAAAATTTGGTAAATGCTTTCTCATTTGGTAATTGCAAGTAATCCTACTTCCCTCACATGACTTTTTATGGGAAGTAGATGAGATGATGAATGTGAGAGCACTGGGTAGCATGTAAAGAATTACACATATAAATGATCATTATTTAAAGGTGGATGTTTTTCCAAAGCCTGCCCATTTTCTACTTCTTTCAAAGTCTTTTTTTTTTTTTTTTTTTTTTTTTTTTTAAAGTGGGCTCCATGCCCAGCAGGGGGACCAGTGTGGGTGGGGCTTGAATTTATGACCCCAAGGTTGACCGGAGCTGAGATCAACAGTCGGACCGATTAACTGACTGAGTCGCCCAGGCATCCCTTAATCCCCTTTTCAGAAATTGATATTAATGTTTTCTTTTCTTTCACTCTGTTGCACTCTGTCCCTTAGGATTGACAGAGGTCTGCATGTGTTACCAAGCCTGCTCCCCCTGGTAGGTTCAGGAAAAGGAGGTGTTGTACAGTGTATTTTGTCAGGTTCAGCACACTGAGCAGGGAAAACCCAGGGAAAAAAAGCCTTTGGTCTGCTGGTGATGGATCGTGGAAGGCGGGCGTTGCTGGAGCTATCATTTGCCAGCAAGAGAAGGGGAACCATGAGGTTGCAGTGCTTTAACAGAAGCAAGTCTGGCATGGGAACAGCGAGCTCTGCGATATAGTGAAAGCTGTTTTTAGATACTATGACGAGTAAAGTGCGTTACTACAATATATGGCATAATCTAATGGTACCCCACGTTATTCCTTCCTAGGCTCATATTGGCAACTTATTAACATCAAAATTCTTCAGTTACAAGGATTTTGATACTTTATTGTATACCTGTGCAGCAGAGTTTGACTTTATGGAAAAGGAGGTAAGATGCAATTTCTAGTTTTCTTTCCTCAGGTTTTGGTCCATTCATTTTTCATAAAGGGCGCTCCTCTCATCTCAGACTCTCCTCTGTGCTCTTACCTCAGTGGGAAGGAGAGGAAAGTGATGGCTTGGAGGAGGACCTTCCTACTACTGTTAGTACGGTCTTTCCTCATTTTGATAATTGAGAAGCATGCCTTCAGACTAGCAATAGTGTTTTGGATGAGTAAACACGGAGACATTTCAAGTAGCCTCGTTTCAGGGATGCTGCTCTCGAGCTCTCACATTTCCATTCACTCTGTGGTTGTTGATTTGAATAATCTCATTGCTCTGAAATATCATTGAGTACAACTTTTCCATTCCAACAGTGTTTTTCTTTCTAAAACTGTATTCAGATGTTTAAAAAGAAAGCAGAGAGTAGCGTGGGGGGTTGTGAGATGGAAGTCTGCGAGAGTACTTGAGGTTCTTGGACAAGCAACTCTCGTTTGTTCTTCTGTCATGGCTTACTAGTTCCTAGTGGTATGCTGCGAAAAGATACTGTGAGAACCAAATGAGATATGTAGAGAAGGATTTGGACATTTTAATGATATTTTGTATAAAATATGTTGTAGCGATCAGTGAGCTGGCTTGGTTCAACAAACATGTATGTATATGTATATATAGTTACAGATATACATATAGATAGAGATATATAGATGTGTGTGTCTTTTTTAACACCACCCATGTGGCCCCAATTTATTATATTTTATTATCTATGAGACATTTTCCTTCAAAGCTCTGTGTGTGTATTTCTTGCACACACACAAACAATACTGTAGTTCCCCTGATCCAGCTAGGTGGCTACGTCTGTGTCCTGAGTTACAGACCAGGGGATGATAGTGTATCCCACTGCACACTCTTACCAAGCAGACATTCTGAATTGAGCACGTCCTGCAGATGTACTGTTTGCTCCAGTGACCTGTCAGTCTTCATTCCCAGGTTCTGGCAAATTTTGACAGATAATGGCTAATATATAGTGTATGAATGATAGTGTTGAGCCCGCCGGAAGAAACTAAAGAAGAGTGTCTTGCGAGACATTCAAATGCATGTTCACAGAAAATCAAGACTCCTTCAAGCAAGTGGTAAAGGAAGTAGAGGGTAAACATCGGTAGAGCGGGAGGATATGGCAGAAGTCCTTTGGCGTTATTGAGGATATTCATGCCACTCTAACCTGATAGTATGCAGCATCAGTGAGATGATAGAAGAAATTGTTTATTGAGGCATAGTGTGACTTCAGTTAATTTGAAGAAAATAGCAAAGCTGTTTGCAGCCTGGTATTCCACATCTCTGTAGGTATCTTCCCAGGGCTGTGCTGTAGAGACAGTGTGGTGCCCGTTCCGAGAAGGCATCCATTGTATGATACACCCAAACACTGGGAGAAAGGAAGAGTTTGTCATGATATTATACTGATATGGAAAGACATGTATCATGGAATGAACAAATGGTATGCCCTTATTTACCTATAATTAACATGCATAGAATAAGGTATAAGAGAACAAAACTTTAACAGTGGTTTTTGACTAGAGAGATAATTATTAATTTTTTTGCAATTTGCATCTTTGAAATTTTATGCAGTAGTCATATTTTAATTGTATTCTGCTTGAAATTATGACCCTGAGGTTGACCTGAGCTGAGATCAGCAGTCAGACGTTTAACTGACTGAGTAAAAACAAAGAGGGGGATCTTTCCTTTCTAGATATAGAAATGGTGAGCAACACTATTTAAAGTACAGCAATTCTAAGGAACATTTTTATGGCCAAAAATAGACAATGCTTGGATAGACCCATGTGTGTGTACTTAACTGTGTTTATGTGTATGTACTTGATATGAAATGAAGAGAGAAGCTCTTGAATACTTGAAAAATGGGATTTGGGGTGAGGAGTTAGGTTAAAGCCTTGTGTCACATTATGCAATAAACTTCAATTCAGTTAATTAATGTGTCAAAATTAAATGAAGCCTGAAAAATAAATTTGAGAGACATTTCAATGAGTATTAGCTTCATTTTTTAATGAGCAAATAGCTGCCCAAAGCACATATGAGAATGATTAATAGATTTGACTGCATGTAACTTAAAACATCTATACATTAAATATTATAAAAATTAAAACGCAAATGACTAACTGGGATGACTCTTGCCATAAATATAACATGAAACTAGGGATTAATGTAGTCAGTATAGGAGATTGTCCAAATCAGTAAAAATTACCGAGGACTCTACCCTTCTCCACCACCAAAAATACATCCTCACTCCCACCCACATGCGGAAATGGGGGAAGGATATGAACAGAAAACTCATTGGGGAAGAAATTTTGATAACTGATTAAAATGTGAAACTGGTTGTCATCTTTATTTTTTCTGCATTTTTTAATTTTTACAATGAGCATGTATAACTTTTATGCTTAGAATAAAACAAAAAAATTCGTGGAAAAGGAACTTATAATTCTAAAGCTCACACACATGTACACACATGCCTACTCTTTTCCCTGTGTGGTTTGTTTCCTTTGTATTTGTTCATGTGCCTATACTCTCCCTGATGGATCTTTTGGAATTGAGGAAATTGTATACTTTGTTTCCTTTATATTAATTCTTTTATATACTAACTCCGGTCCCTTCTGTTGGTTTCCTACTGAGAGTTACACTGAACTTAGTCACTTCTTATCCCCCCCATTTCTAATTTATTGTAATACTATAATCAGTGACAATATTTTACTTCCCATATAGTTACCAGTGACATTATTTTACATTATTCCCTCTGACCCCACTGTAGGAGTCCCACTGCACCTTCAGTATCGAGACACGTAACCACTCATGCTGTTCTATCACCTTTGTATCCCTGCCCTTGTCACAGTTCTGTAGGTTGGTGTTTTTAATGCTGCATGTTCTGGGACAGAAGCCTCTCATGCCTATTTCTTGATTGTGTGAAGCTTACTCCCCAGTGGATTCCTCAGGAAGGGCCATAGGATCCATAATCCCTGAGTTTTCACATGTTCAAATATTTTATCAGTGGCTTTTATATGTGAAGGTCTGGCTAGATACAAAATCTTTGGCTCATGTGTTTTTCCTTGACTGTCTTAAATAAATTACTCCACCATCTTCTGGTCTAAGTGTTGCTGCCGAAGTTTGATGCTAGTCTGATTTTTTCATCTTAAGAAAAATATTAAAAAATATTTTTAAAACAAAGTTTTGGAATATAATTTTAAAATTGTTTGAGTTCTTTGTTAAATTTTGTTAAATACTTTGAATGCAATTTTGATACATTGCCTTTTTAAGGTAAACACCTGAATCTCACAACTTTTCTTATATTTATTGTTAGTTGTTATTAGCAAATGTCTAAATTTTTGAATAATAAAATACTTTTGGTTATATGATTTTTATGAGGTTAAGACAATTAAAATTTACAAAATAGAAATAAATATATTTTAAAAGTATAAGTATTGTGCAAGTGTTTTTATAGGTAAATAGTAAAATAAAAACAAAAAAGTCTCCTTTTAATGAGACTTCTGTGAAGTATGCATTTGGGGGCTAATAAATTATCAAAATTACTTGTTTAATATGGGATAACAAGCAAGAAAAGTGGACTAATGAGAGGGAAAATCAGAAAATACTACTTATATTTTATATTATTAAAATGTAGCAGTGTTTTTAATATGTTGAAACTAGATGTCTCTTGATAAACATATTTGGGAAAGTGTACATTATTTAACTCAATGATACAGGATTATTTTTGTGAGGGTAAATGTTGGTGGTAAACAAATCAATTGCAATTTGGAAATTTCAAGCCTAGAGTTGTTTAAGACTATGACTTCAAATGATTGTGAAATATATAGGATTGCAGTTGTAGGGGTTTGTTATTAACTGTTCCTGTAGTTTTAAGGAAAGGTAAAAATGTTTTTATTTCTCTTGTAAACATGGGTCATTAGTGTGTGCGTGTGTGTGTGTCTTGGAACAATGGTTAAGATTTTTACCCCCCACCAAATGTACAGGAAAAGCTCATGCCATTTAAAGGAGTTCTGCTGACCTTAGGTGAATATTAAGTTGAATTCTCTAGTTAGAAAAGTAGTGTACAAAGAAGGAACAATAATCTTTCCAGTCCCAGTCACATTTTATACTTACAAGTGTTTGGGGACTGTATTTGTGTTTTCAACTCAACATTTTGGGGAAGTTTGTTTCTATGGAAATTCATCTTCATTTTTATGATGGGACTCAAGTCAGTGGGTATATTGGATGGACTCAAATGGGTGAAGGCTCTGTTTACACTTTTTAAAATTCATTTTTTTCATTATTGGAAATGAAATTTTGTCTGAAAATAATATTTTCCTCTAACAAAGAATCTCTGAATTTCAGACTCCACTGAGGTATACAAAGACATTGTTGCTTCCAGTCGTTCTGGTTGTGTTTATTGCAATCGTTAAAAAGGTAGGTCTATCACATCTATTTCTTAAGAGCTCTTTCTTTTTCTTTTTCCTTTTTTATTAATTTATCTATTTTGGAGAGAGTGGGCTAGAGGGGGAGGGGCAGGGGCAGAGGGAGAGAGAATCTCAAGCAGACTCCCCCACTCCCCCTGAGTACGGGGCCAGTTGCAAGGCTAGATTGCATGACTCTGAGATCATGACCTGAGCCAAAGCAAAGAGTCAGATGCTCATCTGACTGAGCCATCCAGGTACCCTTCAAGAGCTCTTTCTTAAAATAAAACACTTTCTTGTTTCTATGTAGTAGTTAAGTATCTTAAGTTACATGTTAATGACACAAGGTTTTATATGGATTTGTTGAAACATATTCTGTATTTTCTCACTTCTAGAACATTTACAAGCCTTTAAAATATTCTACTGTCTGCCAGCATAAAATAGACATAGGAAAAGGATGGTTCAAGTTTTGATAGTCATGTATTTTTGAAAGACATGATCAAAGAGACTATACTGACCCAGATACAGTTATTTTTGTCTTTGTAAATTATTACGACTGACTTTTAGCTTTATGTAATATTTCACTAAAATATTTAAAATATGCCATTCTAAGTCATCCGTGCATTGCGCACAAAGTCCTGGATCAAGTTTATTATTATTGATCCAAAAAATAGAATATTAATAATGTATTAACAACATCAATAAAATTGTTAGACTCCCAACTTGGCTTTGATAATGCAATTCTGAGCCAAGATTTGAATCAGGTCAGGGAAGTTCCAGTTTTTAGCAAAAAACAGGTATGATGTTCTCTTTTTTCTTTTAACATTTGGCAAATTCTGGAACTGCAAGTGTTTTAAGAGAATGAATAAAGATTAATCTGTAATCAAGATAACAGATGATAGACCCTAAAGGTTTTCTGATTTGTAGTTAGTGATCTCTGTGTTAACACAGTGTTATGTATTTGTAGAATATTCTGTGCTGTAATTATTGTTCACATTATATATTTGTACTCTCCCCGAACATATCCCATGTGTTATTGTACCTGCTTATTTGACAGCCCTGTCGGGGATATTATTATCCCCAATTTGACAGATGCAGCTTTAGAAGATCAGAGAGGTTGTTACCAGACTCAAATTGTGTCCATTAAAGAGCAAGGGAAGAGCAAGAATCAGACTCGGCACATTTCCTGCCTTACTGCGTGTTGTGTCGTGTTCAGCTTTGTAGTCTCACAAGCTTTTCAAATCTAATGAGTTTATTGCCAATCAGTTTCTGCTCTATGCTCGCTTCTGTGCTTCCTTTGCACTTTTGCATACTTTATGTGCATGTGCACCCCGTAGGTAATCAAAGAATACCGATGCCGGCAATTCAGAATGCGTTAAAAAGATAGCAACCTGGATGGCTAGAGATGATGAAAACAGTTACATCAGGTTAAAAAAAAAGCTCAGATGTTTGATTTAAAGAAGAAGGATTCAAAGGGGAAAAGGATAATTATTTTCAAATATTTAAAAGCCTGCCACTTGGAAATAAGAGTATACTCATTTTGGCTTCTTAGAATCATCGCCAATTCTAGGGGGAAGGATTTTTGAGCAGAAAAAGTCTGGAGACTGGGAAAGCATGACAAACTCAAGCAGCAGTTGGGTGGTTCTTCCAGGAGGTGGGTGAAAACCTGCGAGCAGTGTCATAGAGGACACCCACCCTGGGGATAGGATTCAGATTCGATGACCTTCCAGTTGCTGCTAAATATGCAAACTCAGTGTTTGGTTAGTTGTACTTATCAGTCTCCAAGCTCGTTGTCCGGATATGTGTATATATGATTGAGGAGAGGCATTGCCAACAACCTCGGCATGGTGTAATTTACTGAATGTGAATTGGAAGCCAGAAGGTCGGGTTTCAGGGCTTCGCAATGGTTTCTAGTTTTTCCACCTTCTAGGAGATCATCTAATCTGTCTGAGTCTGTTTGCTCATTTACAAAACGAGGGTAATGCAATCTACCTGAACAGGGTTGTTGGATATTAGAGATGATCAAGTACTGTATAAATGGAAGAGTTTGGTGTTATAATTATTTCCCGAATTATTTCTTATCTCCATACTTCTTACATTTTTAAGTAGATGTTTGAAAGTTTAAAAGGTACTTTAGTTGAAATTTTGTTTTTCCCAACACAGCTCTTCTAAAGTGTTAAAAAATCTATTTGCAGATTATTAGTGATATGTGGGGTGTCTTAACTAAACAACAGACACATATAAGGTAAATATGCTATTTAATCATTTTACATTAGTAAGTGGATATTTACAGTGTATTTTTATAGTTGATGTTGCACACTCAGCATTTGATAACTAGTGTTTTCAATTGTCATTCCTCGTCTTTGCTTTTCTCATTATTGCCTATCAGTTCAGAGCTCAGAATATCACTTATTCATACTTCAGATTCCATCTGCACAATCTGACTGTGGGCCTACTCATAATCTATACGTGAAGGATACAACTTTGTGCTTCAGTAGTAGGGAACAAAAAATGTTTTAGGACCAATGGGCTGTCTTTTGAGAGAAGAGCAGGGAAATATAAAACTAATTCCATACTTCATGTTTTACACAGAATAAATTCCAGATGGAGCAAAGATTTAAATGTAGGAACAAAATAAAACCTCAATATTAACCAAGAGATTATTTTTAGAATTTTAGGATTAGAGACCTCGTTAAGTATGACATAAAACCTGTAAGCTAGAAGGAAAGATTAAAAAGGTTGGCCAGATAAATATTTTCATTTGATAAGATACTGTGAACATTGTTCAAAGAAGAAGAAAAATGGGGGAAAATACTCACAGTATATGACAGAGGACTAATGACTGGCATACATAAAGGACTTCTACAAATTAATAGGAAAAATGCTAAAACCCCATTAGAAAAATGAGTGAAAGACACGAAGAGACAACTGAGAGAAAAGGAAATTCTCATTTTCCTCTTTTCCATTGCACTCATGTCCCATGGACTTCCTTTCTGCTTTTTAGCCATGGCGGCTGTTTCCTGCCTCTGTGGTTTTGCCCTGGTTGTACCCTAAGTTCATCACTTCGCCCTCTGCTCTCCACAGCCTGGCTCTGTATGTGGCCAACTCCTTTAATTCTTGTGTAAATGTCACCTCCTTCAAGAAGCCTTTCCTGACCATCACTTCTGAGGAGATTCCTTGTCTCCTTGCTTATTATTCTCCATCATCACATGCTTTATCTTCTCTCTCAGCATTCATCACCATTTACACTTGAACACTGGTACACTGCCTGTCTGCTGTGGCACCGCAGTTCTCCCCCTACCTCTCTCTTCTCTAGTCATGGTGTCTTTGTAGTTAGCCCATTAAGGACCTTCCCATTATGGGGCTCTGCACTTTCTGTCTGCCTGAGGAATGCTCAATCTCAAACTCTCTCCTTCAGGTCTTGCTCACGTGTCCCTCAGTTGGTGACCACATGTTTTGACATACACCTTCCTGGTTACCCACACTCCTGGCATCTTTTGCCCTGTTTCCTTTCTCTCCACGGTACTTACCACCATGTGACATATGCTTATTTGCTTTTTGTTAGCCTCCCTTGACTTTGTGTAAGCTCTGTGAGGGGACAGGTATTTTCTTGTCTTATTTACTGCTGGATCTCCAGTGCCATCAGTGCTCAATGGGATTGAGGATGGATGGGTTTGTACCCTGTAGTCCTGAGGGGTCAGTTTTAGTAGGGAGAGACAGTTGGTAATCAAGAAACCAATGAATGAACACTTTAGAGGAGATAAAACAGGGAAATGGAATAGGAGTGATTATCAAGAGGGGCACTGAATATGAGTGTCTCCCTAATGTTTGACGGAGTAAGATTAGTCTAGTGTGATTGGGGCATGGTGACTGAGAGGGAATGTGGTAGATGATGAGTTTCAAGAATGAGAAGTAGGAAGACCATGGGAAGCATAGTGAGGATTTGGGAGTTTATTCTAATTACAAAAGGAATCCATTGGAGGGTTTTAAGTAAGGATTGGCATGACTAGATTCCCATTTTCAAAATATTGCTGGCATCACTGTGATGATCATAGAAATGGGATGGTGGGGGAGGGGGTGTGGGGTCAGAGGGAGTTGTAGGGAGGGCATATAGGCCTTAAAGCATGTATATTTTCTCAGGAAATTAAAACTGTCAAGCAAAACTAAAGGGGGAATTTTGTGGCTATTTGTATATTCCAAAGCCCCCGCTGAAAACATCTTTTTATGTGTGGTTTCCTGAATGATGTCTGTAGCAGTTACAGTTTATGGGGGAGCTCAGAGACCACTGGTGATGAGAAGCAAGGGTGTGGAAGTATGAAGGCTTCAGGCTTCCCTTCACATCATTCTCTGTTTTGCCAGAATATCCCCAGGGAGGTATCTGATAGACCATAGTGTGCCTTTTGTTGGCCCAGTAGTTGTCCATGTAGTCAAATGTTCAGGGTATGCAACATTGTCCTTTAGAAAAAAATCAAATGTCCTTTAAAAGATTGTGACATCAGTTTCAGTTCATAATTGTTATTTTTATTTACATATATGTGTCCTTGGAATATTGTATATGCAACTTACAACACTCGTATTTGTAAGATAATAATGCAAATGATTGAAGTAAGTGCTTCAGTAATGATTCAATAGTAGTATTTCTTACTCCATTTCAGGAAACACCAGTTTGATCACGGAGAGGTAAAGACTCAATATTACTAAAATGTTCTTTATTTTAATGTTTGTGTATATTTGGACTTCTCTTTCTAGTTCCAGTTTCTAGGTATTGGTAATTGTCATTAATCATCTTCAGAATAGGTCTGTATGTGTTTTTATGAGACTGTTACAAACACAACCATTCATTTGTTAAAATAGTTAAGTAGGAAACCCATTTGGTCTGCTCTGCTCATCCTCATGATAACCCAGTTTATTGTGTGAATGGTTGCTGCTCCCATCTCCTGGTGATTCCACCTGTTTTCCTCCCTCCCTTCCTGCTGCCTTCCCTCCCTCCCTCCTCCTTTCTTTCCCCTTTCCCCATTCCCCCATTTCCCCTTCCTTCCTTTCTGTGTTTTTGTTTACTTCTAATAAATGTATGATAGACATTAACATGATATTGGTTTCAGATATACAACATAATTAATCAGATGTGTGTACATTATAAAATGATCACCATAATAAGTCTAGCTAGCATCCATCACCATACAAAGTTACAAAAAATCTTTTTTCTTGTGATGAGGACTTTTAAGATCTACTCTCTTAGCAACAACTTGGTGACTACAGTTAATAATACCGTATTGCACATTTCAACCTGGTTTTGATGGCTACTCCAAGGCAGAGCTCTGGGATCTTAAACAGTACTTATTTTTGTTTACCACTTTCCTGTCTTAATCTGATGGTAGCACCAATGTTGATTCAGAAATGTGGGCTTTATTAACTGCAGGCTTAACTCTGAGCAAAATTCTAAAACCACTTGCAGTACTGACTTATAATTTTAGTTTCTAATAAAATGGAGAAGTTTGAAAGTGAATTTTAAGACTTATTTCAGAAATCAAAATATTGTTATGAAGAAAAATTGCCCTTTTCTGGATATTCATCTATTTAACAATATATTAAACTTCACAAATAGTAGAAATGAAAAAATATTTTCTCTTTCTTTCAGCTAGTTTATCATGCATTGCAGCTGTTAGCATATACAGTCCTCGGTATTTTAATTATGAGACTAAAACTCTTCTTGACACCACACATGTGTGTTATGGCTTCCTTGATCTGTTCAAGACAGGTAAGATGGTTATATTGGAATTATAGTTGCTATGATCACTTTACTCCCGCCTTTGTTATTGAATGGCCCTAAAATAATATTGAGTTAAAAGTCTTTAAATTGTAGTGAAAGTTCTTCATGGTTTTGTATTAATTTTTCCTAAAGGGCAAAGGCCAAAGAAGGTCATTTATTCTAAAGTAGTGTTTGGCATACAATAAATGCCAAGTAGTGTAGGCTGAATTCATGAATGATTGCTACAGATGTTGATAGAAAACAGAGCTCCATTGTAGAAATAATTTTTTATTGTTTTGATATTCCTACCCCAAAGAATTCCAGCCAGTGATTTCAAGTTGCATTTACTTTCAAATAGATGTTCTTTTTCGGCATCAAGCTTTAAAAACCTTTTTTTCACTTGAGTATACATTTGTATGCACATCCCTGACTTGACTTTTTAAAATTTAGTGTAAGCCATTTTGGTTATTTGCTACTTATTTTTCCTGGCTAACTGCCTCCTTGCTCTGTATCCACAGATTTATGCTTCTACACAGTGTCCCCTTTTCATCAGACCATTAGCCAAGATGCAGCAGCAGAAGTTCTCTTAAATTTAGCAAATATTTACTAAGCATCTATAGCATGTTCAAGGGATGAGGGTAGAATGGTAAATAGAGAAATCAAAAAGCAAAAAAACATATATGCCCTCAAAAAACTGGTTCTACAGACATGTAGAGAAATTAAGGAGAGAATGATAGGGACAAAGTGTTATTGAGTGTGGACTATTTAAATGAAAATATCAGCCAGTCTCAAGACTCCCAATCAGAATGGTGGTGTTGTATTAGAGAAACACTGCTTACCTGAGGCCTGACCTAAGGATGAAGACTTCCTTCCTGACTCTTCCAGGCTGGGGCAGGAAATGAGGTTGATGGGAACCCTTGCCTCTTAAATCCCAACCTGCACCATGACTGAAGATAGAGGACCTTGCACCAGGCAGGCTTCACAGGTGTGGAACCTCTGCAAACACATGAGGGCCCACCCTCAGAAGGACCCTACACCTACTTGGATGCTCTTCTGTTGTTCTTTTGAACGTCTAAATAATTTTTGAATAAGAGGCTCCACATTTTCATTTTGCATTGGGCCTGGCAAATTACGGAGGTGGTCCTGGCTTTACCTGAACCTGAATTAGAATAAATTGAGAGAACTGCTTCTTAAATTATGTCCCATCTGTGTAAGGCTAATGGCAAAATTCTTTTAATCCCTCTGGTCATTGTTTCTAGAACTTTCTCTCAGGATAATTAGTTCTTTATCTGAGACTCTACCAGAGAGTGTGTTCTTCTCTGGGAAGAATTTTTGTTGATTGGATGCAGGCTGCTTTGTACTAACAGTTATCAACATAGTCTTCATTTGGTTTCAGCTGTTTGGATGGCTCTTTTGCAAAGTACATCCTGGTGCTGTTGTTTTTGCTGTATTAGCAGCAATGTCAATACAAGGTTCAGCAAATCTGCAAACCCAATGGAATATTGTAGGGGAGTTCAGCAATTTGCCACAAGAAGAACTTATAGAATGGATCAAATACAGTACTAAACCAGGTATGTGTTTTCTCCATAGTTTTATATACCACTGCAAAATCTTAAACCCACATTACTTCCAATGACCTTACTCTTTGTAGGCAGTGCTGCTTCTAGGTTATTCAGAAAAAGAGAGATGTCAATCTTACTTAAATGGTTTGCAAAAGAAATTTATATTTTTTAGTAATCTATTCTGTTTTTTTTCCCATAAATTCTAATGTTTTTGTTTTTCAAAAAGACTTCTGTGGCATGATTTACAATAATTTTTTTGTGCTTATTTTCCAAAAGAGTTTTTAATCTTAGTCCTGCACATTCCTTCTTGAAATAAACTCATGGAAAATGACATTTTATTCAAGGGAGATTTTATTGTTATCTGAGTATCAGATGACTGCATTTTAAATAATTTTCCAGAATTCTTGGTGCTATAAAACTTTCCTAGTCCATCTAACACTTCTTTCCTGGAGGCAGGAAAAATGTCTAGGACATTACAAAAATAAACAAGCAAACAAACCCACACCCCGGAAGTCCTCACTGATGAAAGGAGAAGGCTCTAACTTCCAAAGGAAATGGTTTACCCAAACCAGGAGGGTGATAGCCATTTTACCGGCCAGCTGACTTCAGTCTGGGTCTTCCACTGAATCTTTAAAGTCATGAACCTCGCTGGGCCTCCCCTTTCTCACCTGCGAAGTGACCGAGTTGACCAGAAGGAGACCTTGTAACGCTCACTGAGTGTCTTCCTGAGACTGCCTTTGCTGCTTTGCAGACGCGGTGTTTGCGGGTGCCATGCCCACCATGGCAAGTGTGAAGCTGTCTGCGCTTCGGCCCGTTGTGAACCATCCGCACTATGAAGATGCAGGGTTAAGGTTAGTACACAGCTCTCACATCACCAAAACAAATTTCTCACATAGATCCTGAGTGAGGAAACTGGTAAAATAATGAGGAGTGTTTCTAGAAGGCTGTGGCGAACAGGGATTTATAACATTAGGGGAGAAAACAATGCTGAAATAAGAGGGCTGAGTCAGATACAAAACTGTTTACTGGGGAATAAAACTACAACCTTTGGGGTTCTCTACTAGGCTTCAGAATGAAATCATAGCATGTCCGTCTTCTGCAGGTCAAGAGGGCTGCAAGATGTCAAGGTCCTTATTAGGCATCACTGTCCTTAAGCTCCCCAGAAGATTCATGAGCCGCTAGCTTTTATTAAGCTTTCCTTTTGGCTATTTCTCTTGAATTCTGAGGAGTCAGTTGAAATGGAATCCCATTCAAAGAGGGTTTTATTCTGATTTTCACCCATATAGCCTACTAGAATGATCTTGGTTTTTATTCTTAATATTTTTCATAAGTTAGAGTATTGTGTTCTCTTTGAAAAGGACATAGATTTAATTTTCATGCAATTTCTCGGATAGGTCAAGCTATTCATTTCCTAAGTGATTGAGTGAATCCTATTAATCTGTTCTTTTGTGTAACAGTAAAACTTCTATTTTATAAATAAAAAATCTTTCACTAAAAATTAAATTCAGTAAGCTTATTTCCAGAACAATTGTGTTGAATAAATTTAGTTTGTTTTTTGTTTCCTCAATCTAGGAATAAAATGGAAAGCTATTAATGCCAGTTCTGGCTGCTGTTGAAGTTGGGACTGCATTGCAGCCTTAACGTAGTCTGGTAGCCATGTTTGCGTGCATCTGCGCACAGCGTGCCATCTTCTCATGTATGATAGGGTCACAGAGAATACAGAACAAAACTAAGCAAGCAAACAATCAGAAAGACTAAATTTGGAAATGCAGAGATGCATTAAACCGAACCTCTTCTCCCAGGACTCTTATGCTATGCTTCTGCTTTTTCTTTTGACCTCCCCGATGCCCCGAAGCAGGAATTCTGTGAAGAATTCTCTTGACATGACTCTTCTGTGGAGTCTTTCCTCTTGTTCCTCCCGTTCAGTGCTTTCTTCCAAATAGATTGATTGCATCCTTTTAATTTTGAAAATCTTCTGCCCAATTATTTTTCTTTAAAGAGCCAGAACGAAAATAGTTTACTCAATGTATAGTCGAAAAGCAGCCGAAGAAGTGAAGCGGGAATTGATAAAGTTACAAGTGAACTATTACATTCTAGAAGAGTCCTGGTGTATAAGAAGATCCAAGTGAGTATTCAACACAGTTAGTATTTTATATTCACAAGACATGAAAAATTAATTCAGTCTTTGGCAAGTGCTTTACTCGTATGTGTGAGATATATGTAACATTCAGCACAGTATAAGTGGAAAAAAACTTTTTAGATCATTATTTGAATTGGAATTTCTTTCCTTTCTAGTCATTACAAATGTTTCTTTTATAATGATTTGCATGCATACACTACCTTAAAGGTATTATATTGGTACTGACTGACAATTTCCCAAATTGCTCATATTTGCCTTTGATATTTTTAAAAACTTTTAACTTAAAGTTTGATGTATTTTCTTTTAAAAATACTTGCAGAGTCTGCAACTGAATAATGGTGAGTCTCACTATAATGAAGTAAGGCAGGCAGCTGAGAGTCGCACGCCACAACTCTGCACCGTGTCTGTGAGGGACAGCCCCCCCCCCCAGTGTCACCTTACAGCGCGACCCTTCTTTCTTGCTGTTCCACATCTGATTTGAGTGGGAAATAATTAACTTTACCGTGACCCACATTCTCTTGGGTTTATAGTTTTAAAAACTATTTCCACTCAGAGAAGTCCACTAAGCAGAGGATAGCAAAAGTTAGTAAGATCTTCAAAGCAAATATGAATTTTGAAGTCGACTGTTTAGAAATCTTGCACCTGGGTGACTAGACAGCTGGTGATAGTAGCTTGCTATTAAAATACCAAAGCTCTGGGGTGTCTGGGTGGCTCAGCGGGTTAAAGCCTCTGCCTTCAGCTCAGGTCATGATCCCACGGTACTGGGATTGAGCCCCACATCGGGCTCTCTGCTCAGCGGTGAGCCTGCTTCCTCCTCTCTCTGCCTGCTTCTCTGCCTACTTGTGGTCTCTGTCTGTCAAACAAATAAATAAAATCTTTAAAAAAAAAATACCAAAGTTCTGGCTCCACGAGGAACACAGGCATGAGTAGTTTCATTACAGATCAAGAATATTTTATGGAATACTATTATTTTAAAAATTCTCACTACTCTTTAACTAACCAGAGGCCTTTGGTGGTTGCTGTATTTGTGGCTTAATCATACTTATTCACCATGTATTTCAGTGATACACAAGGATGTTAAGACAAAATAATTAAATATTGACTCAGGAGTGAGAATCGTTCTGTGATACAGGAGCTGTCTGCATTGCCCACAAGGAAACACACAAAATTGTTGATTATTAAATGATTTTCCTATGAATGGGTCCCAGGTGACTTGAATTTAATCAGGATCTATACAAAATGTTCTTAGAGTTGTAATTCAGAAAATGTTTTAGTTCCTTATGAACAGAAGAATATATTTAAAATTCATGTTCTCACTTTTAATTAACTTGGTTATATAAACTTAGGACAAAAAAGTCACAAGCATCTCTCATAACAATTTTATGAGAACATCGTAATATAAATGAATGGTGGGTTGACATTTGCAATCAGGAGAACGTAGATTGGAGATTTCCTCCCACATTGGGATCTTCTTTTATCGCCTTAGGCTTCACTCTCTAGTTGAGTGATCAGCCTGAGACACCTGTAGGTTACTGGAACATAAAAATAATGCTTTGTGACCTTTTTGTCCCCAAGCTAATGATGAGTCTTGATTCAAGAGTCTTCATTTTCTAGATGGTGCATAGTGTTTTGAATATGTGGGAATTGCAGAGGCCGGGGCGCTTTATATTCTAAGATGTTGATGCAGCCCCTTGGATTGGCCTCAGTGCAGTGGTCTCATGTTCTGATGGGCAGAGCACTGTTTTGTATACCAGCAGGGATGAAAGACAAACTTAGGAAATATGGCAGTAAATCTTGTATACTAAACAAGGTCAGCAGTGAATTCACTGACTTTGGATCATTTCCATTTAGCACTCACTTATGGGCACTAAGACTGAGAGTCTGGGGTGGGAGTGTGTGCTCGATTTCCCCATCTGGACCTTGACTTGCCCCTGTTGTTTCCAGCAGGAATGGAGAGGAGGAAGCTAAGGAAGTGAGTTTTTCTAATCTGTTTTCCTCAGTAACTAAAAAAACACTCTTCATCTACTGCAAGATTTAAGCCAGACTGGTAATAAATCTCAGGAAACCTTGGGCAGGTGCACTTGCTTAAACCTTGAAACAAAACACAAGCTGTACCTTCTCTTCTGCCAGGGAACCAAGCCGGGGACTGAAAGGGAAGAAGGACTAATATTTAGTGCAGTAGCACAACTGAGTTTCTTGACAGAACTTTCTATCAGAACTAGGATCTTTAATGCTTTGGCCCCCACTGTCCATGTCAGTTATGCCTGAGACATCTATAGGTTACTGGAACAGAAAAGTGTGTCAGAACAGGGGGAACAAATGGGGACTCGGTAGGAGAGGAAAGGGAAGAGAGACTCTGTATATATCTATCATTTAAACTGTGCCCAGCACATTGGTGAGCACTATATTTATGTGATCTCAGTACCAGTGGCTTTAATTGTGTGGCTTGATTATTCTTTAAATACTTAATACCCTGTTTTCAAATACAAGTAGGAAGATATACTCAAATGAAAGTTGTAGATGGGTTTTTAATTAACTACTGCTTTATTCTTAGTTTTCTGCTTTCTTTCTCATTAATTCCAGTAATAGAATTGACATAAAATTAAATCACATGAATTCAGAAGAAAAGTATTCCCATTTTCCATAATGCTATTTAAAGCTATAGCTGGCTGGCTCCTGGGGGAGCTTCAGAAAACTCAGATAAGGACAACAGGGTGTCACACTTAGGCCGAAAGAGCTCACGAAGGCAGCTCTTAGCCTTTTCTTTTTCCTGAAAGCAGGTGAACTCGGGAACTACGCCATTTTCTCTGTGGGGTGTTATGCTCTTTACCGTCCATGGCCAGCAGTACAGTCACAGCTGGGCCTCGGCCTCTGTGAGGAGATTAAGTGGTAGAAAACCCAAGCCCAGTCTTAGTACCATAAGTGCTCAGTGTTTTAGAATCTGATGTCAGAGAGGGTGTGCAAAAAAATGCCCTCTACACTCTTCTTGAGAACACTCATTAGTAAAACCTTCTGGGAGATAATCTGACAGGGACAAAGTGAAAATTGTATAGCCTTGTGGTGTAGTGATAGTGCTGCTTCTAGAAGTTTAGCTTGCAGAAAGATACCAGCACAAGAAAGTTTATATCAGCATCACTTTACAATGGCAAAATGGGAAACAGAATATCCACCCGTAAAAGAGTAGTTCGTTAATACATAGACGTACTAGCAACTATTAAAAAGAATGAAGCAGATATTTAGGTGCTGAGGTGGAAAAATGGCCCCATTTTCTTGCCAAGTGAGGAGTCCCAAAATAATCTCATTTTTGTAAAAGCAACCCGGGAGCATCTACGTATATAAATCCGTGCTTACGTTTGTATGCACATGTGTCTGAACTTGGGTTAAAAAGGTGTTGCAGAATGGGTGCTAGATTGTGTACACAGGCCACCTCTGAGAAATGGCATTGGAAGTGACAGTGACTTTCATTTTTTTTATTTTGATAGGCCTATATTTTGACAGTTTTGGAATGGTAGTTACCTTTAAATTAGAGACGTTACTAAGAAGACAAGAACACATGTACTCCTGCCATGGTGCTTGCCTTGTGGTACAGAGCAGGGGAGTGGCTTGCCTTTGGGAATAAAAAGGACATGCTGGAAATGGTTTTTTCTCTTAAAGTGAAGCAGCCATGACAAAACCTAAACAATTGCCAATTCTCTGTAATTTTCTGTGTTTTGCATTTTTCTTTTTTTTTTTTAATTTCTCAAATAGCTCATAAGAAATTGTGAACACCCTTTCACCTTTTTTGTTTTCATTGATATTTTGGAAGCGTTCAGGCCAGTGGTCTTCTAGGAATGTTCCATGTTTGGATTTGTCTAATTCCTTCAGCATGACTAGATTGAGTTTAGCAAATTGTGGCAAAAATATTAATTACCCCACAAGGGTTGTCTACAGTCCATAAGTCACTTGGGGAGGTAGAGATCACTTTGTTCTATCATTGGTGATGCTTAAGTTTGACCGCTTGATCTGTTAAGGAGGCGGATCTCCTTCAGAATTAGCAAGAGATCTGTGGAGATCCTTAGAGGCTGTGTGTTTGTCCTCTTTCTCGACAGCGTTTCACCAGCTAGCTCTTGCATCCAGTCTTGATTCTTGCCTGAATCAGTTGTTCCACTGGTCATTATAAAACCGGTAATAAAGATTCGAAAGCACTGTACCAGGTACTGAGTGGTGTGGGCAAGGATGATTTGATAAATAATAATTAATAAATGGACCTAGAGCTGTGGGCTATCTCTATGGAAAAAATTATTTTAAATCTCTACTTCACACCATACAGAAAAAATAATTTCAGATGAGTTATAGGTCTGTGAAAAGCAGAACTCTAAAACTTTCATTAGAAGAACACACAATGCATATTCTCATGATATCATGATAGGGAAGATTTCTTTATATGAGACATAAAAATCACCATCCTTAAAAAAGAGTCACATTTTGGAATATAAGAACACAAAAATCTTCAACATAACAAAAACCAAAAAAAAAAAAAAAAGGAAAAAAAAGAAATTTGTAAACCCTAGTGAAAGCCAACAGTTATATCTAGAACACTGCTTTAGATTGAAAATAAATGTTACAATTATCTGCAGAAGTTATTGGGACAAATATCATACAATACCAATTTCACTTCTACTATTCTTTATAAAATATATTGCTTTTAAAATTTAATTGTGCATTTAGCTAAGATGTGAGCTGAACACCACTGGATTTTCTTTAAATTGACTCATTCTAGGAGACAGTAGTGGGAAGTTGCATAAATTGACCTAAGCATATCTGCCAATTAGAATTTTTAAGTCAGTATAATATATTAACCTCTTACCGTGTGCCAGGCACAGCACTAGCTAGATTCAGTCTCTCTCTCTCTCTCTCTCTCTCTCTCTCTAAGTCCTTATGACACGCCCACATAATGGGTATTCCCCATTCGACAAATGTTGGGAGAGACTGCATGAGCTATCCAAAGCCACATTCTTGCTAAGTAGCTGAGACAGAATTTAAGCAAAATGGTTCTTACCCCACCAACTGAATTCATGTATTTTTGTACATCTGTTTCTTTCTTTATAGTCAACTTTGCTGCATTCACCTTGTTCTAAAGAGAATTTTTGGCAGCTTAAATAAATATAAATAACTACAATGGGATTTTTTTAACCAACTTAATTTACATAGAAAAAACGAAATGGGGGCAGGAATCTAAAAAGTGTGCTTTTGCTTCATGTACTTTGATTTCTAATCTGTACCTTCATTTCTCTAGGCCTGGGTGCAGTATGCCTGAAATTTGGGACGTGGAAGATCCTGCTAATGCTGGGAAACCTCCCTTATGTAACCTGTTGGTGAAGGATTCCAAGCCACACTTCACCACTGTATTCCAGAACAGTGTTTACAAAGTCTTAGAAGTTATAGAAGAATGACTGCTGCCCACAGAGAAGTACATCAGTAATGGTTTTAATGTTTTGC
Organism: Lontra canadensis; assembly: GCF_010015895.1. Lineage (NCBI taxonomy): Eukaryota > Metazoa > Chordata > Mammalia > Carnivora > Mustelidae > Lontra > Lontra canadensis. The sequence continues at coordinate 35,080,031 of NW_022630996.1, forward strand.
TAATAACTCATGCCTTGTTTTTAATTCAAATCCCAAAAACTTTTATAGGTAACTGTTTTCAAATAGAAAACATTTTCTTTGGTCAATTCGAATGTTGTTCTGATTGTAAAAATACTTATACCTTAATCAGTTGGTTACTCTTTCAATGCACCCTTAAAATTTGCTATGCAAATGAGTATATGTTTGTACCTGACTTAAATATTTGTGCTAAAGTGAGTGAGCAAAGCTGCCTGTGTAAGAAATATGATGGTTTATGACAAGAAAGGTATGAAAATATCGTGAGTTCTGACCATTATAGGGGCTGATTTTAGTGTATGGATTCTTAGTGGCCCTTGCTTCCTTTTCTGCCTCTTGTCATTTGGACATCTCCATGACTGTCATAAGCTCCTCAGTCATGTCGGACCCCTGTCAACAACTTCCGTAAGAGTAGATGGGGCAGACATGGGTATTTGCTATGTGGAGTTCTCTGTTTCACTTCTTCATGTTCTTTTGTTTATTGTTGCTCTTGTTAATGAAGCATTTCCTGCCCATTACTAATCCAGATTTTTGGATCTAGTGGTCAGGATCAAATTCCTGTAATTACCAACCCTGTGGCATTAGCGTGTCTTCTCTCTCTCCTTTCTCTCTCTTTCTCTCCCAGCATTCTTTGTCAAATAAGTGTTATTTACTCATTTAGTTGCTTAGGAAGTACTTATTCTTTGTTAAAAAAAAAAAATTAATGGCAATTGTGTATTTTTCTCATTTTTGGTATTACTCAGATGTTTATATTTTAGTACCTTTAGACCACTGTAAAATTTTTTCATGTTTAATTGTAGTTTTAAGAACAGCTATTTTGAAAGACCCAAATATGATGATGCAAACTAGTGTGTATTTGAGTAGACACAAATTACAGTGTAACAGTAGACTGTAGTATGTGTAGTTTTTCTTTTACTATTAAGATACAATAAAACATGACTAATTTTTCTGTCAAAAAAGTAAACCCATAATGAGAAATGAATGGAATTTTTATATTTTATTTTTTAAATTGCCTGTCTTTAGTAAGACAAAGCCTTAAGCCTTACGTTATAATTTTGATCCCCAAAACTATCATTTCAGTATGAAGAACGAATATACGCAACCTTCCTCTTTAAGTTTTTTCCTTCTTATTTATTTATTTTAAAAGATTCCCAAACCTGCTCTGAATTCCTAGTATGAATTTTTGTTTCTTAGAAGTTAATTTGTGTGAAATGAGATTCTTCAAAACGGTGAATCCTCATAGTTCTGAGAAACGGTTTTAAGATTTTAAATTCTAAGCAAACCATGACTCTGATGGACTACACATTTAATTATACAGTGTTCTCTTTATTAACCACAGGCAGATTAACCTCATTGTGGACTGTCCTTGAGACCTGAGTCCTCAGGGATGGTTTCCGGTGCCCACTCCTGGGAGCCACTGAAGAGCTGTTCCCTTTCTGCCTTCTCACCAGAGCCCAAGGACAAGCCTGGTCTGGGGGAAGCACTAGCTTGCTTAGAGCAGAGAGCTGCAAGGACAGCCTGGGCTGGTGAGTGGGCAGCCCCCAGCCCGCCCCACAGCCCGCGCTTCCGCTTCCGGGGAGCCTCCTTCCAGCGGGAGCTGCCGACAGTGTCTTCAGGTGCCAACCCCCTCCTCCTCGCTCGCTGCTTGACTTTTATTTCTTGGGCTTCTGCCAGTTTCAGAAAATAGGGAAGCAGCTGGGGAGTCGTGGATTAGGAGTAGAATTTGAGCAATGATGCAGCAATCCGGAAAAATGGGAAGAGGGCACTTGAGGCCGAGGTGGCTGAGAGTCGCCGTGGGCGGGGGGAGGGAAGCGCGCTCCGCTCTCTGTGCCACTGTTCACGCCGACATGGCTGTCACCTACACGCAGCGCTGCCGGTTTTTTAAAAATTGTACTTTTAAAGTCACTGTCTTTTCTCCCCACCCTCCAATCATTCCTTTCCTGATGAGGTCACGTGTAATGATTGGAAATTCTGTACAGGAAAAACATTAAAATACCATTTTGACTGTTTCATATGGTGGGAAAAGTTAAAAGTGGTCAATTTGGGTTGTTCCCCTCCCCATGAGAATCCCTTTTGTAACGGTATTTATTAACATAACTACACCAGCGAGCTATGAGTGTATTTTAGGCCAGTCAGTTAAGAACAGAGGCCTTGGGTTACGCGGCATACTCAGCCTTGGTCCCATCTGGTAGCAGCCGGTGCTGTAGAAGATCAGTATCTTTTATGGGAACATAGAATAGTAGTAGTTTCCATATACATGACAAAACAGTATTAAAGCTCAGTATTCTACTTATTTTTAGCATTTGAAAAATTTTTTTTTGCTTTAGTATGAGGAAGGCAAGGATGGGCAAGGAGGTGGTAAAAATAGCCCTTGTTGTGGCATATGAAAAAACAAAATGGGGGCAGTATTTCTATATGCAGAAAAGCCTCTAAAAACACTTCGCAGAAAAAGTATCGTGTTAAAATAGGACAATGATATTAAGGAGAATGTGAAAGGCTGTATCAGGAATAAAGGGATATCACATGGAAGTATCGTATTTTTATGAATTTTATGCCAGTTTTACATGTACTATGTATGTTCAATAAAAAAGATGATGAAAAATCTAGAACATGGCTTTATTTTGTTATTTTCATTTCTACCTTGACCCTTACAATATGTTCAGGGTCATTCTGTAGTCAGATAACCATGAAGTTGGTGTGTGGCAGTCTGTAGTCCTGAATGGTGGGGAAGAGTTCCAACAGTGGGGTGTATGAAACTGCTTAGTCCTCTTCAGTGGAGCCCTGTAGATGCTGGGGTTACCCAAACTTTTCTATATTTATGCCATTACACATTTACATTACTTTAGCATTTACATTGAGGGACACAATTATCCTTTAAAGTCATAGTTTGGGGATAATTTTAGAGTTACTGAAAGCTTTTTCTCATAAATTAAACTGTAGTGTTATCCTATATTTCCTAAATTATATCTCCATGTTTTTGCTTGATAGAAGCATCAGCTTTGTTTATCTACTTACTTATCTGCTTGGAGGAAAGATAGTTTAGCTTAGTTCATGCATGTATAATTAATTCCTTTACACAGTGACACCTTCCTTCTCTGAGCTCTTCGGGGGTGAAGCATTTCTAGTTTAGTGGTTCTCAAATTCAGTGTGCCTCAGAGTCACCTGGAAGGTTTGTTAAAACCCAGGTCACTGCCCCCCACCACAAAGGCTTCTGATTCAGTTCTCTTCAGGTGGTGAGGTGGTCTGAATGTGTCCCCCAAAAATTCATATGTTGATATCCTAAACCCCAAAGTGATTGTATTCAGAGATGGGACATTTGGGAGGTGATTAGGTCATGAGGGTAAAGCCCTCACTAATAGGATCGTGCCCATATGAAAGAATCCCAAGCAAGCTCCCTTGGACCATCCATACTGTGAAGTTAAAACTACAAGGTCCATTTATGAATCAGGAAGAGGGCTCTCACCAGACACTGAATCAGCTGGCACCTTGATCTTGGACTTTCAGTCTCTAGAATTGTGAGAAATAAATTTTTGTTGTCTCTAGGATAGCCCAGATGGACTAAATAGACGGGTCCCAAGAGTTTACATTTCTAACCAGGTCTCAAGTAGTGTTCATGCTCTTGGTCCAGGGACCACAGGAGAGCGGCTGCTCATGGATTGCAAGACTATGTGGATGGCTGGCCTCTAGAGGGCGTTCCCTTCTTGACAGCATTTATCCCACATGATAGGCTACACGGTCCCTCTATTGGAAACTGAATTTTGTAGAGTCCCCTCTTTGTCTTTTGGGGGCATTGCCTCAACCGAACTTGTGAGGAGCGAAGAACAGATATTTTTTAACCAGAACGTTAAAGAAGCTTATTTACATGGTGTTTGCTGAGCAGGTGGCTATGATCATTCAAATACTTTGAAACTGTAAACTAGACTGGGCTTCAAACACTTTCTTTTCAGTTCAGAAATAAAAACGAGAGAAATCCTTTAAAATCGAACTTCCTTTTGTAAAATTACTTTATCTAGAAGAAAATGGATAAATTCAGTGATGTTTGTGGATTTTAGAACTCCATTTTTCACTTTATTACCTTTGTTTGGCCCCAGAAATCTTCAATCTTCTCCCTCTATTAGAGAGCAGCTAAGGACAAGCTTTGAGTCACGGATCACCTGTTTCTCTCTTCTGCCTTCCCTTTTCCTTTCCCCACAACTAGGAGTTTCTAATTTAAATCACTAAAATTGTTCCCTGTGCAGAGAAAAGAGAAGATGCTTTTAAACTTCATTACATTCTTGAATTGGTCTTTATTTCACAGGACTATATCAGTGCAAATACAGTTTTACATTTGGAGTTGAAAAGGACATTAAGGCATAGGAAGGTCTTGAAAATTCTTTCCTTTAACCTTTCCTTCCATAAGAGATTTAAAAATTCTGAGTGAACATACAAGTTGAAGTCTTTTTCTCTTAAGATTTTGAATAATTGTAGTGTAGTTAAAAGGTAGATTTTCCTTTTTGCGCAAAGAGATTAGGATGGTATTGACTTTGGCTCTGCTTTCAAGGCAGTGTTTTCTGTACTCCATTATCTCTAACCCCAAATTCTAATTACTTTAAGTAAGCAGTATGTTGTCAAAATGACTTTCAAATAAATGGTAGTACTACCAAGTATTTTGTTTACGCAGGCATGTTCTTTTTAATTGAGCATAATATCATTTCATTGATTTTTAAGTACCTGGGCTTTTTTTCTGTATGCAAATTTAATGCCTTGAAAAAAAGTTCAATGTAGTGAAATTAAGCTCATTCAGTTGTGATGCCAGTTGCCCTTAAAGCTTTTGTACTTAGCCATTTCTAAAAACATTGAAAGAAATGAAAGCAAGAAATGACCATTTTTAAGTAGAGTTGGCTTTAGGCAACTGAAACTAGTTTAAAAAAAAAAAAAAAGTGCCCGAAGGCAACTCTTCAGCTTGGTTTTATCAACACAGTTCACATCTCTGGCTCTGCCTCTGGGTGACAATCCCCGGCTCACTGGCCAGACCCCTCAGGTCTTCACTTTTGGTATCTGCTTATTGACCAGAGTCCAGATTCAGGGGCCTCCCTTTTGCCCTAAAATAATAATCCCCAGGAAGTGCAATTTGGTAATTCTTCCAGCCCTTTAAATCTATAATGAATTAGACTTTTTCTGACAAAGACCCCATATGGCAGTCATTCTCAAACTTGCTGCACATTGGAAATTACTTGGGGAGCTTCAGAAATACAGAATCTTTTCCTCCCTCCCCCAGAGTTTGGGACTGAATCAGTCTAGGGTGTGGCCTATGATTGGGGATTTTTAAAACTGCCCAAGTAATAGTTTAGACCTGGCCTCCCTGCCTCACTTCTGGATCCACCCTTTCCACATTTCCTCCACCCAGTCGAATCAGAAATGGTCAGCAAGTTTCTCTCATATATACTTTCCTTTATAAAGGATGATGGACTATTTCTACTTTATCAATCATGGAACCTCATGTTGAGTAGACTCAATGCTGTGGAAAGAATGCTGTGTTCAGTTAGAGATCCCTGCCATGGAGTAGATGTCGCATATTCATAAACCCTGTGTAGAGCGTCAGTGAGAAATGGGAATATAATGGCAAAAAATTAAAATAACTTTTCTTTAAAAATCACTGTCCAAAAAAAAAAAATCACTGTCCATTTAATATTAGTGTGGAGAAGTATGTTTCTTCTCTTCCCAGTTTTTTTCTTTTTTCCTCGACTGTATTTCACTTCAAGATGCAGCTCAAGTGTCACCTCCTTCATGAAGCCTTCCCTGACAGACTACCCCTTGGCTGAGTGACCTGCCCCCACTGCCCATGCTCCTATAACCCCTATATTCCACACATATAACAAGACTTTTTCTACTGCATTGTGTCCTGGACTTCTATCTTACTATCTAACTATGTTCTGAATCTACAGTGCCTCCTAGCACCGTTCCTGGCATGTAGTAATGCTTAATGTTTTTGAAATAAATTATACTTCATTCAACTTCAACAAATAAATTCATACAAATTGAATTCAACAATAAATTCTTTCAACAAGGAAATCATACTTCATTCAACAATGCAGTAAATTCCATATAGCAATAAAAATTATTTGAACTAAAAGAAATGGAAGATTATATATTCCAGAGGCAGAGATAAAATAATAAGGACATTCAGAGTACCTTTAGATGAGATTAATATCATATATAGGAGAAAGGATATCCTTGACAAAGAGCAAAACAAAAATTAACCTCAAGACATAGTCTGGCTAGGTATTTTGATACATTCAGACATGACTAGTCACCAGAGAACTATTTTTAAAAAGCAATATAACAAAGAGGAAGGACTCACTGGCCTGGTTTAGGTTGTGTGGCTTAAGATTTGTTGCTGGCCGAGAAGCAGAGAACTCTAGGAATTTGGTTAAAGTATAATAGAAGAAATTCCTCCCATATGGGGAGCGTATTGATGTGTTGTTGCTATATGAGGATATTAAATGAAACATGACAGTGACATAATATTGTCATAATTGAGACAACTAAGTTGGAATCCTGGCTCCATTTTTACAAACTTTGTGAGATAAGATATGTTTCTCATTTTGAGAATCAGTTTTCTTGTCTTTCAACAGGATATGCCTCCTATGGTGGTAATTAAAATCAGAATAGATTGGGACACCTGGGTGGCTCAGTTGGTTAAGCAGCTGCCTTCGGCTCAGGTCATGATCCCAAAGTCCTGGGATCAAGTCCCACATCGGGCTCCTTGCTCAGCAGGGAGCCTGCTTCTCGCTCTGCCTCTGCCTGCCACTCTATCTGCCTGTGCTCACTCTCATGCTCTCTCTCTCTCTGACAAAAAAATAAATAAAATCTTAAAAAAAAAAATCAGAATAGATGAATTCACAAACACACCAGAAAAATTTAACCTACCTCTCTTAGAAATTGATATAATAAGCAGGCAAAAAAAGTAAGGATAGACATAATTCAAGTAATAAGAAAAGGAATCTTGATTTAATGACCATACTTAAAACAACTGCACCAAACAAGGGAAGAATACACATTCCAGGTAAGCATGTGGGACGTTTCCAAGAATTGACAATAGAATGTGAACTCCAGAAAGGCATGAATTTTTGGTCAGTTTTGTTCAGGGATGTAACACAAGCACCGAGAACAATGCCTAGCATAGATGAGTGCTTAATACTTGTCCCCCCCCCAAAAAAAAAAAATTGATCACATGTGGAACCAAATAGCACTTTGAAAACAAATTCATGATTGAAAACCCCTTATGTTAGAAATTAATACAAAAAATCAAAATCAAAAAAACTGAAAAAAATTTGAGGAAAAAAACCCAGAACAATTATATACCACAGCTTGTGCAGTATAATTAAAGAATGTCTAGAAGTATACTTTTTTCCCACTTAGTCTAAAATGCACATTAAACTAAAAATGAATTCAATTATGTCAGAAATATAGACAAAGGATAGCAGCATCCCCTTTCCCCAGCCCATGACAGGTAATAACAAGCAGAACTTGATGAAATAGAAAACAGAAATCAATAAGGCCAAAGCTGGTTATTTAAAATCATTCATAATAAAGACAAAATAGAGGAGGCATAAAATATTAGGATTGGCAAGTTACTGAAGCTGCAAAGAGTAAACAGATAATGGGGATATTCTGAACAATTTTGTCAGTAAATTTGAACACTTAGATAAATGGTTAAATTTCTAGAAAAATACAAGTTAATAGAACTGACCCAAGAAGAAATAGAAATTAAGAACAATCTCATTTCCAGCAAAGAAGTTGAATTAATAATTTTAAGAAACATCTTGCCCTTAAAGAAAACAACATAACCTAGACAATTTTATAGGTCTGTTCTACTACACTTTCAAGATACTGATGATTCCAATCTTATACAAACATATGGAGAATGGACAATTAGAGAATTCCATTTTTTAGGTGATTGTAACATTAATACCCATAGCAGAGTGGGGTTAATGCAGTAATAGGGAAGTCCAGGTTTATAATATGCACAAAGATACAAACAAGAACCTAAGAATAAATTGGACATAAGATAGAAAAATTCCAGCTCTCCTCAAATTGACCTGTTGTTTAATCAGCATACCAATAGGGCTTTTTATGGAGCTTTACAATCTGGATGTAAAGTTTTCAAGGATGAACAGTCCAGACAAGTCTGAAGAAGGACATGAAATAGGTGAATATTTTCCTACCAGATAACAAGATTTATCACAACAGATAAGAAGCATGGCACAAGGATATACAAATTGACTCATAAAAGAGGATAGCTCAAGAACAAATGTGCATATATTTAACAAATGAGGCTGACAGCTAGTTATCTACATGGAAATTAATGAATTATTTTCCTACCTTACATCATACATAAAAATGACATTGCAAATAGATGAAGGACCTAAGAAGGAGAGAGAGAGTACTAGAAAACCTAGAAGATAGCATAGGGTAATATCTTCATGCCCTCAAGGAGGAATTCCTCAAAGAAGAAGGACTTCCAAAACAAAAGCAAACAATCAAAAACCTTTAGAAGAAATGATAAATCAATTCATTAGGGGCATTAACTTCTGTTCACTAAAAGATATAAAGAAAGTGAAGCAAGCCATAATGTGTGGAAAATACTTGATTAGCATCCAGAATAAAGAACTCTGACAAACAGTAAGAAACAAATAACTCATTAGAAAAAGAGACTGAAGACATGATATTTCACAGAAAAAGAAACGTGAATGAGCCAGAATCATTAAAGAAAATCCAGCCTACTCATAATCAGGGAAATGCAAAGTGAAACCATAATAATATCATTTATAACAGGACATTGGTTTAAAAAAAGTACACATTGGGAAACAGGTGGAAAAGCACAGTCTCCTTTATTCTTGGTAGAAGGTCACTATTTTGGAAATAAATGGCTTTACCTGCTAAAATTGAGAATGTACATACTATGACCTAGCTTCTCCACTCCTTAGACATATACCCCAGGAAATTTCTTATACATGTGCATCAGGAGACATTGTCTAAGAAGGTCATTGCCAAGGGTTCATAATAGCTGAAAACCTGGAGCTCACTTATACATGTGTCTGGAATAAATAGAACAGATAGACGATAAAGGATCTTACTAAATATTTAAAATAGCGATAGACAACAATTTGGATGACTCTCAGGGGACTATGATTAGGCCAAAAAATCTAATTTGCATAAGAAATTATGCAAATTTTGATGTGAGTTTATTTACAGGACATTCAATAACATGTAAAGTTAATCTATTTTTAAGGACCTGAAACATGCTAACATACAAAGAAAATCAAGTGAATAATAAATACAAAATTAGATTAGTAGTCATCTCGCAAAGGATGGGTGGAAGAGGGGTACACTGGGGTCTTCAGAGTTGAAGGTTATGTTCCTTGAAATAGGGTAGTGGTTATGTAGATGTAACTTTATTATAATTATTTATACTTTTTCAAAGAGAGAGCAGGGGGAAGGGACGGAGGGAGAGGGAGAGAGAGAATCTTAAGCAGGCTCTACACCAAATGTATTAGCCCGATGCAGGGCTCGATCTCACAACCCTGAGATCATGACCTGAGCTGAAATCAAGAGTCGGACGCTTAACCAACTGAGCCACCCATGCACCACTGGTAATTATTTATACTGTAAACATTTTATAAATATTCTTCAACAAATATTCAATGTTGGAAAAATAGGTAGACACTCTCAGATGCTAACACACATGAAAAGAATAATCCCCAATAGGTGTGACAGGAAGTAGAGAAGAAATCCTCAATTTCTCTGGCAATCACAATTTGTAAATAGGATTTCCCTTAAGACTTGTGCATGATGTGAAGTTCAATTTGAAGGGACAAGAAGGATGAAGGAAACAGGTGTCTCATTTAAAAAGCCAGCAGTGGCCACTTAGGTAAACAAAACCACAGACTGTTAGAAGAACGTGTTGACTGGCATGGTCAAGGTTAACATCTGTTTACAAATCAAGAAACTGAGGCTCTGAGAGGGGAAGTCGATTTGCCTAGCTCACACTCCTACTCAAGTATGAGAGCTGAAATTAGAAAGTAGCTCTCTGGGTCCTAGTCCAAGGCACTCCTGTCACCTGGGTAAGGTGAGAAGAGCATGGGCTTGGTCATACACTGCAGTTGGGTTGGAATCTAGGCTCTGACACTTAGCTCTATGAACCAGCACAAGTCAGTTACATTCTGGAAAGCCTAATTTCCCCTTGGGTAAAACGGGGAGTAGAAATCGTGCCAGTCTCCTATGGCTGTTAGAAGATTGCATGAGGTACTGTATGTGAACATTTTATAGTCAGAGTAAAATCAATGCCAGCTGCCTCCCTTTCCTCCTACCCATGATGGCAGCAGATGAGGAGGCTGAAATGATGTGACAATGTCAACTCCGCACACACCCCAGCAGAGAAGCATGCTGCCTGCGGGAGAGCCAGGGCCCTGTGCCTCTCTGGGTGTACTCTGTGCATGCTGGGGTTTCTAGTTCAGTGTCTTCTTGGTGCTCCTTAGTTCTTACTTTTGAGACTCAAACCAAATTTTTTTCTGGTGCCAGATGACAGGACATTCACTCTACATTTGTGCAAACAAAACAATTACTGTTGTTTCCTGTTGACTCCAGGCCCACAGAGCTTTTGTTATCACCCAGAGATCCCCATGGGAATCAAGCTGAAGAATCAAGCTGAACAAAGATTTTTTTTTTTTTTTTGCCAGAATCAATTTCCTGAAGTTGAGAGGCTTTATCATTTACAGTCTGTGTGCAAAGAACTTTTTTTTTTTTTTTTTTTTTTTTTTTTGGATGAATGACTGACTCCTTTATTGGTTTCTTCCTTCACCCAACCTCCCATTGCCTGCTATCTCACCCTGACTTTGGGATCTCACCGGGGGGGGAAAAGAATTGCCATCTCTCTGCCCACAGCGGCCACTGGGAGGCTGGCTGAGGGTCCACAGTAAATGTGCTATTGAGGCATGTCTGGGTCACATTCCGGCTATGTAATCTCGGGCAAATTAATTAACTTGTGAACTATCTGGAAAATATTCTCCATGACAGAACTTAAATAGGATGTCATTTCTTTCTTTTTCTTCTCTTTTTTTTGGGGGGTAGGGGGTGGAGGTTGCAACTTAGTGTCTACATCTTGAGTACCTGCTGCATGTCAGGTAGCGGGAGAACACTAGAAAAGAAATAAGTCGCATTCCCTGCCATCAAGGAGATAGAGAGTGAGGTTTAGGGATGTGCAAGTTTTATCACAAGCAGACTGGCCAGGAGCCCAGGAGCTGGAGTGGGTCAGAGCGGGGTAGGCAGCTTGGTTCTACCAGTCTCTAGACAAGGCTGCATGAGCTTAGGCAAATGCAGTAACATGTCCAATTCTGTTTTCCTGTCTCTAAAATATGGATAATAGGTCCTCACAGTCTGGGTGTGAGGTTTAAATGAGATCATAGTTTTTGATCAGGTTACTGCCAGCTCTCTGAGTTCAGTCTCCCATCTACTGTGAGAATAAACTCCATCTTGGGATCCTGCCACATGCGACATTGTTAATCATGCTGGCTGGCCTTCCTACCATGCCGGTATCTTCCCTATCATTCTTCTCTCTCCTGCCCTGAACTGCACTTTAAAGCCCCCCACCCCCACCCACTAACACAAGCTGCATCATGTCCCGGACCTCCCTGAGGTTAGCAAGGAGAGGAGGGCCTGCCTCGCGGTACTGTCATTGTGCCCCCATTTCTACCTCAGGAACTTGTTAACGGCCGAGCTTCCTTCCTTGGCCCTGTGGTATGAACATTTAACCCGACATCTGCCCTGCTGACAACATTTCAACTGTGTGTCCCCCTGTAGTTAAATGCAGGCACAGTGTTGCGCAGGAGAGCTCTAGAACTCTACCTTGCATAACTGTTGATTAATAACTCCCAGTTCCTCCTCCCACAAGCCTATGACAACCACCATTCTCCTCTCTGCTTCTATGACTTTGACTATTTTAGATTCCTTATATAAGTGGAATTAGGCAGAATTTGGCCTTTTGGCACACCCTGCTTTCACGTAACCTACTGTGCTCAAAGTTCATCCTTGCTGTCACAGATGGCAGGATTTTCTTCTGTTTGGAGGCTGAATAATATTCCACTGTATGTATAGACCACATTTTAAGAATCCACTTATTTGTTCTCAGACATTTTAGGTTGTTTCTGCTTCTTTGCTATTGTGAATTCAGTGAGCCCAGGAGGGCTAATATCTCTTCAAGATTCTGATTTCAGTTGGTGCATCTAACCTTCTTATCTGGGCGATCTATTCCAAGAGGGTTTCATGATCCTAATCAAACATGTTTGTTAGGTTATTTTTCCCAACCAGAAGACCAGAACTCTCTTTGAAATGAATTTTCTATTAAGCTCAAGTAGCAGAGAGCTTTAAAAAATAACATCTCTCTCTGTTTCTCTTCCCTTAATCATAGTACCCAGCAGATGAGCAAATTGGGGTGTGATCCACTCACTCACCATTTCTAATGCTGAAAATCTTTGAGGTTTTCTTTGTACTTTTCTCCCAGATGTCTCCCCAACCCTTTTGGAATAATTTCTTTCTGTTCCTCTCTGCTTTTCATTGAGAATAGGAATAATTCATCCAAACATAAGGAGAGAAAAAAGGTTTTTGGGGAGAAAGGGGGAGGGGGAACCCACCCCCTGTCAAAATAGTCTGGCTCCACATCTGCCCCTTTCACTCAGCCTTTGTGCAAAGCGGGGCCAGTTGGGTACGGTGGACTGGGGCTCTGTTCAATAGAGCATCTGTCACTCCCAGCAGAGCCAGGGCTGCCTTCTGAGCTGAACAGGAAAATGACTAAGTGATGACAGAAAAATGGCTGCCAGTTCCAAGTAGAATTGCCACCTCTGAGGACGCCCAACATTGTCTTTTCAAATGGCACTTTCACAACGAGCTTGCTCTCCTTGCAGTGGCTTATGATCTGAAGATTTGATTCCTGTCCAAATGCCCAGGCATCCACTGATTCCTAGATTTGCAGAATTTTATGCTGGGAAAGAAGTTTAAGGGCGAAAGGCCAAGTTGAAAGCTATGAGATTGATTTTGGACGGACAAGAAATTCCTAAAGAAATTTTTGAGAATTCCAAGGTTTCAGGGTGAGTGCTGAGGAAGGAACACTGGACTGATTCCAGAAGACTTAAGTATTAGTCTCTGCTGTATCACTCTGTGGGATCTTGGGCAAATTACTTTACTTCTCTGGATTTTAGCTTCCTCATCTATAAAGTAAAGATGTTGAATAGGATCAATAATTTTCAGATCGTGTTCTGAGAATCCTGTAGTCAATAAGTTAGAGGAAATGCTGGGATAAATTTCATAAAGTGCTTTAGTAATGACTTTCTCAGAAACTTTAATACATTACTATGCACCACAACTTTCCAGGACAAGGGTAAGGTAAAAGTTTTCATAAGCAATCAAAAGCTCTTTAGAGCAGGTGACAGTCAAGGTACTTAATGGCTTTATTGGTATGAAGGGTACTTGTTCTGAACATTTAGTTGCATCACTCAGGAAGGTGGGGAGAAGCTAGAAGAATGAGAAGCGCAAGTCCTAATGTTAGAAAGAGTGAGATCGTAAGAATGAAAATCCATAGAAATGAGGATGTGAATTAGAAGGAGAGTTGGGTAAAAGGTAATGTGATTCGTCTTCACTTATAAGAAGGGTTTGCATGGAGAACCAAGTGAAGGAAGAGTGACTTAAAATTTAAATAGTAAGAAAAAAAAAATCTTAATGCTTGTTCATGGCTTTACCAGTTCTCATGCTCCTCACGCATATGTGTAACTCCAGATTTCCAACCAGTATCATTTTCCTTCTGTACGGAGGAATTCCTCTCACTTCCTGCAGTGCATGTCTGCTGGAGATGAATTCTTGCAGCCTTTGTATGAATGAAATGTCTTTATTTTGCCCTTATATTGAAATGCTTTTACTTATAAAGAGTTATAGGTTGACAGGTTTTCAGTACAGTGTTTTCAAGACATTCCTCCATTGTCTTCCTGCTCTCAATATTTTCAAGAAGAAATCTGCTGCAATTCTTATTTTTATTCCTCTGTATGTGACTTGTCATTATTCTCTGGATGTTTTTAAGCCTTACCCATTATCATTGTTTTTAAGCAATTTCATTGTGATGTGTCTTGGTGTAGTTTTCTTAATGGTGTTGTATGTGTATGTGTGTGTGCACTTGGATTTCATTGAGTTCTTTTCATCCCTGGTTTCTAGTTTTCATTGAATTTTAAGCCGTTATTTCTTCATTTGAAGGACTATATTTTCTGTCCACACCCCTCTCTCTAATGTCTTTTCTGGGGACTCCAACTACCTAAATTTTATCTGCCTGTGACCGCCCTGCAGCTCACTGAGGCTGTTTTCATTTTGGGGGCAGTAGGGGGCAGAGATTCTTTTTAATCCCTTTCATTTTGGATCATTTCGATTGCCATGTGGTTGAGCTCACTATTCTTTTCCTCTACAATGTCCAGTCTGCTGGGGGCACCATGTAGAGTAAGTATTTCACCTCTTAGACTTCACAGTTTTCACTCCTTCATGTTCCACTGGAGTCTTTTAAAAATATTCTCCGTGTCCTTAGATAACTTCTGACCATACTGGAATAGTTAAAATAAATGCTTATTAAAGCATTATTAATGTCCTTGCCTGTTTGTTCTATCATCTGTGTTAGTTCTGGGTCAGTTTCTATTGATTGATCAGTCCTCATTGTGGGTCATATTTTCTGGTTTATTTGAGTATCTGATGATCTTTGATTAGATTCCAAACATTGTGAATTTTATCCTGCTTAGTGTGGATTATTTTTTATATCCCTATAAATATCCTTAAACTTTGCTCAGGGATGCAATGAGGTTTTTGAAAGATCCTTGTGGGATTTATTTGTGTGTGTGTGTGTGTGTGTGTGTGTGTGTGTGTTTGGTGGGTTCAGAGCTGTGCTCAGTTTAGTACTTATTCCCACTACTGAGGTATGACTTCCCTAGGTACTTTCCCAATGTGCCATGAATTATGTGTTTTCCCCTCTGCCTGGTAGGAACAGGCTCTTGTCATAGTCCAGTGTGAGCACTGGACACTGTTGCCCAATCTTTCAGATGGTTCTCCCCCAGCATTGTGTAGTTTCCTTAAACGTATATACTACTCACTATTGTGCTACATACCCAAAGGACCCTGAACAGGTGCAGTTTTCTCCTGTCTTTGTACCCTATCTTACCAGCTCCAGGTCCCTTCTTGTCTCCAGACTCTCAATTCGCAGGGCCCATGAGGCCCTATGTGGCTTCCTCTTTCTTATGCTCCAGGCAATAAATTCTCTCAAGGTAATCTGTGGCAATTATAGGGCTCACCTCCTTCTTAGCCATCTCAGGGATCACTGTCCTTCATTGTCTAATATCCAGTGACTTGAAAATCTTCCTTTCATATATTTTGTCTGCTGGTCGTTGTTGTCATCGTTGTTGTCATTTCAGTAGGAAGATAAACTAGTTCCGTTTACTCTGTCTCAGGTGGAAGCAGAAATCTTTAACTGAAAATTATAGCAGGAAGTTTAATTTGAATGTAAGGAATGATTTCTTTGTTTAACTCCCACTATTAGAAAAACAAAAAATCATTGAAATAGGAGACCCAGGAATATGCGGGAGTCCTCATGCTTGGAGCCTTAAAAAAAGGGACAGGTTGAGAGGGTGATCTGGTTGGGACATCTGTCACCCCATTCATGCCACGGTTGATTTGGCTGTTCTGGTTGGCCAGACAGGTGTCTCCATCCTTCCTAACTGCGGCATGCGTGATTGAAGAAAATGACTGCACCCATAGAGGAAAATCATTCTTCAGTCAAGGCTATAAGAGTAGCTGTGCTCTTCTATTAGAACATCCAGTCAACCCCTCAAAGTCCATTTGTAGAAGAACATAGTGTAGGCAAGCTTCCAAAACTCCAGAGAGATCCAAATGAGCCACTGAATGTGGCAGTCTACCTTTCTTAAATAAAAACAAAACAAAACAAATACAATACAATAAATAGTATTTGTTATGGGTGGTTATTTATTAAAGATTCTTTCTGAGCTATGTGACAGAAAATAAATTTGAGCCTTCAGCAAAAAGGGTTATTAATTATTTTAACACTTTTCTGGAAAGTTCAAGGAGTTGTGCCAGGTACATCTGTTACTCAAGGTTTGAATGATCATTTCAATCTCACGACTTCCCTTGACTTGAGGGCCAAGACAAAGAGAATAATCCTCTCCCTGACAGAAGTAATCTGAATGATGCCTGGGTCATGTGAACACTGCCAGATTGATTCTTGTTTCCAGGGAAATGATATAAATTACTCTGATTATTTAGTTTGGATCTTGTTTTTCAGCCTCTCCACACTCCCCTCTGCCTCCCAGCCCCATGATTGACAGTTTTGCTAGAATCACACATAGTGGGGGAGGGATACTGTGTAGTCAAAAATGTACCCGTGAAACATGAGGCAGCTTTACGAGATGATCTTGCAAGATTTCTATCGACTCTAAAAATTCATGATTCTAAGGACCCGAATGGTATTGAAAGGATTTGAAAAATATTTGAAAAATGATAGGACCACAGATGACACACAATAAATTGATTTCCTCCCTAGGAATCCTTTCTTAAGGTTTTATTGTCTTTTTGATTTTTAAAATAATGCATGTTTATTACTGAAAGTTTGGAAAATCAAGAAAATGTCACTACCCAAAGAAGATCCCTGGTAACATTTCAGCGTATGTCCAAATTGTTCAAGAACTTTACTGATGGGAGTTAAAAGAAGGCACACCTGAATAAAGACTGTTGTTAATTCTCTTGATCTTTCATGTATATAGACCGACTTGAATACCAAATCTTGGCATTTATGCTCCTGGTAACAGTAAGCAGATTTTTCAATTAATTATGGCATATGAGCACTCTTGAAGGTCTTATTCCTCTAATTACTTACTAGTTGCTGCTCTGCATTTTGCTTTATTCAATCAAAATGCACATCATTAATGTCTAGTCACTGCCCCTGCACCCTGCATTGCAAAGCTTCAACAGAACACACATTTTATCTTGATGTATTTCTGAAGGATCTCACAGGAATGGTGAGGAATGGGTTGAATGGAGCCTATAATTAATTTTGTGCAAATTCTACTCATTCATTCCTACATTTATTTATCACTTATTTACTCATTTATTCAACAACCTTTTATTGAATTTCTACTATGTTCCAGGTACTCACGGGGTAGTAGAGCAATAAAAGTAAACAAAGCACAGTGGGTTTTTTTTTCCCCTCCCTCATAGTTTGAAGTTTAATGGGAGACACAGAAAAAAATAAATGTCAGTGAAATAATTACAAACTGTGACAAGTGCCAGGAAAGAAGCAAACAGGAGTATTGAGATTTATAAAATTGAGACCACACAAGGCTCTTCTCTGCTTCTAACCTTCCATAGCTCCACATTGCCTATGCAAGGCAGCCAGCAACACAGCTTGATGTTCAAGGCTCTTCACGGTATGGATCCTGCCTGAAGTTCCCACTTCCATTTCCCCCAAAACTCAGGCACACATAAATATCCACCACTCCCTGGCTGTGTATGTCATGTCAAGGAGCGCAGGATTTGACTCGCTAGTGGTGGGGTGTCTTTGAGTGGTTCCAAGCAAGGCAGTGACGACGAGCTCACAAAAAGCTTGCTTTGAATGGTTCACCTTCACCTTGCAGGGCGATGTGTGCAGGAGGACCTGGCCAGGTGCAGGCATAAGCACCTGGTAGGAAGCATCGCCAGGACTGCAGCAAGAGGATGACATTGCCTACATGCTGCGGGGAGCGACTGAGCTACGAAATCTGGATGCGATCCATTCTCTGGGACGTGGTCAGGGACTGGCTGTGACGGTGAGGATACAGCAAGTGACTCCCATCCTCCTGGCCTTGAAGAGGTTGGCGAGCTGCCAGCTGAAGCCGGAAAAGTGGCAGTAAATCGGTGTTAAGGTAGTCACACTACTTAACTCAATATATAGATTCTTCCAGAGGGAAGTCAGAAATAATTTCCTCCTCTGGGTTTTGCAAGAGCAGTATCCAGACTTCCTGCTGGTGGTTCTTTCCCAAGAAAGGATATGGCAAGAAAGATCATTTCGTAAGTCTCTAACCTGGGGTCTCACAAGGGTGGCCCACAGGCCGAATGTGGCTTCCAGCCCAATGAGCTGATTTAACTTGCACTGTGTCTTAAAACTGGGAATTTCCCCCACAGAATTTCTGATTTTCACCTTCTCTTTTAAAAATAAGATCTGTCAACATTCTCATGGAACAACTGGCTGGAGCTGAGGGAGACTCTTTCCAGAGGCAATTCCACCCCTGGCTCATGACAGGCCCCACTACTCGCTAACATCTGTCAGGACTGCAGGTTAAGGAGTCCCCAGCCGCTGCTCGGCAGAAGGGCCCATGTGTCCTAGGTGCTGGGCCCTCCAATCCAAGTCCCAGAGCATGCAGGTGAGGTTGTAAACGTGTCACCTTTCCCTGATGGCCAGGGGGCGTGGTTCTTCTCCAGGTGTTTCAGCAGGTGCTTGCCCCCGGGGCACGCCAGGCTCTGGCTGCCCCCCTCCCCAAGTGGGCCCCAGGCAGCATGCGAGGTGCCTTGGTGCCATTACTGAGCGCTAACAATACTACCTCCAATACTACCCATAAGAACAATTATAGAGCACTTACCATGGTCCAGACACTCTGTCAAGGGCATCACATGGATACACGATTCCTGCAGTGAACAGGAGGGCAGATATAATTGTTCCCATTTTACAGATGTGGAAACAGGTGCAGATGTGGAAACAGGCGCTGTGGCCCAAAGTTACAGCACAGGTGTTTAGGGAGAGGGAAGAATCTAGGTTAAATCTTTGGTGTCTACCCTTGAAGAATTTCTTGACCCATTGTATATTTTTAAATAAAAATCATTCCTGTTTTTTCTATTTCTTTGAAGTTTAGTAATGCATATTTGAAATTTTCTTCAAATAGCTGCATCGATCTGGAATGGCTTGTTATTTGCAAATAGTGTGTCCTATGCTTTCCTATTCTGCTTCTTTGCCCACGGGGTTCTCCTGCATGGGTTATGGTTCCGTCCTCCTCCTCTTGTCCATATGTAGGTCTCTGGCCTGGAAGCTTCTGGTAGCAGTTTGCATATGCCTTTTACAGATGACTATGAGTCGTCTTGATTTAAAATATTTGGTCCTATTGTTATGCTTTCTCATCTCTTGTGTCCAGACCATGGATACCTGATTCATGGTGTGTTTACAGTCCTTTTAATTTCTGTTCAGGGTTCAAAAAAACTGTATGCAAGTCTCCCTGATGAGACAGTGAGGTCCTAAGAGTGGAAACTGGGTCTTCCTCATGTGTATCCCTGTCCCTCCCTAAATGGTAATAAGCATTGCGTAGAGTGGGCAAAGTCTGTCTTGTCCCATCAGTGTCCTTCTCTTGACTTAATAACACATTCAGATCCCTTTCTCTCTCCTCATCACATCGGCTTCCTTGAAATAGTGGGAATTCATTCTGAGGTGTCAGAGACAGATGACAGCTTTGTGTGGTATCTCTCTAGGCACTTACTCTTCAACTGGCATCAGAGGCCTCATCCAGAAGCATCCACGTAGAAAAGGTCAGTGAACAGAATCCAAAGTGTAGGAAGACAGAGTGCATATTAGAATGAATAACTATGGCAGGTTCGGGGCAGTGGTTCTGAGCTGGGGGTGGGGGATCTCCCCCCTTCTCTCCCACTTGGAGCAGTGTCTGGAGACACTCTTGGTTGTTACAAGTTGAGAAAGGGGCTCTACTGGCATCTACTAGGGTAGGGGCAAGGAATCCTACTAAATATCCTGCAATTCACAGGACTGCACCCATGAATTTTCCAGCCCAAAATGTCAATAGTACTGAAGTTGAGTGGCAGGTGGAAAGGGTTTTCTATTGCTGCTTCCACAAACACCATGGCTTAAAACATTACACAGTTTTAATCTTACAGTTCTGGAGGTGAGAAGTCCAAAACAGGTGTCACTGGGCTTAAATCAAAATGTCAGCAGGGCTGTGTTCCTTGCGGAGGTTCTAGGGGAGAATCGACTTCCTTGATTTTTCAAGCTTCTAGAAGCCACCCCCATTTCTTGACTTGTTGCTTCATCCTTCATTTTCAAAGCCAGCAAAGGCAGGTCGAGTCCTCAGCTGCCAGGTGGCTGGTTCTCCATCTTTTACCTAAAGACCCTGTGATTACGTTGGGTCTATCTGGATAAACCAGGATAAATTTCCTCTTTTCAGGTCATCTAATTAGCAGCCTTAATTCCCCTTTGCCACATAAACTACCATTCTTGTAAGTTTGGGGATTAAGATGTGGACATCTTTAGGGGCCATTATTCATCCTACCACAGAGGACTGCCCTTGTCCTACAACTCAAATGCATTTACTGGCTTTATCCAAACCAAGTTGCAAGTCATGTAGATGATGCCCAAACCGCGTCATATGATTTTAAGAGACTTAAGTGTGGACGGCTCAAGACCTCTAAGTCCCTTTCAGTTATAGCTGCTCTTTAACCAAGGCCTGCCCTAGGACCTCAAGGGACATCGTTTCCTGAGCTGTGGGAGTCTGGGCTCGATCACACCTGCTTCCCTGGGTGGTTACCAGGTAAGAGACTTATACACAAGAACTAAGAGCCAAATGGAAATCCGTGTGCCTCTTTGTTAAGTGCCAGATGCAACAACTCCCGGTACAAAGATAGGAGTCCTAGAAAGACTTTACTCCTCTTTCCAGAAAATTAAAGACACAGCCTAAATTTCCTTCCCAGTTATACACAGAATGAGGGTGTAAGAGCAAGAGCCCTGGGGCCCCTGGGTGGCTCAGTTGGTTAAGCACCCAACTCTCCTCATTTTGGCTCAACATGATCTCACGGAGCCCCGAGGTGGGCGGGGTACTGAGTGGGAAGTCTGCTTAAGATTCTCCCTCCTCGGTGTTGGGATCGAGCCCCACATCGGGCTCTCTGCTCAGCAGGGAGCCTGCTTCCTCCTCTCTCTCTCTGCCTGCCTCTCTGCCTGCTTGTGTGTGCGCTCTCTCTCTCTCTCTCTGTCAAATAAATAAATAAATAAAATCTTAAAAATAAAAATTCTCCCTCCTCTCCTTCTGCCTCTCCCCCTTCTCTCTCTCAAACTCTCAAAATAAATAAATAAATAAATCTTTTTTTTTAAGAGAGAAAGAGGGGCACCTGTGGCTCAGTCAGTTAAGCGTCTGCCTTTGGCTCAGATCATGATCCCAAGTTCCCAGCACTGAGCCCCATGTTGGGCTCCCTTGCTCAGCAGAGAGCCTGCTTCTCCCTCTCTCCCCTGCCAGTGCTCTGTCTCTTGCTACCTCTCTCTCACAGAAATAAACATATAAAATCTTTAAACAAAAAGACAGAAAGAGAGAGAGAGAAAGAGCCCTGGCCGGGCCTGGGCTGAGCTGGAGGCTGAGCACAGAGAGCAGGGCATGCCCGTGTGCCTGAGCGCTCCGGCTGTGATTGATCAATGACCATGTTCAGTTCCTTTGTGCCAAGTTAGAAAATTAGGTAAGAAAATGGCTAGCATGAGTTTCGGTGGCCAGTTGGAGAGTTACACTTACCCTTAGGAGGCATGTTGGGGGTGCCTGGGTGGCTGAGATGGTTAAGCGTCTGCCTTCTGCTCAGTTCGTGATCCCAGCATCCTGGGATAGAGCCCTGCATCAGACTGCCTGCTCCATGGGCCTGCTTCTCCCTCTGCCTCTGCCCCTCCCCCTGCTTGTGCGCTTGCTCTCTCTTGCTCTCGCTCTCGAAATATTAAATCTTAAAAAAAAAAAAAGAGGTATGTTGGAGTTTGGGGTCCTTTATAATAGTACAGAATGGGTAGTGGAGAGAGTCCTGGTGCTGGAACCAGAAGACTCCGTTTCCGGGTGCCAGCTCACCTCTGCCCTGGACGACTGCCTTCCAGAGCCTTCCAGGACGCAGGTGGTGGTCCTGCCCCTGTGGTCCCACGGCCTGAGGTTCCAGCCCCTTCCGGTAGGCAGGTGCATCCCAAACAATAGCCCCTATCGAAGATGCCGCTGGGGGTCAGTGGCCTGACCGTGGGAACTCAGTAGGAACACAGGTGTCCTCCAGGCACTTGCCCGCTTTTGACAGTAAGGCTGTCAGGCCAGGCATGTCTCGGGTGGTGCTGTTTTTACTTCTTGGGTTGTCGCGTGAGCCAGAGAAATACTCTCCTTTGCAGCCAGCAATATGATTGATTTGAAAGAAAGTCTATAACGAGCATGTGCTTCAAATGAAAGACTCGGGAAGGTACTGCCAGAGCTCTTTTATGCTAATGCTCTGCAAGGAAGTCGCTTGAACGTGGCTTTTAGGAAGGGAACGGGACACGCAGAGTGGGGACATGGAGCCTGCGGGCAGCCAGAGGTCTCCTGTCTCTTCACCTTCAATATGTGAGCAGTCAGGATGCCAGGCGCAGTTGGCAGGGGCCACTGGCACGACACTGGTGTTGAGGGCTGGCCCTGTGGGCTCTCTGGGCTGGAGAAGTGCTTTCTTTGCATTCTGTGGTCTGAATCTGCTTTCCCTGGCTCCGTTTGCTCTCTCTGGGTATGAGTGAGGAAACAAGAGCCAGCTCTGAGTGTCCCCACAGGGGACACGTTGTGCTTCTGCTCAGAGGCAGGGTGACTGGTGGAATGGCTGGGCGTCACTGGCCCTAATAAATGCAATTCTTTCTACTGGGAAGAGGATTCCTGAGGGCTCTGGGTGGACGCTGACCTTACCAGCTTCACAGGTAACCTTGTTGGTGATATAAACAGCCTTCTTCCAATTGGGTGAATGAGCCTGCGACCGGGACAGGAACCTGAGGAGGTGCTGATGTTGCCATCTGCAGCATACATGCCACCCCAAATTTTTGCAACCGTCCAACCTCCCCATGCTCACCCCTCCCTGCTCCCTGCACTATACGAAAGTGTCTTCCTTTCCTGTTGCCTCTGTTACAAATTACCATAAACTCAGTAGCTTAAAACAACACATATCTATTCTTCTAGGGTTCTGGAATTCAGGAGTTTAAAAGCTCAAGATGTCGGTCAAGCTGCGTTCATTCTAGAAGCTTTAGGGGAGAATTTATTTCCTTGTCTTTTCAGAGTCTAGAAGCTGCCTGTGTTCCACCCTCTGTAACCTCTTGCTTCCACTACTGACCTGAGCCTCCTGCCTCCCTCTTATAAGGACCCCATGATTCCACTCAGCAACCCCCATATAATCTAGCATAATCTCTCTGTCCTAACATCCTTCATGTAACCATGTCTGCAGAGTCCCTTTTACTGTGTAAGGGAGAAGGTTCCGAGTCGAGGAGTTTGGCTCATCCCAGAACAGCAGGACAGCAGCCTGTGGTGTGTGTGTTGGGGGTCGGGGCATGAAGACCCTGCCCCTTCCAGCCCAGCGATGCCCCCTTCAGGGCAGTGGCTCTAGGACCAGACCCAAGGGCAACTCTGCCTTGGCTTACTTTCTAGGTCAACACCAGCCACTCTCCATGACCTCTCTCTGACACCCAAGCCTGTTCCTCTGACCTGGATCAAGCCTGGGGATAGCTATTCTGTCCTTTGGGAGGGGACCTCGGACTGAAGATTCCAAGTCACCCTGCGGGGATTCCCTCACATCCCCATCACTGTCCCTTTGTTTTAGTTTCCTGTAGGGAAGTGACAGGGGCCTGAGGGAACAAGGCAGAGGAGAGCCAGGGGCTACCTGAGCTCTCAAACCTCCCCACGTTCCTGTCTCTGGTGGTGTCACAGCCTGAACCGGTGCCTGAACCTTCTGGGGGCGGGGGGAGGCCCTAAGCTCTGCAGCAAGCAGACAGTGCCATCATGAAGGCCTTGCCTCCAGCTGCAGCGGGGCACAGTGTCCCTTGCCAATTTGTTATTTGTTCCCCTAATCTCTCTCAACACAACCCGCACTTCATTAGAAAAAAAATCTTTGGGGATCTCCCTTCGCTTCCTGTGCAAATATCTTTCTTTCCTTTCCTTTCTTCCTTCCTTCCTTCCTTCCTTCCTTCCTTCCTTTCTTTCTTTCTTTCTTTCTTTCTTTCTTCCTTCCTTCCTTCCTTCCTTTCTTTCTTTCTTTCTTTCTTTCTTTCTTTCTTTCTCTTTTTTTCTGTCTTTCTCCCTCCCTCCCATCTCCTTCCCTCCTTCCTTTCACCTGTTTTGAAGCTTAACTATAGATAGTGTGTTGGCTCTGAGGGGTTCTGGGTAATTTGTTAATATTTTTGCTTTGATCTTAATCTTTTAACCATATTTTTCCTAGATCCTGATTTTTTTTTTCCTATTTTTGTCATTATTTCGTTGAATGTGTTTTTGTCATTATGACCTAACTCATGGTGTGGGTGTGTGTGTGCGCACGCGCGCACATGCATGCGCACTGTGTTAGCTCTAGAGACTTGAAGTGACTTTACTCCTTAGGAATGGGTTAGCTGCTCTTGGACGGGCTAGATACCATCCCTGGATCTTCTTTTCCGCATCTGAAAAATGAGGTAATTACCCTGCATAATGGTTTCTTGCAGCCCTAACTTCTTTCTGAATCAGATGGAAGCCTAGAACGTTGACGGACCTCTTTTCTTCAGAGGTGTGCACATGGACATCACTGGACAGCCTCTCGCTCCCGCAGTGATCAGTCTAAATCAGGAAACTTGTATTTGCTTTAAAGAATTTTTCCCCTTACTAGTGGAATAAATGTTCTACCATCTGTATTATTTTCCTGAGGCTGCTGTAACAAATTCCCAAAAACTTAGTAGCTTAAAACAACAGAAATGTATTCTCTCATCATTCTGGAGACCAGAAGTCTGAAATCGGTATCAGTGGGTGGAAATCAAGGTGTGGGTAGGACTAGCTGGCTCCGGAGGATTTGGAGAGAATCTGTTCCTTGTCTCTTCTGACTTCTGATGGCAGCTGGCATTCCTTGACTTCTACTATTCTAGTCTCTGCCTCTGAGGTCACATCATCCTCTCCCCTTCCCTGTGTGTGACCCCTTCCCAGGCTGTGTTCTCTTCCCAGGACATTTGTGTTTGTATTTGGAGCCCCACCCTGATCATCCAGGACAGTCTTCCCACGTCAAAATCCTTAACTGAGTCACATCTATAAAGAATCTTTTTCCTTATAACATTTGTAAGTCCCAAAGGTCAGAATCTGATATATTTGGGTGACTGTTTTCAACCCATGACACCACCTTATAACAGCCTTCCTAATGGCCACTGGTGAGCAAAAGAGATGAGTGACTGTAGTGTCATTTCTAGCCTCTCTCTCATCATAGCTGCAACCTTTGTGAAATCAATCCCGGGGGGCAGGGGGTTGTGGATAACTCCTGACATTCTTGGAGAAAAATGCATGGCACTTTCCCAGGCAAAGAAGACAGTGTGTGTGTCCACAGGTCTGTAGTCTGGGCTTCTTTTTGAGGGCACCATGAAACCCACAATGCCCCAACTTTCTGACAGATGATAAGAGACAGATAACCTGTTCTAATAACTTTTTTCTTCTGTTCTTTTCTCTTCTAAATCACTGTTTAGAGAGACAGTGGCATGGGAGGGAGACTGCAGAAGGAACTGGAGACCCATTGCCATGAACAACAGATTTATTGTGAACATGGGACCTCCAGATCCAGAGCCTATCACCCCCAGGGCTCCTCTCCGTGCGCCCTCACTCCCTGCACATGGCTGAATGGTCAGATTTGTAATAAACATTTTTTGAATTTGTAGACATTCATTAAAAGTCCCAATCTCAAAATTTGTTGCCTGTATTTTTCCCTGTGTGACATTGGGCAAATCACTACCCCTTCCTAGACCTAAATTTGGAACTTAAAAGAGGATGCATAGTGAGGGCAGAGGCAGGAAGGGATGTCTAGTGTGGAAAAGACTATAATGTAGTGCAGAAACCCAAGCTTGAGAACCAGGCAGACTTGAGTTAGAAACCTGACTTTGGCTCTCTGCTAGTCACATGCTCTTGAGCAAGTTGCTTCTCCTCCGCCAAGCCCTGGCTTCTCATCTGTAAAATGGGGGTAACAACTGGAGTGGGGATGGTTATGGGTTGAATTACATCCCTCAAAGAGACACTGAAGTCCTAATCCCTGGTACCTGTGAATGTGATCTTACATGGGAATGGGGTTGGTGCGGATGTAATTAGTTAAGATGAGGTGTACTAGTGGAGTGGGATGGCCCCTAATCCCATATGACTGGTGTCCTTATAAGAGGGGAGGTAGACACATGGGGAGAAGATGGCCATGTGACGGCAGAAGCGGAGATTGGAGCCATGCATCTACAAGCCAAGGAATGCCTGGGGCTACCAGAAGCTTGAAGAAGAAAGAAAGGATCCTTTCCTGGCATCTTCAGAGGAAGCATGGCTCTGCCAACACCTTGATTTCAGACCACCAGCCTCTAGAACTGTGAGAGAAGAAATTTTTGTTGTTTTACCCCCACCCCATTTGGGGGTCATTTGTTACAGAAGCCCTAGGAAATTACGACCATTGTCCTGCCTGCTCTTGGCTATAATAGTTTCTGGGGCTTTCCTTGCTTTCGATGACCTTGACAGTTTTGAAGAGTGCTGGGGAGGTATTTTGCAGAATGCCGTCTATCAGGATTTGTCTGATGGTTTTCTTATGATTACACTGAGGTTATGGATTTTTGAAGGAAGACACAGAGGTAAAGTGGATTCTCATTCCGTCGTATCAAGGGTGCATGCTATAGATATGATTTATGGCTGTGAATGCTGATATGATTTATGTCTTGACCACCTGGCTGAGGTAGTTGGTCAGCTTTCTCTACTGCAAAGTTCCTCTTCTTGCCTCCTTTTCTTACCATATTCTCTGGAAGGAAATCACCATCTGCAGCCCACAGTTAAGAGATGGGCATTATACTACACACCCTTGAAGGTGAAATATCTGTATACATTATTTAGAATTCTTCTGCATGGGAGATTTGTCTTTCCTTTCTTGTTGATTAATTGAATCATTTTTTCTATGAGTAATGACTCATGGATATTTATTGTATCCTACGGATTATGATTCAACCCTTTTTATTTTGTTGTTCAAAGTGTTTCCACTTGGCAGTAGTGGCTCTTCCCTTTGGCTTTTGTTTCCCATCAACACAGCCCCCATCACTATGGGATGTTTTTCCTTCCCTAGGACTTATTTCTGGCGTATAAGATGCTCTAGGTTCATCTTGTATATTGTCTGTTCTGGTTCCAGAATTAGCCATTTCTCTAGGGGGACCTGGCTTTTTTTTTTTTTTTTTTTAATTAGAAGTTAGTATTAGAAATCACTATGTGCTTGCTGCTCTAATGTGTCATTGTTTCTAGTCCCCCTCTGTTGGCAGAGCAAGGAAATACATGTTTTTTCCTAAGTTGCTCTTCACTTCATGTTTGCTGCTTCTTGGATTCCTCCTCGTTATACTCCTAAGGGGCATCTAACCCCCTGATTGTTGGGTCCATAAGCAGGAAGGATCCTAGTAGAACTCACATAATGAATGAATCTGAATGGACATGCTTTCTTTATCTTAATGACCCATGTGTGTCAAGCCTGGATTTACATATCCTCTCTAGTCCCCCTTCTAAGGTCCTACGTTGGGACTTCGATTCATGTTTCTCCTTTCTCCTAACATGTCTGGCTGGCCTTTGACTTCTGTTTCTCCATGTTTTCCCCATTCTTCCAGGTCCAACCCAGGTGGTTGCGGAGGTGTGTTCCCAGTATATTAATTTATCAAACTGTACACCTAGGATTTGCACACATTTTTATGAATGCTGCATTTCAATAAAACAGTTACTTAAAAAGATACCTTTGATCCAGTTACAAGACATCAACAACTTTGCTTCCATGAGGTTGCAAATAATCTTCATGATGCTAAAAATAAAACATTTTATGCATCAGTTAAAATATGTTTGCCTGTAAGAAACAGAACCTCCGTCTCAAACTGGTTTAAACAGGGACTTTATTATCTCAGGAAATAGGTGGTGAGGTAGGCAGCTTCAGGGAGAGCTGACTTGGTGGCTCAGTGGTGACACTGAGCGCTGGCTGTATCTGGACATCAGTCTCTTCCTGTGGCTCCCTCTGAAGAGCAAGAGAATTTTCTAGCAACTTCCCCTTTCAGAAAAATCTTCCCTTCACATCCCTTCAGTCACAATTGAAGAAGAGAAGTGCAGAATCTTTGAATCTTGGTGTTAATAACAAATACTGTCACTCCTTCTTGAGGAAGGAAAGCTTTCTCGGGTCTCTCTGCTCTGGCTTCTGATATTGAAGTCTGGTTGGAGTGGCCATAAGACAGCCAGCCTGGAGGAGGAGAAGGCAGTGACCTTTATGGAAGAGAGTTGCAGCCCCCTGGTGCCCTGTGGGGGTTATTATCAACAATGGTACAGCTTCGGCGCCCAGCCCAGTCATCATGGTGGGTAAAATTGATCCTGGCCAGGATTTTGAATGTGGTTTCACAGTGCCACAAAAGTGTTCTCTCCAAGCATTTAGCACCATTCCAATTTTATATTTTCTTTGGTGATTAACTGATTAATATCTTTCCCCCTACTCTGTAAGCTCCCCAAGAGTAGGGAACATGTCAATTTTGCTTAGTTTTGCAACTCCAGCATCTAGAACAGTGTATGCAACATGTGGGAGTTCACCACTATTGGCCGAATCCATGAACATGGTGGGAACGACATGGGTTTTTAGATCAAACCAATGTGGTTTCAAAGCCCAACCCAGGGACATGTCAGCTTCCAGCTTTGACAGGGCCACTTCGCTTCTCTGAGCCTCCAAATCCCCCACCTCAAAACGAGGATAATGCCCCCCACCCTTTAGAGGAGTTTCATGCATGTTAGCTTGCCCCTCATTTTTCGCTCCCCTGACTCCCAAACACCATGGCAGTTTGTTACTTTATGAATCAAATGGGCACCAAATGCTTATCTCATAGAACGGTTATGGAAATTAAATGAAGCAAAATGTATAAGAGGAGGTGCTTTGTAAAAGTTGGTGTTAAAATGACGACAATCATCATGTAAAAAGAGGTGTCGAGGAGCATGGAAGTCCATGTCCACCTTATAAGATTAGCCGGAATACACAAGACTTCTTACCCTGCAGTCGATTTTGAAGACCCGAGTGGTATTTTCAAGGGTTGATTTGCTGTATTTAAAATTTTTTCTGTATTTCTTATATTTTTGAAATGATCTGTATTCTTGATGCTCTGGCATTTGGGGCCTTATTCTGGGGAAACTGTCACTCCCTACGCTAGCTAATTCCTCCAGATAGCAAATGACTTCCCCCGAGAGTGCCTCTTTGATACAGAAACCACAGATCTGGTGCCCACATCCCCAACCATCACCTTCGTTGAACTCCCCCAGACCAAGCCTGTATTCCTCTTGCCCTGAATCACTCCATGGCCATATTCTAAGGACAACTAGGGACCACCCCCCATAGCCTAGACCCTGCTGAATTATTCCAACTATCAAGTCCTAAGCTGTTCTGAGCACCTACCTGCCTCGCGCCTTCTTTCCCAGGATAACCCCCATAAACGCTCTGGGCCAATCTCTTCCCTCTCCTCTCTTTCACCTCCTGACTGACCCTGCGACTTCTCGGTGTGGTCCTGCATGGTGTGGCGTGTCTCCTGTTTCTTGGGATCTGTGGGTGTAGACTTCCTCCTTCATGACAGTCATATCTGTGTTTGTGTGTTTTACCAGACTTGATTTAAACAAATCCTGTGTATATTTTAACATAGAAACAGACCCCAGAACCAAATGGTCTGGATGGGGGTGGGTGCCTGTGTTAGAGAAAGGATATCAGGGGACCCCTCCCCCATCTTCTGAGAGGACACCCAAGGGCAGAGGCTGCCTGGGCAATGGACTCAGAGCCTAGGGATTCAGCCGGGAGGATCCTCACAAGGCCAGGTATGGCCATGGAAAGGCTCATGAATTTCATACTTATATGGTGAAGAATGTCCATACCCCTCAGGAATAAGTGGAAGAGATATTATTTAATGCCCTAGAGACTTAACTGGAATCAAATCTGCAGATATTTCCGGTAAAGGAGTCAGAAAGGAAAATATTTTGCGGAGCGCCTCCACTGAGTTCTGTGTCAGGGACCCGGCAGCCTTCCAGAGAAGGTGCTATTTAACCTCATTTTACAAATGGGGAAACGGAGGCACAGAACAACAAAGTCCCTTGCCCAGCTTGTAGGTGGTGAGACCAGCACTGGAACGCAAGCGCACTGCTTCAAGACCTCCCCGACCTCAGCTGCCTGTTGTTTCAAGACAACAGTGCTATCTGTCACACACATAGGGACAAGGGAGCCCCAGGTCGCCGCCATCTTCTGGGTATGAGAGCAGAAGTGAGATGAGGGATGGGTCTCTACAATGCCCTGGCTTCTTGGGGAGCCCTCTGGGCTGTCTGAGCCTTCCCCACGACTGTGGTGCTGAAGCAAGTTTGCCATGGGGCAACCCTTTCTCCTTTTGCTGGGCTTTGTTGGCTCTTCCTTTTCCAGGCTCTTCCAGGGAGCCCCTGGTGCCCACCACCTGCCATTTCCTGCCCTCCCACTACATGAGCCCAACTCGAAGGCAGGGAAGGGGCATTCCCAAAGGCCATCTATGTGCCAGATACAACATGGGGCTTCTTCTAAGTTATCATCACCAGCACCGGGACTTTGAGGTGGGTTTTCCCATTCCCCTTTTGCAGGTGGGAAAATGAGAGGAAAAGTGTTTCATTTGGGCACCGGTTACTACACATATCCAGGAAGTAGTCAAGCTGGGTTCAAACCAGATCTTCCCACTTCCCGTCCCCTCCTGGTATGAACAATAGCAGAGCCGGCTCTAGCACAGCTGGGCTCTGGCATCGGTAGGACTAGGGGAACCCAGGAGCCCCCCCACAGCTCCAGCTCCCTGCTGACTTTAGCCCCAGTTTCCCTGCTCAGTCCTGCCATCTCCTGCTGACGGGAGCCCAGTCCTGAGTGCAAGCCCAGGTCCCTGACCTCCTCCTTCACTCCTACTAAAAACAAAAAAGTTGATATATTTGTTGAATGCAGTGAAATGAGTGTTCCTTCATTTGCAAAAGTTGGCCAGGCTGTCCAGCAGTCAGGACAATAAGAGTACATTGAAGCAGACATCTGCAAACTCTCTCCAGAAGGAAGGAAGGAACAGCATACCTCTCTGGGAGGCATTCCATTTTTAGGAAACCCACACCAAATGTGTCATAATCTGCTCCCCAGCATTCACAAAAGGACATATTCATTAGTGAAAGAAATACGTAGAAAACCTAGAAAACTGAGAAAGAAAAAGAAAAGCCTGTCATCCTACTGCCTAGTATCTATGCATCTAATACGTACGTGTATTTTCAAAATTCGAGTTATCCTATTTATTATACACTACAAAGCATATATAGATATATACACACACAAGCGGAGTTATACTATTTATAATCCTGGAGTCTGAATGCCTTTTGTTAACATCCCTTTTAACAGTCGCGTAGTAGTAGTATTTGGTGGAAATCAGTCTGGCTTGCTTCATCGTCGCCTGGGGAGCTCAGCTGTGTTTGTAGGTCCTCGGGCTCTTTCCCATACCCCACCATGTCAGAATTTCTGGGTTTAGAACTCTGCGTTTTGACAAGCCTCCCTGGTGATTCTGACACAGCCTGGCCTGCTGTGACCCATTTTCGGAGCCACCGGTGACCAGGAGCTGTCGTAGACGTCAGAAGTGGCGCCAGGCATGGGGCCACCTGCGGCTTGTGGGAGGCTGGTGACCGAGTTTCTCCCTGGTTTTCTCCTGGAGGGAATGGCAGAGCCGGCCTCCTGGAGTTGACACGGAAAGCAGCACTCTGGGAAAGAAGGAAGATGCATCGAAATGGAAAAGGCCTGAGTCTTCCTATGTGCGGACTCCTTTGGGGAACTCCTCACACCACAGAGAGTTCACCCCCGACCCCTGTTTTTCACCTTCTGACTAATCCCACTGTGGGGGCCTTCCCCACCCCCTTCCCCTTTGAGTGACTGTGATTATTTCTTTTATCCTCTTCCACTCCTTTGTCACAGCTGACTGGGGCTGCTCCATCCGGGTGTCTGCTATGAGGATGGCTGGCCTCCCTGCCAGTGGCAACTGAGAGGGTCCCACACAGGGTCCCACACACCCCTGGAGATGTCCACTCACTCCAGCAAGCCTCTCAGCCTTGCTGTAGAAACGGGGTCCCAGATCTATGCAGAATCTCAGGCTGAATCCAAACCTGTCTTGCCACAGGATCCCAGGCATTGCCTGTACGTACTGGAGTTCCAGAAGCCCTGTCCTAAGCGGGAACTTCACTCAAAGAGCATTGCTGCCCTCTGCTCGTCGGTCTGTTTGAGGGATGAGGTCACAGGCTGCAAGAGCAAGCAAGGAGCTGACCTGGCCATGCCGTTCTGTTCCCAGTCTGTCCTCCAGCCTGGATTGTTCTGGAAATCCCAAGCTGAAGGGAAAAGCACAAGCCATTCTCCAAGGGGCATCAAGAGCCACGCTGCCTAGAGGCCTCTAGCTGTGGTGCCCCCGCTCCTGGCGACCACTGGCTACTCTGTTGGGGGAGAGTTAAGGGACAGTGGGGACGGCGGCTCTGGAAATGTTAAGTAATGGGGTGAAGCTAGGATCCTAGCTGCATTTGGAATGACAGTCCTGTTCTGTTTGGGGAAGAAGTACAATGGCTCTTTATCCCCGGGTGTTATAGGATTTCAAGGGCGGGAGCCAGCCAGATAGGCCAGGGGATGATTAAGAGACAAAATGCAAGGCATTGTGAGGGGCCACGCTTTGCCCAGCCCCAAAAGTCCTATCATAACAGCCATTGTTCACACAGCCCCTGCCTGGGCCCCACCTCCTTCCTCAGAAATACTGTGGGACAGGGACATGGGTCTATTTATCTCTTTTCAGGAAAAGGGGGGTGAAGTGGTAGTAAACTCTGGGGTCTGGGAGGATGGGTGGGAGAGGGGTGAAGCGGGGGCACGGGTAGGACAGAAGGTGATGGTGAAGGTTGGTTAGCTCGTGGACCATAGCAGATCAAGAATGGGACGTGGGAGGCAGGATGAACTCGTGTTGCACTGGGGCTTTGAGGAGCCAACAGCAAGTGGAGTACAGGGAAGGGCAGGGAAAGGCTGCTGCCGGCCCACACTGTGAGACAGGATGTCAGGGAGCCCAAGTTCAGAATCCATGTCCCACTTATGGGTACATGGCTTTGGCATTTTGTGTACCTTTCCCGAGTCTTATTTTCCTTGTCTGCAAAATGCAGATACTGACATTTGCCTCAGGAGGGGATGTGGCAATGAAATTAAATGAAATGAAGCATAAGAAAGTACCTAGCGCAGCACTTGGCACGAATCACGAGTTCAGGTTCAGAAAGATGTTGTTTCCTGTTGCCTGTCAACGAATATACCGTACACTCAGCCCTGACAGATCTGTGAGGCATCCCTCCTCTGAACCTAAGAAAGGTTCAAAGTGTGATTCCAGAAAGCAGCATGTGGGGGCGGGGGCAAGGTAAGGCTGTGGGCGGTTAGACTACTGCAATCATCCTAGTGCTGGTTCATTATGGTCTGACCTAAGGCAGGGTGTGTGGGACTGGGGAAAGGCAGAGATTTTAAACAGGATCTGATGTCACCAAATTTGCATTTTAGAAGAATGTCTTCCAAACACTGTGAATGACTGGGCCTATATTTTCTCCCCTTGAATTATTTTATTGTTTCCCTTGAATTGTTTTATTGTCCAGTCTCCGTTTGTCTGATTTTTGCCTTCACCCATTAATGAGGACACTTTCTCCCTTGCATTTGCCAGAGAGTGTCACTCGGCAACAGATATGTCTGCTACCACTCAGGGTAACAAGATGGGCAGTCTCTTTCCCATGGTCCTCATGGGACTCATTTTCATGGAAGCCTACCCCTAAAAGCTAACAAGAATTAATTGTTCATCTGACTTCTGTGGGTGCTGAGGGGTGCAGCCGCCTGGTCCATCCCCAGGTCTCCTGTAGAGGATGTTAAGGGGATACAGACCGCCTCTCACTTTCATTTTTGGCATCCCCCATCTGCCCCAGGTTTCTGAAATTTGCCTTTCTTCTTCCGACTCCTTGCTCTTTAATAAAGGAAATTCACCAGAGATTTATTTAATAACATTCTAGTGTGGGCACCAGATTATTTGGTTAGTTGGCTAGTTGAACTGTCAGTTTTAGCTTCCTCTCATTTGATTTCCTCACTCACTTCTTTGTCTTGGTGAGGATTTAGAAAATTCAGTATATTATAGCATCCCGTGTTACAAATTCTAAAGATTGGAAGATTTTTTAGGAAAACTGGCTGAACTTTATGCATTTGGAGTAGATGAACCTCATTAGTTTATTCCTTCCACTGATTTCAGAGTGCCTCCTTTTCATAAATGAACTCTCTTAAGTGAATGCGAGACTGTTTTGGATGCATCCTGGAACGCAGTCTGGGATCACTATTCCACAAGGAGGCCATTGAGCATGGGGAGCGCCTGGCTTCAGAATTTCTTAAGAGATTCTGCTTCTTGAAGACGTTGCATTAGTGTTCCCAGTGACCCTTTTCTTATTTCCAGATGAAAATCAATAGTCATTATTGCTCCTTGGGTGATAAATGGGAAATCTCCAGGAAGAAAGATGGCCCTCCTCCGTAGCTATAACAGGTATGGGTCACGGGGACTTGGATGTGTTTCTCTAGTAGGACCTGTGACATTACCGGCAAGTGGGCATTGCCCAAAGACTACATTCTGACCCTCTAGCTCTTGACTTTGGGGCCCCAAAAAGCCTTAAGCCTTTCCTGAAGATGGGGACAGAAGGTGCACTGTGAGTCATCTAGTGCCGGGGTCTCCAGCCTCATGTGGAGATCCAATCTCCCAAGCTTCCCAGCTGCCACTCTGCTACTCCCTCCAGGGCATGGCTTGGAGCTAAATTCTTCACCCATCCCTCTTCCTATTCACCCTGCTTTGGAGGCTTGTCCACTAAGACTCTTGGCCCTTGCAGCTCTGTCAGGACAACTACCCCTTTTCTTGGGGACATCTGTTGGTCTTGAGAATGGATTGAGGTTCTAGGTTCCATGTAACTGCAACTCATGTCTCTGGGCTCTTGTACTCGGAGCCTCTTTGCCGTCACTCAGAAGGGTCTCATCTGGGTCTCACCCAGGCCTCAGTATCGCATAGTGGGAAGGGATCAGCGTCTGTCTTGGGTTGAAAGGTGACAGTGAGGACATGATTTAGGTCTCTCCTTCCTAGCAGTAAAAAAAAGTCAACTGATTGATTGATTGATTGATTGATTTTTTATCCAGTACTCATCATTTCCTCACATGGCCTCAACTGGAGAATTCTTCAGTCTGGCCAGGATTTTCTTTTCTTTTCTTATCTTTTCTTTTTTTTTTTTTTAAGGATTTTATTTATTTATTTGACACAGAGAGTGAGAGATAGCAGGAGAGAGAATACAAGCAGGGTGAGTGGGAGAGGGAGAAACAGGCTTGGGAGCCCAACGAGGGGCTCCATCCCACGACCCTGGGATCACAATCTGAGCTGAAGGCAGACGCTTAACAACTGAGCCACTCAGGTGTCCCTGGCATGGACTTTTTCTGTGGGTGACTTTTATCCTAAGCTCCAAACCTCATAGATACCTATAGAATATCACAGAGATTCACCTGTCTTATTCTCCTTTCTTCCCAAAGTGCCAATCTTGCCGAACTCTCTATTATTTATTCACAGCTTCTTCCCAAAGTTTGTAGCTCAAGGCATCTGACAGGTAGGAAGGAAGAGGAAAAAGCTCATATGAGCATAGTTTTCTATGAATTACTCATCACAGTTTGATAACACAATTATAGAAATGAATTGTTCTAGTCAGACAAGACTCTGTGATGTGCTTAAGTCAGGTCCAGGAAAAAGGAGGTTATTATAAGGATAGACATGGAAAGAACTGAACAACTGTCAGGATCCAAGATATCTCTGTGGATGGGTTCCTCCAAACTGTGTTCTCTCTCTCTCTCTCCTCTCTTCTCCCCATCCTCCCTGTCTCCATTTGCATTTCACCACAAAACTGTCTCATTGTCTTTTCTCAGTCAATTTCCTCTGCTTACTCGTGGTCTTATTGCCTTATGGGCTTGAGATGGTCCATTGTGGCCTCTCTTGTGTGAATCCTATATCATGAACTTTGGGTTTTTATTCCTATTAAATGGCTTAGTACCTTGGCCATAGTTTGTGGATCAGTCTGTATATGAGCCCCCATGGATTGGGGGCTACCTTGGTCTAATCTGCTTTGGCTAGGAGGTACTAGGTCACATGGTGTTAGGCCAAATGTTGGCCTACACATTTAGTACCGAGCAGGACAGTGTCCCTCAGAAGGGACCGTGTGTGGGGCAAATACATTGAAGTGGGCCCACTCCAGGTTATATTCTTGCTATGGTGAGGATCTGAGCTTTTCTCTTTCCATTTCAAGTAAAGGTAGAAGAAAGGTGGGTCCAAGGAAGGTGAAGTCTGGAGATGCTGAGAGCACAAATTTTCCCCAGAAATAGCCTGGTGACTTGTAAGAAAATGCCACCATTCTTAAAAGATAGAGAAAAAAAAAAGCCAACAATCTCCTGTTATATCTACTGAGCATAACCCTTTGCAGATCCTGGAATCTGGAGCAGGTTGGGGGCGGGGTCCAAGAAGCATTTTTTTTTCTTTAATTTTCATCTAAATGAAAATTATTGATGGGGCTCCCATGGGCCAATTTCAAGAGAGAAGCAAAGGCAGTTGCCCTCTGTTTCACACCTGCTAGGGAGACTGCGGTGGGAGTGTGTATCTTGGGAAAGAGCTAATAGACTCTGGATGGGGAGCAAAGGAATGATGTCGGTGATCAAAGCAAGAGGTGCAAGAAAAGAAAACACATCTTTGGTGGGCATATACTTCCAGATGGAGGCATCATGATCTTAGCCTCTGAAAAGACGCTCCCTCCTCCCAGGTGGGTCTTAACGTGATTGGTTTGAACCTGGGAAGACTGTGCTGAGCACACTTGGCTCAGCCCCACTCTCTTTCTCTCAGCCTTGGGCTGTCCACAGGGTGCAAAAGGCTCCTCTGTCTCACGGAAGCAGCTAACTCCCTGCCATAGGAAAACCCATCCTGGGTCAACGCTTCCAGAAGCTGGATGGGTAGATCAGGCAGGTACACTAAGGGCTAGAAGAAGCAACTTCTGGAAATTGAGCACCTTCTCCCTTATCTACGCCCTCAGAGTCCTCTCCAGTCAGTCTGCTGTTGGGGGTGGGAAGGAAAGCAGGAGAAAATGCAAGGGCATTGTTTATGGATCGTGCTAAGAGGATGTGTGTGACCTTCTCACAATCCATTGACCAAAACTCATCTAAGCAGAGTTGCCTTGAAGAGAGGCTGCGTATATAGAGTGCAGCTGGGCCTAGGGAAAGGGCTGCAGAGATACTGGTGAGCAGCTGTATATGCCATAGCCAGGATATCTCATTCTAGGATTCATTATTAGTAGGCTCTCTTGACTGCAGGTATAAGCTACATTTATTTGTAATAAGGGTGTTTTATCCTCCCTTCTGTCATCCTTTGTTTTATTTTATAATCTGCTCAAAGCTCTCATGGGGAAGAGAGAGGCTATTTTTGGACCTCTCAACTCCAACATTTGGTGCATGGCCTCGGAACACTGAGAAATAGAACATAGGAGTGGAATAACAAATCAGGACGAGATTTAGACTTTAATTTTCTTTGAACCTTAAATCAGAAGGGGAAGAGAATATGATTTTGGACTTTAAGTCCTTCGGACTTTAATATCTTTGGACTTTAACTTAATCGTTGAGCTTTAATTCCTTCCCAGAAAATTCACGATGAGCAGGGGTCGATATTCAAATTTGGAACATGCTGTAATTTGTATTTTATTGCCGAAGTATTTTAATGTCGTTTGATTTCATTGCAGAACATATAATGGTCTCTATTTAGAGTACCCATATAATTTATCACCCAAACTAGGATAGTTTTGAGAGAGAAAAGAGGCTCTATCAATAATTAAGCCATGACAACAGGTACAAACCTGGACCGTTTTGGGTGAATTTGGACATGTGGTCACTCTAGCTATACTGAACAATGTGGAAAAATGTAATTAGTAAAGAGGAAGGGAATGGGGAATAAATTTCCAGTAACATAGTAGATTTAATCAATGAAGATTTTCTGACCCACATAAAAGCCCTCTGGGGATCAATTATAACTTGTCCACCAGTGGTCCCAGGAGGACCCACAAAGGAAAATAACTAGTCAGGGACCATCCAGTCAAGCAAGAAGAGCCGCCATATGTATTTCAGATAGAGGGGACTCAATGCAGTGAACTGGGTGCACAGGTGTTGGAGGACAAAGGGACAGGGAGAGCAAAAAGGAGGAGGAGTAGAGAGATGAGTAATGACAAGAAGCTGCTACCATCCTGAAGACTGGGGGAACAAAATTTAAGAGGTAGAGTCATCCTAGGAGGTCATCCTAGGATCCAAGCTCCATGCAACTGAGAAGAGGTACAGCCTGGATGTTGTTGGTAACTCTGAGGAGAAGACGAGGCTGGTGCTTCGGACAGGAAGAAAGCTCCCGCATTCTCCCCAGATTGTGTTCTTCTTTCCATTCTCCTTCCCATCTCCCTTTGGCAGACCCTACCTAACAGGAACCAACTGTCAAGTGAGTCTGGGAAATGTAGTCTGCAGAGTCCCAGCCCCGGAATCAAGGGTGGAGCCGACAGGTGGGCTTAGAGCCGAGAAGCAGCAGGGAGATGAAGGGCCTCCATGCAGTGGATGGCACTGGGGGGCATGCCTGAGGAAGGAGGAGCAGAAAGGTCCCGGCAGAACTGATCTCCTTCTGAGTATGGCCGCACTCTGCTAACCATGGCTTCATAGGTGAGCACAGATTGAGAATGAACAGTTGAGGAAAGTCACAGTGGCCGCTTCTCTGTTCCTGATGCTTCCTCTCACATGGAGGTGTCACATTCCTAACTTATCTTTGTTTGCCCTTCAATCACCCAAGGAAACCGGAATGGCCTAATCTGGGTCATGAATTTGGAGAGAAGAAAATGGCCCTGCTCAGCTCCGCCTTCCCTTCTCATGGGTGGAGCCTACTTGTAGGAAGCTGAGGTTCTCCCCCGCCCCCCTCCATGTGTAAATCTTACCAGTTCATTCATAAAGCTGCCATTTATTGGCACTCGTTCTCTCTCAGGCACTGTTCTGGTCCTGAGGATACAGCAGGGAATAAAATAGACTAGCTCCTTATCTCAGGGCACATGCAGGCAATAAACAATAAGCATAATCAATAAGTACACTGTATAGTATATTGGAAAGTGATAAACACAGGTGCAAAGAATAACAGAGAACCGTGAAGGGGGACCAGGGTTGCTGGATCAGCACCTGTGATTCTAAGCAGTGTGGTCTGGGGGGGGCCTTACTTAGCAAGCCCCTCTGAGCACACAGGGAGTGCTATTTGTTGTTGCTGACACTCAGAACCCAATAAAGGCCCTCACTTTTGAGGGGAATATTGGCCATTCTGTTCCTCAGTCTAAGTAATCACTGGTCCCCAGTCCTGGACATGCTATAAGACGATGAACTCAGGCCCCAGCAGAGACAGGTTGGTGTGGTCTGGGAGCCTCAATCAGAATTGCCTATAATTAGTGCTTTAAGGAGCTTTGCAAACAGAAACCTAGGGGCCCTTACTCTGCCACCTCACGCTGTTCCTGATTTGCGTCCAAGACAGTGGTAATGGCTAATGCTGTTGGTAAGGAAGCCAATGCTGTTTTTAAGTCAGCAGTCCTCAAAGTGTGGTCCAGAACCTGGAAGGTGGAGGGCTGTGCCTTTGAGAACCTTTCAGGGGGTGGTGTGTGAGGTCAAAACTATTTTCATTGCAGCACTAGGATGCTATTTGCCTTTTTCATTTTCATTCTTTCATGTGTATGGTAGAATTTTCCAGAGGTTACGTGGCATGTAATAGCACAACAGATTGAGTGCAGAAGCAGATTAAAATTCTCCTTTTTTTCCTAACTACATATTTGTGTGAAGCCTGATTTTCTTTATACATTTCCATCAAAACAACATATTGCAACAGATTGAATGCAGAAGATTTGAAAATCCAGCTGTCTTCTGTTAAGCCAAACTTAAAGAGATTTGCAAAAGTTAAAACAATGTCACCCTTCTCGTTAATTTTTTGGAGGGAACGTGCAAGAACTTTCCATATAAAAGATATCTTTGTTAATATGGAAAGAGCTTATTATTGTTACTTGTAAATGAATTCATAAATATTAAATATTTTTCACTTTTAATTTTTAATGCAGTAAATATCAATGAGTATAATCCACATAAACAAGTATAAAGGGGTCCTGAGATAAATAGGTTTAAGAAAGGCTGTTCTAGAGGGCTTTGATGTGATAGCACACCCAAATGTTGTTAGAATCCCCAAAATACTTCTTCAGAGACATTCTTTTTTGGGTCCAGATGTCACATAAATACTTGGCCATGCTTGGGTGCCTGCATGGCTCAGTCAGATAAGCTTGTGCCTTTGGCTCAGGTAATGATCTCAGGGTCCTGGGATCAAGTCCTGTGTCAGGCTCCTTGCTCAGCGGGGAGTCTGCTTCTCCTTCTGTCCCTTACACCCCACCCGTCTCCTTACCAGTACTCGATATTTCTCAAATATTAAAATACTAAAATAAATAAATAAAATCTTCAAAAAATACAGGGCTATCCTTGTCCACTTGACTCCCTTTTGGGTATCTACATGTGTGCAGAACTGATTTCGATTAAGTCTATCATCTTGGGTGGAAAAATGCCATTAATCCAGAGTGGAAGGAAGAAACAAGAGCTATCTTGAGTTTACCTACCAGATATCTGGAGGGCAGCAAGGTGATGAAGCTGTGGTCTTAGGAGAACACATTTTTCCTCAGGTCGCACCCAGGGCAACCTGATGGAGGTAAGCAACGGGAGCCCGCACACGTCCAGCCACGAGGCATGTGGGCTCATGGCTTCCGGCCCACAGAAAAGCTGCACAGAAAGTTCCCTGACACAATCACCCGAGTTGCTTGCCATTCATACGGAGTTTCAGGCTCTGCCCAGAACCCAGTTTAAAAAAAATCTAGGGCTGGAGATCTAGCAATCTATCCCCCCCCCTTTTTTTTCTTTTTAATTCCTTGGGTGATTCTGTGAGATAGATTTGGGACCATTTGATCAGCCTCTGTAAAGCCAGTCACGTAGTTATGGGGATGTGTGAGTTACATGTTGCTGCCCCAAATATTTCTCCCAGGTACCTACTGTGGGTCTGAATTACACACCTGTGGCAATTCGTTCTTTGGGGTTGGGGCAGCACCTTCTCCACTGTTCCTACTTACATGTAAACCTCCCAGGGAATGCTGCATCCAGTTCTGCTCTGGGAATAACATCTTAGCAGGTGTATCAGACACCTGCTCTGCTCTCAGGGATGAGGAAGGGCAGAAAGGATGGGGACAAGGAAGAGAAGGAGACTTGCGGGAAGGATACAGAAGTGCGAAAAGTTTAAGGACTCCAGGGCCCCTTGACAGGCAAGAAGAGAACAGAAGACAAATATTGATTTCCGCTGAACCGACTCCCAAGGGTCACTGAAGGAGCCAAGACATCTCTGCAGATTTTGAACAATGTTGGCGTCAGTATAGCTATTACTGGATGCTAATGATACATGTTGGCTCTGAATGCAGAGAAGGAACCCAGGAGTTTCCTTTCAGCCCTCTCTGCTGTTTCTTATGTGTAACTGAGACCCAACTGACTCCCTACCTCCTCTTCCAGTCTGGTTCCCTTCTCCACACTGTTTCCAGAATGATTGTTCTAAAAGACTTTTGGAAGACAGTTTTGGAAACTCTGTTTATTGTGAAATATGACACATGTTCACAAAAGTGCTCAAAACATAAATATATAGTTTAATGAGTAATTAGAACCTGAAGTGCCATCCAGAGCAAGAAACAGAGCCAGGTCCTTGCCTCTTCCGCGTGCCCCCTCTCAAAGGTAGCGCTTCCTTCCCCTACAAAGGTGCCCTGGTCTTAGCGTTTATAAAAAGTTGTTTTCTTGCTTTGCTTAAGAATTGTATCATCT
The DNA here is from genome assembly GCF_010015895.1 of Lontra canadensis. Taxonomy (NCBI): domain Eukaryota; kingdom Metazoa; phylum Chordata; class Mammalia; order Carnivora; family Mustelidae; genus Lontra; species Lontra canadensis. Next base: position 35,122,073 of record NW_022630996.1, read on the forward strand.
ATGTGTGCATTCCCAAACATTAATTTCAGGTGGCTTTGAATTTTATGAATCAAATTATATATAGTATCATTGGGTATCAATCTTCTTTACTTTTATGTTATGTTTTGAAACATTTTTTCATGTTATGGTAAGCCACTATGTGTTTTTTTTTTTTTCATTTTTATTACTGTAAAGTATCCTACTGTGTGAAATATATCATCATCTCTTTCTTTATTCTCCTGCTGGTGGGCATTTGCTTTGCCTCCAACCAGAGTTCCTACAATCAATGCTATTATGAATACGCCTTCACACATATCATGGTGCTATAATTACACTCTTCTGTGGTGTGTGTACTCAGGAATGGAACTTCAAGGTCATGGGGTATAGGCATCCTAAAGTTTACTAGTTAAAGGTACATATATTTTCCCAGAATGGTTGTACTAATTATTCACCCACCAGAACAGAATGAGAATTTCGGATGCCCCATGTCCTTACCAGTACTCAATATTTCTCAAAGTTACACATGTTTCCTGTCTGGTGGGTGCATATTATTTTCTCATTGTGGTTTAATTTACCTTCTCCTGACCTTTAATGGGATTGAACATCACACATGTTTACTGGACGTTTGGGCTGCCTCTTTCCTGAGGCCACGTCTTGCCCACTTGCCATTATCTTTTCCATTGTCTTTTCTTACTGAGCATCATGAGTTTTTATATATTCTAAATACTCGCTCTTGCTCAGTTATGTGTGTTACAAACACCATCTCTCATTCAACGGCTTGCCTTTTCACCCATCTTGTGATGGCTTTTGATGAAGAGAGTTTCTAATCTTAAGTAATCAAATGTATTGATCTTTTCCTTTATGCACTGTGTGTGGGCTTTTTTGTTTTGTTTGTTTTGCGTTTTGTTTAAGAGTTATTTCCCTATTCAGAGATCGTAAAGATACTCTTCTACATGATCTCCTTAAGGTTGTTTTTTCTTCACAATCAGATCCATAATCCACCTGGAATCACTTTTGCATATAATCCACTAGGCTTTCATTTCAGTTTTCTTTCATGTAAACACCCAACTGTCCTGGTGTCATGTATTAGAAAAAGCACCCTTTCCCCATCCCTCTGCAGAGCTGCCTCTGAAATAAATCAAGTTTTCCAAATGTGGGCATCTTCTTCTGGACTCTTTTCTTGCTCCATTTGCTAATTTGTCTACCCTGGAGACCATGATAAGATAAGATTTATTTACTTATAAGATTTATGATAAGATTTCCTTTGGGTTTGTTTTGGTGATTTTTTTCTAACTTCACAAAATAGATGATTTGTTTATTGTCTTTAGATTTTTCCTCTTTTAAGTATGACTTTATCTGTATCCCACACATCTGACATATGATTCCATGATCACTTAGTGCAACTGTTTTCTAATTTCCATATACTTTCTTCTTGACTGTAAGTTCCAAGTGTATTTCCTAATTTCCAAATAAATGGCGACTTTCTTGATATTTTTCTAGCATAACTGCATTGTGATCAGAGAAACTTGACTGTATGATCTCAGTCTTTCAAAAGTTATGAGGCTTGTTTTGTGGCCTGGTATACAGGCAACTTTTGTAACTAACTGTTTCACTTGTTCTTCAAAGCCTGGTTTTTCTGGGGTGTTAGGGCGAAGCACTTTCTGTGTTATTCACATTGTTCAAATCATCTATATCATTTCTAATTTTTGCTTCAATTACTGGACTTAAGTGTGATCAACTTCCCCAGGAGGCTATGGATTGGCCTATTTATTTTGTCTCTCTGACCACTTTGCAAAATAGGTCTTTGAAACCACGCTGTTAAATGCACAGAAATTGAAAATTATTATATCATCCTATTGAACGAAAAAATTTATCATTTACCATGTCCCTATTTAACTCTACTAATGCTTTATGCCTTAAAATCTATGTAGCCTTTGTTAACATAGTTCCCCCAGCATACTTTCAATAGCGTTTGCATTGAATGCCTTGATTCCTTCTTTTACTTTCAAACTTCCTGCGTTGTTTGTTTAGGCATGTCTTTTTAAAGGACAGATTGTTGTTTGTTTGTTTTAAATCCAGTCTGATGATCATTGATTATTAGTTGGATCATTTAATCTGCTTAAATTTATTATACTTACTGATATATTTGGATAAAAAACCCTGTTACCTTCCTCTGCTCTTTTTACTTGTCCCAGCTCTTCACGTCCCCCTTTCTCTCTTTTCTTGCTTTCTTTCAGTCTGCTTGAGCGATTTTATCATTCCATTTTCCTTCTCCTCTTTTAGTTCAGCAGTGATATACTTCTTCGATTCTATTATGTTACAACATGCGTTCTGGAGAGGACAACATGCATTCTGGGTATATCGATGGCTGATGGTAATCTATATCCTCTCTCATTCCAGGTAATTCAAGGACCTTTGATCAATTTCACTACATCTAGTTTTCTCTGGACATATGCTCTTGTGTGTAAAAACAGTGCTACTGAGTCACACCAGCTGGGAGACTCTTAGAGGGTCCCTGAGCAGTCCGAAAACCATGAGATGACACAAGCCAAGCCACTGTCCACATTAACATTCTACAAGCATGGAGCTGCGCTTCTAAAATGTTAACTGGACCAGCTCTGTTGTGGATAATGCGTTTTAAAAATGCAATTGTGGAGCAATGAGGCATGGGTTTTTCATGATTCCCAAGGCAAGGAGGTTGGCACCTAAATGGGGCTATCTCCTTTTAATCAAATGCAATCGAAAGCAGTAGGGAACACGGGGAGATCTGCATATCAAATGAGGTACATTCAGATGATGATAAAAAAACTGTGCTTGCCTGCAGGTCTGTAGCTCACCTAAGGTGATTCTAGAAGGACCAAATCACTTTACTTCCTGCTGTAAGTGTTTTCGTATTTCTGTTTCCCCAGCAGACCCAGGCTTGTGGTCCCTTTGCACTTGGTGCATGCAGAAGGAAAAAGCAAAGTCATTTCTGTGTATGTGTGTACGAAGTTGTCAAAAAAAAGGGGAGGGAAGAAAGTTTAAGCTGCATGTTTGTTTGCTTTAAGAAGGGAGACAAACCTTGTTAAGACTTTTGACTCTGGGAAACAAACTGGGGGTTCTGGAAAGGGAGCTGGGAGTGGGGATGGGCTAACTGGGGGATGGGCATTAAGGAGGGCATGTGATGTGATGAACACAGGGAGTTACATGCAACTAATGAATCATTGAACATTATGTCGAAAACTAAAGATGTACTCCATGTTGGTTAATTGTATTTAAATTAAAAAAATAAAATAAAATGGACACTTTTTTTTCTTCTGATTGATTTCAAATTAAAGCCATTAAAAAGGTGTTGCTACGTTCCAGAAAAAAGAAAAAATGGTGGGACATGTTGCTTGGTGAAATTAAACTTCAATGAAATTATGCTTCACACAAGCCCTGAAAGCAGAGAAGTTTTTACCATTTATGCTTAATTTAGTTCAGTGAAGTGGACACACCTATTTCCATAGCATGGCTAAATATATTAAGCACTCCTACTCTTGTTATCCTAAATTTTCACCTGTGCCCGATGTACCCACAGACCTCTGTGACACCTCAGTGTAGGAAGTAAGCATCTTTATTTTGCACAGCGCCTTGTTGACTGTTCTGACCCCACTTGGGGTTCCACGGCGATCCACAGTGACATCACAACACTAAGCTTCTCATTTCCTCCAGGAGCACAAACTGTATTTCTCGATTGGGAAACGTGTCTCTGACTTCGTACTGATAGATGGGGAAGTTACACCTTCTAAAGGGCAAATGACTCTGTGTTGAGTCACCAAGTCATTGGTCCCCTGGGGAAAGAATTTCAGAAGGTCAGGCTCTCTGGGTGTCATATAAACCATTTTGGTCTCAGAACTCTATCTATAAAGAACCCACAAGACCGTCTGCTCCAACCTTATTCTTTTCTCATCTTACAGACGAGACAGTGGGCGCCCAAAGACATTAAATGATTTCTCCCAAGGTCAGAAGACTAGTAATTACCGGTGTTCTCATAATGTCTAAATCATATTTCCCCAAGCTTAGCAGATACAGGGGAGATGAGGATTCCAGAATGCACACCACTATCGAGTGAGTTTCATTTCAGCGGCAGCTTCTCCTGCAGCAATGTGAGCCATGATCTTCCTGATGTCCAGTCTTCCCGGGGAAGGAGAGGCACAGCTTTAGAGCAACTACAAAATTGCATTCCATTTCAGAAGAGCACGAAGGCCCTCATTCCCCTCTCTCCTTCACTGTCAGACTCTACTGATAGATGAGGTAGGCATTAATGGCTCTCACAGACCAGAACTTGACAGAGATTGAAAGTATCTGTCAGGAGAACCCAGGCCTCCTGTTCTGCCATCCAGGCCACCTGCCAGGTTTTGCTCTGTTAATTGGCTTCCGTGCAAGCAGCTATTTTAACAACGATTCTGTGTGGGTCTTCTGCAGCACATCTTGATTTAAAGTGAGATGTTGAAAAGTACTTCTCGACCACTCAACACGTCTGGGGTTGCTCATATTTAGTGGATCGGACAGAAAGGGAGGCATCCTTCAAAACTATTGTGTCGACATAAAACTAAATTATTCAGTATCCTCAATTCGGAGAGTAATTCTCAGAGAGATGGTGACTGAGGAGTCTGATTTCTGCCTAAAGAGATACCTTCCCTAAGGACAGACAGAATTGATAAGAGAGTTTGTGGAAAAAATGCCACTGTGACCTTAAACATGCAGTTTCTGGGTTGACACCATAATGAGGAATGGAGTGCTATTAAAATATACTGCACATTTTAATGACTCCACTAGCGGTAGGCCAAAAAAAAAAAAAAAAAAAAAGACTTAAGCTCAGAATAATTCTGGGAAGGAGGATTTTGCCAAGGAGATTTTAATGTCAAGAATGTATGTGAGGCTAAAAATAAGGAGCTCACGCACATTCCAGAGCCGTGGGTGGGGATGTATATATAATCAAATTAAATTATGCCATTTCCACTTATGAAAAAATCTGATGGCAAAAATTGACTAGAAAACATTTAGTCATATTTCACTTGGATTAGGCTTATAAATACCAAACTCCAGACTTGTCAAAATAAACCCTACCAGCACTTTCTGGCCGAGGTGTTAGATAGACAATGGCTGCAACGTGCAAAACGGATAGAGAGCTTGCAGGAACATCGTGCCAGGAAAAGCCACAGGGGTTCAGCTCCCAACTAAAGAGAGTGTTCAGAGAAGTCAGAGGGGGAAGAGGGGACCCTGCAGGGTGAGGACTGGAGTCCAGAGTCACCCAAATGTGGAATGCCAAGGAAGGGGCTCTCCGGGAGCCTCAAAGATCTGTGAAACCCAGGTCCCAACTCTCAGAAATAGGAAATCTGGGGGCCATGACCTTTTAGTATCATTATTATTTCCCATCAGAGAAAGTACCCCTCAGTTTTAACCTTCATCTAGAGGGCAAGCATTGAATTCTTTTGACAAATCATAAACCATACTTTAGCCTCTCTGCTTGCTTGAGAATGGACCTTGGGCCAGAGATGTCTCTATCCATTGGGTTCTGGTGCTGACCAGTGGGAAGGAGGGCCAAGAGTCACGGGGAAGGAGGAAGCATCTTTCCTGGCTGGCATGAATAGTTGGTGACCTCACATTGGCCAGTACTTGCTGATGGAGGAGACACACACTCCTTAGGCTGCTTGCCTCCTACATCTCCCAAGTGATGGAAGGAGCAGGATGGAGAAGTCAGCTCAGGCTCCATCCACACGCCCAAGGTGGTGACAGGGACCCAGAATTGCTGATGGGGCTCAGCCTCACAATCCTACTGCCTCAGAGTCTAGATAAATCTGGCTTGGATAGAACTTGCATCTCGTGCCTCTGAGTTCTGTCCCGGAACGTCATTCTGGAATTCCTTGATGTTCGCTCCCTAGTGAATAAATAAATCAGGGAGGGAAAATAATTTGACCTGATGGAAAGGGAAGCAAGGATGTTAAAGGATAATAGTTATGGAGGAGGTATTGAAGACCAAACACTGTTGTAAGCAGTTTGCATGTGTTATCTGGCCCCCTCCCCAGCCCCCACACACTCCTTCCTTGCCCACCCTTCACAGTCTTCCTTCCCACGGGTCAGCACCAGAGTCTGGGTAGGAACTGCTACTAGCCCCGTTTTAAAGGCAAGGACACTGAGTTTTAGGGAAGTTAAATATCTCACTCAAGGTAAACACATAGCTATGAATCAGCAGCGGCCAGATTTGAAACTCAGCCACGGGCATCAAACCCAAGCCTTAAACCATTTTATTATTCTGTCTCCTACGGATCTCTCTACCTACTCCCTGCAGCTTCTGCTGTAAAACAGCTGCAAAACAGCAAAATGACTGAGTAGTTGTGGGGGGGACCTAATTTCAACGTTGGTCCTTATTTTCCATATAACATCAGTAATGTCACTTACCTTCATGAGCCTTCCTTTGTTTATCGATAACACGGTAATAATGCTTTGGGTCCTGCTATTCTCACAGCATCGTATTGTACTGAGGAAATTCATGCTGGGAAGCTCCAAACAATAAGTTTTATATATGACCTGCGTGAGATGGTTGCTACCGCAGGTGAGGTGGTAGAGAAGAAATAACAAGGACCATGACCTGGACCTGGATTTGAATTTGTCACATGAGCAGGACTTTTCTGACCCTCAAGCATCTCATCTACAAGATGCCAGGGAGCACTGAGAGAAAAGACACATGTCAGAGTCCAAGTACAGTGGCTCTCTGCACTGACCCAGGCAGGAGGACCTCTTACCTGCCGGGACAGCAGATAGAGCTGCTGAAGACACAGTAGATGAGCGGGTTGATGGCACTGTTCAAGGCTGGGAGGTTCTGAATGATCACAGAGGCATAGAAGCGTTCCTTGGTGTCCGGAAGAAGACTGAAATTGTCCAGTATGTCGAAGAAGAAGTATGGACTCCAACAGCAGATGAAGGCTGGGGAAAGACAGCCATGAGCACCGTAGCTGACCACAGCTGGGGGGTAGCTTTCAGTGGTGGCACCAAGTGGAGCTCCAAATAGGTTCCTTAGTATCTGCGATCTCTCAGAAATATTCAGAACTGTTGTGTGTTAACGTCCATGTCATGTTTACTCACATGCAAGCACACATACATATGCATGTGTACACGTCCCACAGATAATGTTGCTAGAGTTGAGTGAATGTGTAAACAGAGGGTTTGAGTTGACCCCTGTTGTGAGTCTTTGTGGAAAGGTCGGGAACTGCTTGGCATGGCCTCATCTTCTCATCCCACATAGTGTGGAAGGAAAACCAGCAAGACTCTTTGGAGACTCTATGAGAAAAAACCCCAGAAGAACAGGAAGAATTTTGACCAGTAGTGACTCCTGGTCTTGGTGTATGGCAGGGGGAAAGGTGGTGCCTAAGGTTTTCAAAGCACAATCTGGATTCATCTCCACGTTCTTAATTTTCTTTTCCATTTGTTAGTCTGCCACTCCAGAAAAGAGCTGCACTCTACCCCTCTCCAAGTCAATCAATGTGTGTGAGCCCCTGATTCTATTAGTCTCCAAATCCTCAGAGGAAATGGGTGGTATGCAGGGAGATCCAGAGTATGATAGTGAATTTTATGGGTCACATTGACTGGGTCAGGGGTGCCCAGATATTCGGTGAAACATTATTTCTGGGTGTTTCTGGATGAGACGAACATTTGAATTGGTGGACTAAGAAAAGCAGACCACCCTCTTCGATGTGGGTGGGCCCCCTTCAATGACCTGAAGGCTTGAATAGAACAAAAAGCTGAGGGAAAGAGGATTCATGCTGTCTGCTGGACTACCTTCTAGCTGGGACATTGTTCTTCTCCTGCCGTCCTTCACACTCAGACTGAACTACACTATCGGCTCTCCGGGGTCTGCAGACCATGGGATTTCTCAGCTCCGTGATCATGTGAGCCAATTCCTTATAACAATTCTTTTTACATATATGTCCATCTCTGGAGAACTGGACTATTACCCACACGCACCAACGTGAACAGTCTTGGGGCTGACTAGACAGGGATGTGCCCTTTTCCGCTTTCTTGCTACATCCTCTCCAGCCTCCCTCTCCCCCTTTCTCACCCATAGGACTTCTCAGAGAAGTCAGGCTTCCTTTGCCATCTCCTCGCAGGGGCCAACTTTCCTCTGTAACTGACTGGTGCGTGTTTATTCCCTAGGCCTTGGCAATGGATTAAAGAGGAGCAATTGAAACACAAAGACCACAGAGCATTCTAGGCACCCGTCAGTAAGCTTAGTGTTGGCTTAGAATAGTGGTTCTGGGGTATGATGGAGCAAAACTGCCTTTTGGGGGCATTTTGAAAAAAAATGTATGTGTTTATGTATGTACGTGTGTGGGGTTGGTGGAGATCTGGTTTGCCCAGGGATATGAGTCCTCCTGTGGGGGCAGTCCCATACATCCTTTGAAGGCCCAAGTGGACATTTATGTAGCTGGGAGCTCTGCTTATAATTACCCGGGTCTGGAAACCTAACTCTATTCTATATATGAACACAACTGTCTTTTTAAAAATAGTGAATTTTCCAGAAATGTAATTCCTTTGCAGAGGGAGGAAAGATTACTTTCTTTAATTTAGAACTTCAGCGGGATTTATTTACCTGTTCAGAAAATCAAGTCCTTGACAGCAATGCTGCTTTATTTTCACATCTTCATGAAAACACACCTGTACTGATTTTCCTTTGTAGCTGTTACTACATCTAGCTGCCTACTTCATTCTTCTTCTAGGGCAGCCGTGGCCAAGTATTTACATATTGAAATCTGCTGTTTTATTATACGTTATTTCCTCTTTAGTCCTCCTTTGTGTCATTACATATTGATCTTGGAAGACATCTTAGGTAGATAGTGTTAATTATGCATTTCATCGCACATTGGTAAAGGAGCATCACAGAATAACTGTTATAGGAAGGGCTGGTTTGGTCTGTCCGGGCTGTTAACACTGGCTGACCATCTGGGGGCCTCTCTGCTCCCCAATGAAAGGACCCCCAGGGCCTAGTAGATGGTTCTTGATTACAAATAATTACGTTGGCTCTGGAACACATGTCTAACATTTATCTCCAGACTCAACATCCAGGGGATGAGTATCTCCTTTTCTGTCTTGGAAGGCAAGAGAATCTTGGTGCTACTTGGTTGGCTGCTGGGGAAGGACTGACTATGAGCCCCAGTGCTTGTATCTGCTCTGGCCCCAGCTCTGCTTGCACTACTGTTCTGGGCCTCTATTCTACTGGCTGAGTCCCACTGCACCTGCTCTGTTTGGCATTTTGCAACAGTGTCTCGGAAAGGTGAAATTGCCTGTTTTGGTGATCTGACATGCAGCTAACACGAGAGGTGTGAGGCTTTCTCAGGGCTCCTAGGAGCTGCAAGTGGGGTACAGAGGGGAAGGGGAAGACTGGAGCCCCTAGTGTATGTGGGATTCTATTTCAGGTTTTGGTGACAATAGTGCAAATGGCGCAAAGGCAAAAATCATTGGTCTCATGGAATTAAACCAGTAGGGGGAACAGACAATAAGCAGATCAATGGATATATTCAGAAAGAAATGGGAATAAGGAAGAAAAATACAGTGGGGCAAAGACTAGAGGAGGGCTATTTAAGACTTATGAAGGAGGCCTGGCTGAGGAGGGAGCACTGTTGGGAAACAAAATAATGTGAGGAGGGAGTCAGGCCATCCGGAGACAGAGTATTTTAGGTGTTGGAAATAGCACGTGGTCCCCCGGTGCAAACAAGTGGACATTTTAAAGAAATAGCAAGAAGACCAATGCAACCAGGATAGAATGAGCATGGAGGAGAGCACTGGGAGGAGAGGAAAGAGGAGAGGCTGGAGATCTGGCTGAGGGATAGATCACACGTGGTAGAACTGTAGGGTTTTATTCCAAAGTAATGGGAAGCCAGAGGTGGGTTTGCAGGATAGTGATGTTACCTGATTTATAGTCTTGAAAGATCACATTGGTTGTTTTGCAGAAAAGGAATAAAGAGAAGAATAGGTATAATGTTCTAGGCAGAAAGTGGTGGAAACTTAGACTAAGACAGGAGTTGTACAGATAGTGAGGACTGGTTGGGTTTGGGAGCTATTTTGCAGGTAGAACCTTCAGGACTTGCTGATGCATGAGTTATGTGGAATGTCAAAGGAATAGAATAAAGACAGATAGATGACCCTTAAGTTTTTGGTATAGACACTGGGTGAAAGATGGTGTCATTTACTGAAACAGGGACAACTGGGGGAGGGGTTACTTCGTGTAGGGGAGGAGAACATGACGAGACTTTTGGTTTGACATGCTGACTATGACAAGCTTCCTAGAAACACAAATCAAGATCTCAAGTAAAAATCTTAAATAGGATTTCTAAGCAAAGGAAGTGTTCTAAGAAAGAGAAATTGATTACACGTTGCTTACAAGTCAAGATGAAGATTGGGAATTGACACTGGCCTTTTTAGAGGTCGTGATGACATTGATGAAGGTGGTTTCAGGAGCGACTGGAGAGAAAGCAGATAGAAACAGGCTCCAGAAAATGAGAGGTTGAGCATGGAGGAGTTGTACTAGAAGAGAGACCGATGAAGGGGGTCTGTTTTGAGGAGTTCACTGAGGGCCCTCCTGCACAGTTAAGGGGAGCTCCAGCAATCATTCTGGGTTTAGAAAGAAGCAGTGCCAGTTTATTCATACGAACAGGAGAAAAGACCGAGCACACTGTAGAAAGGCAGATAGGTCGATGAATGTGAAGGTGAGAGGATGAGGGAGTTCTATTCTGATATTACATTCTCTTAGTGAAATATGATGCGAGGTCTTTAGCTAAGGGAGCGTAAGGGGGAGGAGGCTTTGAAGGTTTAAGAATAGCAAATCTATCTACACCAATCTGACACATATCATGTGCTCTAAAAATACCTTTTTTTCCTAAGATGAAGTGATGTTATGGGTCTTCAGAGTAGAGAGAACGGGGAGAGAGTAATTAGGCCATGACGGAGGGATTTGTAGTGACCCTGTAATTAAATATCCAGAAGAAATGGAATGCCACTTCTGCTTTTTTTGCTCATAAGCTTCAGCCTTAGGAGAGAATATGTCTCAGAGAAAGCAGCTGGGTCACCTGGGTGTATGTGAGCATCATTCAGCCCGTTATGACTTAATCAACTTTCTCCCAATTATCTACCCCATGGTCTTGGTGGACAACTCTATTCATAAAGGGAAGGATCGGGAACCACCATCTGCCCTTGAAGGAGACACGGATGGACTACTAAATTCCACAGATTCTTCTCCACTCAGACAAAGGTAGAGTGCCTGCAGACACCTTCCTTTCTTATGGGACCCCCCCCCACGCCCCCGCCCAGCTCCTGGGACAAGCTTGCTTTTGGAATGTTCACACACAAGGAGGGACTTTGCTTACCCAGAATGATGACAATGCTATACTTGATGGCTTTGATTTTTGCCTTTGAGATGAGCCCTCGGTGGTAACTGGTGCAGTTTTCCATCTGGAGATACAGAAGGGGAAATGGTGAAACAGGGTAGTGTTTGTGCCAATAGGAACATCACAGGTTAGATCCACAGCTATCATGGGGCCACTTAGATCCTGTTCACCTCTGCCCGGGAGGACACCCTTGGATATTTTCAGAGTCAAGATGGCTTTGGGCTGGATGCTGGTAACAGCTCAGGTTGCCGCTTAATATAAAATGTAAATGCACTGGGACATCAGACTCTCTCCAGAGTCTTGGCTGAATGCTTTGAGTCAGCTGAAGCTGGAATTAGCCTTGTGACCTGGAATTAGCCAGGGGATGATGCTAAGCTACCCATCTGGTCACTTCCGCAACTTAGGGTGAAGCCATTTTCTTAGAATGGTTACCCCAAACTAACTCTTTCATCTAACTCAGAAAATCCACTCTCAACAAAACCTCAAACCAGGGATACGAGAAACAAAGCAAAACAAAACAAAACAAAAAACCTGTCTCAAGTAGGATCCTGGATATATAATTTAATTCTATGTGGGCTGTTGTTTGAAGGTAAACACACGAAGGATAAATATAAGAATCTATTAGTATCCAAGCTTGATGGAGGCAGGGACTATGTTTTCTTCGTTGCTGTATCCTCTAAACTTCGTGAGTGATTAATAAATATTTGTTGAATCAATGAATACAAACCTCTCTCTAGTTAAGAAGCAGTGGTAAAATAAAAGTTGATTAGGGTGTACAGAATTTAGAGGGATAGCTCTCAGTAAAGAAGTAAATCGGTGTGAAGTAAATCGGTGTGAAGATGGTACACTTGGGAATGGAGATGTTGGACGCAGGGTCCCCTACCCCTGCAGAAGTGTTTTTACTGTCAGAACTTCCGTCAGGCAGTATGGCACCTTTGTGAAAATTGGGAAAAGATGCCCTTCCTGTGGATGCCCTCAACCTTGCCCCAGCACACCCTCAGCGAGGGAAGCATTGATGGGATGCCAATCCCATGCACTGCTAGCCAGATGCCGCTGACTGGAGCTCAATGAGCAGGACCCTAGTGGTGGCCCATGTCAAAGGCCTACCAGGGCACCTGTCGTATGGAGTTGTACACTAGAGGCCAGCTGCTGTGCTAGGTTGTCCTCACTACAGTGCTCTGATTCCATGTTTGAGATTTATTTTAATCCTATGGAAACTGATCTGAAATTTACCTTGGCACTATTATTCTAGACCCTCTCCAGTCTAATCCAGCTCAATCCAACCAACATGGCACGTCTGCCAAGAGACAAGACTGAACAGAAGAGGCTGAGATAGAGTTCCTGTTCTCTAGGAGGTTCCAGTCCAGCAGGAAATGTTGCACACTGTGCAAAGAAGAGAGAGAGGAAAACCAGCTGTGAGGGAGAGAGCCATCCCCCGCTACCTTGCGGGGGAGGCTGCAGGGCAGATGGAGAGAATCCAGAGGTGGAGCTGGGGCTGTGTGGGAGTGAGATTGGGAGAGACCAGCAAAGTAGATGGAGTGTCCTCAGCCAGGACATGGAAACCAGAAAATGTCAGATGCATCTGGACCATGGGGGAGTCACCTCACTTGGCTGGAGCCTAAAAAAGGACGTTGGTTTTCAGGGTGGGGAGGAGAACTGAGGCAGAAGTGGAAAGACCTAGAATGTCCTTCCAGGGAGTCTGGGCTGAATTTCGGAGGCAACCGCCAACCACTGAAGCTTCTGAGTCTTTTCCCAGTGTGAACATGTACTCACTGGAGAGGACAAACAGTTATCAGGAAGATAGGAAGAAACGTTTATGTGCAATAAGCTGAAATGCTAATTAGAACTGGTTTTTTATTTCTTAATGTATACCTTATGAGGCCACTCTTAGGTACTACTAGGGTTTCAAATTATTCCATGCATTTCACAGAACCACGAGACTTCAGTCTCATAAGGAAGCAAAAACCCTTCAGAAGCATTTATAGCTGCGGTTCTAAGCTGTGGGCGATATTGCCCCTGAGGGCTATATTTGCCAATGTCTGGACACATTTTGGGTTGTCTCAGTGTGCTGGGGGGTTGCTATTGGCGTCTAGTGTGGAGAGGCCAGGAATGCTGCTAAACATCCTTAGAGGCACAGGACAGTGAAACAGAATTATCTAGTCCCAAACACCAATAGTGTCAAGGTGAAAAAAAACTCTGATTTCCACAGTGGTCTCCTGGGAAGGATATGGGATCCAAGGTCAGGCCTGAATGTACCCTCCAGCTCTACCAAACCCCACCTGTGTAACCTTAGGCAGCTACAAACTGTTTCCAGCCTCAGTCTCCCAATTTAAAAAATGAGGCATAAAACACTAAATTCAAGAGCCTTTTTGAAAGGGGCAGAGGAAGGGAATCTTACAAGCAGACTCTCTGCTGGGCGTGGAGCCCCATGCAGGGCTGGATCCCACAATCGATCCCACAACCCTGAGATCATAGCCAAGAGTTGGATGCTTAAGCAACTGAGCCACCCAGACACCCTGCACCAAACTCAGAGTTTTGAAGATTAAAAAAAAAAAAAATGTATTTAAGATGCCAAGTCCCATGCTGAGAATGTCAATTCCCTTATTAATTGGAATGAATAAAGTTTTAATAGTACTTCAGGATGAACATGAACTGCCTTTATGGAAGTGAACAGACGGTATTACTACATTTAGAGAGTCTATTATACACTGTTGTTATCTGGATATAGGAATTATATACATCCAAAAGTTCTCCCGGAAGGATTTTACCCATGGGAGGCAAGTCAGAAATACAGCCGACCAAATTATATCCATTCAAAATATCCCCATTGGCTGGCCTAACAGCTGGCTCCGAAACAATACAGTTCTGAAAACTTGGTTGGTTTTTCAGAAAAGTTCTTGAGAATGAAATTTGTGCTCTGAAATCTTTTTAAAATGGAACCTCGAGGTACTTTCCGCAGGGCAACTGGGTGACAATATAATCAACTACCTGCCCTTTGATCTCCCAATGAGATCAGTGAAAGTCTTCTTTAATCTGACCACTTGAGGAAATGCAAAGCCTCCAGCTTCTAAAGATGGCTCTTCAAGAGAACTGAGCTCCCAAATGCCAGTAATTCTCCTTTATTGGGAGATAAAAGGATTATTTCCACCCAGGCCTTGGCACTGAGCTAGAGCAAAAAACGGTTAAATCCAGCCATCCCTGCGCATTGATAGCTGGGGCCGACTTGAGGCAGCTGGTCCATTAGATTCGGGCTGGAAGCTGCATCCTGCCTCAGGCGGTCTCAGTTCCCGGATGCATCCTTGGGGGGGCCCCCTCACACTGTCCATCTGTCTCCAAGGGACCACTTCCTGCCCCACCCTTCCTGCCCCTTGCAGAGCCATTGGGAATCCATTGTTTTCCTGAACAGACCGCCTGAAGGGGGAGCAATTGGTATTTTGGGATTTTTAAAAGAGACAGAATTTATTCCTGGCGGGAGGGGATTGTTCCATCTCTGGGCTTATAATGAGTGCAGGAGATTGGTTTGTAACAAGGAAATCTACCTGGGGATGTTTTAAAATAAATGTTTTTTTCACACGTTGGGAAGTCTATGTATTTCTGATTGACTTTAAGAATGTAAATGTTTTTAACAGTCATGCCCAAATTGTAAAATTCTTAAAATTTGAAATTTTTTATTTCGAATCGTTGATGGCCTGTTTATTTACAAATATAGCCTCAGGATTAAATATTTCTAGTGCATATTTGCACTAAATTTTGACCACAACTTTCCCTTGTTTTTGTTTTTTTTGGACCCGCTAACAAACCAGAGGTCATAGCTAGATATGAGGAGGTATGATCTAATTTAGTTACCTCACAGCCTTTTCTGTTCCTCAGCTCCTCAGTTCAGGGGGAACCAGGAAGCCTGGCAGACCTAAAATAATTGTGGCTGGGACATGGGAGGGGTCCACCAAGCCTTTTCTTCTCAGCAGTGTGTAGTCATATGACAAAGCTCTACCTATGGGAATATGGGAAGAATCCATGGACACTATTCTCAGGCCTGGCTCAGACAAACCACCGAGTTATCCTCCTCTCTCTTGTGTCCCTACCCCTGACTGTAGGATATCAATGCTGAGAGAGACACCTTATAGCCATCTGTTCAGTGAGGCAGAATCTTCATCTGCTTGAGTTCCTGAATGACTATGTGGAGCAGGGCCCTTCCCTTTGACTTTGACTGTCGATTGGACTTTAATTAAACAAGAAACAAAGTTTCTTGTTAAGCTCCTATCTTTGGGGGTTTCTTTGGTAGAGCAACTAGTGTTTCCTTAACTGAAGCAGAAATTGGTATCTCATATGCAATGCTATTATAACAAAAATCTAAAACATGTAGCATTGGCCTGGGGGCTAGCAGCAGGTGGCAAGGAAACTGATATTGGAAGCTGGGACACTAGAGACACTATCATTTCATAGAACCGTCACATACGGTGCCTGGGAAGTCAAATTGTGTACCTACTGAGCCTGGAGCCCATAGAACAGGCCTGGTTCAGCAGTCAGGGCTCTCCAGAAAATGGAACCAACAGGAAATACATAGAGATATACATAAAAGGAAATGTATTATAGGAATTAACTCACAAAATTATGGAGGCTGGGAAGTCCCACAGTTTGCTGTTTATAAGCTGGAGAACCAGGAAAGCTGGTGGTATAATTAAGTCTAAGTATAAATCAGAGAACCAAGGAAGATGTTTGTGTAAGTCTGAACACAATGGCTAGAGACTCAGGCAGTTAATGGTGTAAATCTTGGTCCTAGCCTGAGGCCCAAGGAACAGGAGAGCTGATGCCCAAGGGCAAGAGAAAATGGATATCCCAGCTCAAACAAATTTACCCTTCCTTTGTCTTTTTGTTCTACCCAGCCCTCAGCAGATTGGATGATGCCTACCACATTGGTGAAAACACCTTTATTTAGTCTACAGATTCAAATGCTTCTAGAAATGCCTTCCAGACGCACCCAGAAATAGTGTTTTGCCAGCTACCTTGGCATCCCTTAGCCCATTCAAGTTGACACATAAAATTAATAATCACAGTTGGTAAATGGAATGTTAATAGTGTGTGTTGATTGCTACCGCTATGTTTAGCAAGGTATTGGAAAAAAGAGATGAGCTCAGACAAGAGTTGGTTGGTTTATGAACAAAAATCACAGGAACTTTAAGTCTTAAAATATGAGATCTCATGGAATTGCAAGTGTCCATTGCTTCTGGCCCCTGATATTAACAGATACATCCTTTGCATGACCTGGTGCAAATTGAAAATGTGAGTGGAGCATTAAAGCAAATGTGTACACCTTCTAAGTGTGTAAGTCTTATACCAGTGGAGCTGACTTTGGTCCCCAAATTAAGTTTGAGAGGTTTTAACCAACAAAGACCCATTCAGAATCATTCCTGAGGCAAAGATGAGACTAAGAATGTGGCCTCCCTACTAGTATTTCAGATGGATTCAACCTAGCCTCCATTAAGCTAAAGACAGGGATGGTATATGGAAGCAAAGACACAAGTCGGATATGAGAATTCTATTAAGAAAGACTTTTTGGACATGGTCACTGGCACATGAAACTGACTGAAAGCAAATGGATCAGAAGCCTACTACGTGTTTGAGGAATGATACTGCCAGATAAACTGTGAGCTCTATATCTTTTTCAACACTTTGAGAGATTGGATATTACATATTCACTAATCCTGTGGGTAGAAAATTGCATCTGAGGTTTAAATGTGCAACTTCTTGATCATCAATGAGGTTGAGAATCTTAGTTTTGGCCCTTCCTTTTGTCCCTTCTGTGAAATGTCTGTTTGTGTATTGCTCATTTTTTTTCTTTTTATCTCTTGTTGTTGTTGTATATGTTTTTTTAAAATTGAAGCATAATCAGCATACAATTTTATAGTAGTTTCAGGTGAACAACATATTTATTCAACAATTATATCCATTACTCAGTGCTCACCATGCTAAGTGTGGTCACTGTCTGTCACCATACAACGTTATCACAATATCATTACTATTATTATTTTTAAGTTTTATTTTATTTTTTTTTTCAGTGTTCTAAAATTCATTGTTTATGCATCACACTCAGTGCTCCATGCAATACGTGCCTTCCATAATACCCACCACCAGGCTCACCCAACCCCCCAAATTGCTCCCCTCCAAAACCCTCAGTTTGTTTCTCAGAGTCCACAGTCTCTCATGGTTTGCCTCCACCTCTGATTTCCCCCAACTCACTTCTCCTCTCCATCTCCCATGTCCTCCGTGTTATTCCTTATGCTCCATAAGTAAGTGAAACCATATGATAATTGACTTTCTCTGCTTGACTTATTTCACGCAGCATAATCTCCTCCAGTCCCGTCCATGTTGATACAAAAATTGGGTATTCATCCTTTCTGATGGAGGCATAATACTCCATAGTATATATGGACCATATCTTCTTTATCCATTCGTCTCTGGAAGGGAATCTTGGTTCTTTCCACTGTTTGGCGACTATGGCCATTGCTGCTATGAACACTGAAGTACAGATGGCCCTTCTTTTCACTACATCTGTATCTTTGGGGTAAATACCCAGTAGCGCAATTGCAGGGTCATAAGGTAGCTCTATTTTTAATTTCTTAAGGAATCTCCACACTGTTTTCCAAAGAGGCTATCACAATATTACTAATTACATTCCCTATGCTGTACTTTTCATCTCCATGACTTACTTATTCTATTCAACTTTTTAAAAAATTCTTTTTTAAATTGATTTTTAGGAGTTCTTCCTATATTCTGAATACTAATCTTTTCCCAGGTCTGTGTGTTGCAAATACCTTCTCCCACTTTATACTTGACTTTTTAGATATTAACAGAGCCAAATTTATCTATCATTTCTTTTATGAGTTAACATAAATTATGTTGGATCTTGTTTATGTTGGATCTTGTTGATCTATGTTCAACTTGTTTAAGAAGATCTAACATAATTTATGCTAACTGGGATATGACGTTGGGATATCTTATCCCAATGTCATAAAGGTATCACCATACATTTTCTTTTAAAAATTTTATATGGGGGCGCCTGCGTGGCACAGTCGTTGGGCCTCTGCCTTCGGCTCTGGTCGTGGTCTCAGTGTCCTGGGATTGGCTCCTGCTCTGCGGGAGGCCTGCTTTCCCTCTCCTAGTCCCTCTGCTTGTGTTCCCTCTCTAGCTGTCTCTCTCTCTCTGTCAAATATATAAATAAATAAAACCTCCAAAAAAAAAAAAAGTTTTACATGTTGTGAACATAAGGAAACTGGAGTCAGCAAGGCCTGAAGGGGGCGCTCACACGCACGTACCACTCCCCGCAGCCTGCCTAACCAACAGAAGAACCACTTGAAGAAGGGAGAGCACTTTTCACAGGAGAATTTGTCTCTTGCCTTTAAGAAAAGTAAGGAGATTCCCGCCTGCCTCAGCACCAAAGCACCAACCACACCGCCTGATGCCAGTGAGAAACCGCCGCCACCCGGAACTCCAGTGCTCCAGTGACCTTTTGTTCGGAGCCGCCCACCCCAGTTCCTCCTAAAACCTAATAAAGCTCACCTTCCCTTAGTCTCTTTGGACTTGCCTAAGGTTCGCCCCAGCTTGCTTGTCCCGAATTGCAATTTCTCTGCCGTTCATGAATAAATTTATTTTTTACATAAATAAAATTGCTCTTTGCTCTGCTTGCAGTTAACAAAATTTCAGTCTCCAAGTCTCCTGGAATTTGTTTTTGCTTATAAATTGAGTTAAAGAACCAGTTTTATTTCTTTCCCTAGGGTCTTCTGACATATATCAAGTTTTTGTATATATGTAGGTTCTGTTTTGAGGTTGTTTCATTTTCTATTTGTGTATTGTATTGTCTCAATACCATAGTCTATTAATCACTCTGACTTTATGATAGATTTTAATATTAAATAGAGTAAACCTCTCCTACTTTTGTTCTAGTTCTCTAGGAGTGTCTTCTTGGCTATTCTTGGCTCTTGAAATTTCCGCATATATTTTAAATTGGTTTGTCAAGCTCAATAAAATGTCCCATTTTAATTTTGACAGGAACTGCATTAATCTGTAGATTGTTTGGGAGAACTGACATCGTCAAGCTATTGAATCTTACTATCCATGAACTTGTTATAAGCTTCATTTATTTATATCTATTTCTTTTATGAAGTTCTTTGTCTTTTACTAAATGTCATTCTACGTAGAGAAGCCATTTTGCCTGCGTTTACTGATGAAGAAAGGTGCTGAGAGCAGTTAATGGGCTTATCTTAAATCATTTAGCTAGAGATGAATAGGACTCTAACCCAGTTCCCAATCCAAGCTTTCTTCCCCACCTCATTCTGCCTCATTTGATTTGAAACATGCAATTTGGATGTGGCGTGGATCGTGTCCCGTCTCCTAAACCACAATGGCCAGACGCAGTCATATACAGATAGGTTTGCAAACCCTATGGCTGCACTTCCTGCCTTTCCTGTCCCTATGTAGTTAAATGCTCTATTTTACAGAATTAGATTCCCCTGGGCATCAAAAACATGCCTGTTCAGGAAAGATAACTTACAAGATTGAAAAATCTCATCTCCTGTACCTCTTGCCTTCCGCCCTTGTTTGTGGGAAAGTATTTAGATCATTTACTAATGATCTAAATTTTCTTTCTGTCCACCTTTGAGGGAGAGAAAATAGACTTATTTGCTGGTAAGAAGAGTGGTTCATAAAAGAATGAGAGCTTGAATTTTGCAGCCTGTATATACGCCGCGTGCTTCTGTTCACACTAATCATGGCCGATGTCCCCTCGTTGATGAGCGATAATCCTGGCATAGCGCCACTGGAGATCTATTTACCAGGCAACACCATAAGCTGCCTAGCTGTAATAACAAATAGAAAATCAGGTGAGTTCCATTTATGAACCAGATACAGAGAGTATATGGGCTTTTGACACTACTCTCTGCCCCTCATTCTAGAAGGGGCTCACTGGTGTTAATATGGACAACTAAAAGAAAATAAGGGTAATGTAAGTGTAGATAGACTTGTATTAAAGAATAAAAATTGACTGTAGCCATCTCCACTTTGGGGAGGGTAATGGCATATTGTTTACCAGCAGGAAAACTGCTCTCTATGTGGCTTTGAACTATTTCAGAGACTGGAGGACAGGGCTAAGCCAGTAGTTTAGGGACTAGGAAATCTAGTAGCAGGGAGATATGGGGGACTCTGGAGACAGACAGAGCCCAACCACAGTGGTGAAAAGCCTGCTAGAAAAGAGTGGGGGGCAGCTGATAGGAAGTGGAAAACGTTCATCCCCTCAAACCTACAGCAACATTTGCTCTATTTACTCTTGGGGGTGATAAACTCAAAGAAACTGATGTGGATCCCATGCTTGCTGGGCCAGGAGCAGAGGGAACAGAAGAGCGCTTTGTGGCAGGTAGGTGAATGTGACAGCTCTGGGCAGGAGGGAGCTCAGGACATACCAACCTCCTGGAACTGGAAAGAAGCATAGGACAGGGGTTTAAACCAAGCTGATTTAAATCTGTAAGTACAGGAAGACCTTAGCCTACCGAGATAAAATCGGGCCCTTGACCAGAAGTGGCCACCTTTTAGATTTTAAAGACTTCAAATCAAAACACTTCAGGGGCTGGGATCTGAATAGCAATCTGAAGGCTAAACTCTGGAGGGAGTGGGGTGGAAGAGAAGCCACGCCAAAAAGCCAGGGTTTGGGTTTTTTAACTAAAAAAAAAATTTTTTTTCACTTGGAACTCCTTTTTTTTTTTTTTTCCCCAGCCATGTACCACCTCCCCTTCTGCAGTGTCCTTCCTTCTGAGAGGCAGCCTGATACTGGGGAGAAAACATAGGCTTTCTGGTCAATTGTATGGGCTGTCCTCCATTTGTAAGAGAGAGATTAATAATGCGCCTTGCAGCGTCATGCACAGATTCAAGAAAATGTAGTATGGAAAGAACTTAGTGAAGTGGCTGACAGGAGGTGCTCTGTCTGTTCCTCTGTCTTGTCAGCTTGTGTTGATAGACCACGTAAACAAATGCATCATGGCCGGACCATATATAGAAACAGAACCCCTGACCCACACTCTGCAGCCACCAGGCCAGGGAATTCCCAACCCATTACCTATAGTGACCAGACCAGAAGGCCAAGCTACCATGTATAGGTCAAACGTATAACCAGTCTGACCTGTATCTCTCTCCCCCTGTCCAGTAAGACCCATAACAATCTACCCCAAATGGTCAACACTCAGTTAATGACTGACAGCTTCTTTAGTTTTTGTCTCCACTTTCAACTTAAACCCAACCAGAGCTAGCCAAGTATATACCCTTCACCAACCACATGGGATTCCATGCTTCTACCTGGCCTGCCTGCAGCTTCCCATGCCAACAGCCACCAGCCAGGGCACATCTGAATTCTTCCCTTTTTCCACTATAAAGCCTTTCCACTCCTTTGCTTGCTTTTGAGTCTCTGCCAAAACAGAAGGCATGGTGCCTGACTCCCTTGCAATGCCTCTTTTGTGAGCTCTGGATAAACAACGTTTGTCTGTTCTCATTTGGTTGGACTTCAATTATTTCTTCAGGGTCTTTTTTTTCTCCCCTGATTCTGCCTCTGTATGGACTATGGGTTTGTGTTCTCCCCGAATGCATATGCTGAAGCCCTAATCCCCAATGTGATGGTCTTTAGAGATGGGACCTGTGGGAGGTGATCAGAGTTAGATGAGGTCATGGGCATGGAGCCCTCATGATGGGATTAGTGCCCTTATAAGAAGAGACATCAGAGCCTGTGCTCTTTCTCTCTCAATCTCCCCTCACCCCTATATGAAGACACAACAAGAGGGAAGGGGCAGCCACCTACAAGCCAAGAACAGCACTCTCACCAGGAATAGAATCAACCAGCACCTTGATGTTAGACTTCCCAGCCTCTAGAACTGCGATAAAATAAATTTCTGTTGTTGAAGCCACTCAGTCTATGGCACTTTGTTATGTCAGCATGAACAGACGAAGACGCCCCCTTTTTACGTTTTTCCCCTTCACACCCAATGCTCTGGACCTTCCCAAACCCGCTGGTCCAACCACACTTGATCTGTCCACCATCAAATCAGGGTCATGTAGTCTAAGTAACAGTTTAATCAGTATATGCTTGTATAGTGCACATTACTCAATCCAGGTTACAAATGCACTGCTCCTAGGCTCTCCTAGAGACAGTACCTTAGTGAAAAAGGACTGATTCCATTGGTTTGAATTTCAGGCATCACAGAAAGCTCAGAAGGGAGATATCTGTGGGCAGGCAGAGGCATTTTTTGTTATCTGTTATATCAACCTCTGGGAACTTCCTTATTGCTTGTAGCTTCTAGATCCTACCTATGTATCAGGACACATCTTATCTTGGTCATTATCCATTCCCTGAGAATATAGGTTTTGAATGTTTAGGGATTTATCAGTTTAAGATATATCTCTATATCTATCTATCTATTCATCTATCTATCCAGCGTGCTATCTTCTGTATATGCACATGCATATTCTAATACTTATCATATATTCATATATTTATAAAAGTGATATCATTCAACTTTCTCCTTCTTAGTCTAATACATAATAAACATCTTTTTATTGCAATGAGTATACTACATAATACTTTTTACAGCTGTCGCATTTCCTTGTCTATATAATTAAACTCGATCCCTCATTACAGGTACAGGCAGAACTTTTCCCATTTTTTCCTGATTATAAACAATGATTCTTATGTTTTCTTTCCTTTCTCTCTCTTTCATTTAAATCATTAAAAAAAGTTTATTTCCTTGTGGCACATGAGGTAGGACTATAGCTCTATTTATTTCCAAATACACTGTCTCAACGACACTAATTACTGAATGATCTCTACTACGCTATCAATTCGAAATACTTTATCCTCCCCTAAATTCCCAAGGTTTCCTTTAGAGTTTCTGTTCTATTCTCCTCTTCTTGTAATTCTTTGATAGAGATACCCTATTTCAACAATTATAGTATTTAATGTATCTATTTCATGCCTGATAGAGGAAGGATGTCTTCCTCCATTTTTTTTTTTCAGACAAATATGCTGACTTTTAGCCAGAGCCACTGACGATGAATAAAATGAATGCATTTGTGTTCATTCTTTCTGCTTGCTCTTGTTCTTCTAGAAAAAACCAGGGTGCAAGACTAGACTGGAGAGAGGGAGTCTGTGTGGAGGACCTGCATGGAGACCAGAAAGGGTCACAAGTTGAATGATAGGTGTTTCATGGGTGGCACATTTCCAAGCAGCCTGCACACACCTCGGGGTTGCTCTTGTCAATCATGGTGGGAGTCAGCAGCCTCTAACTGTGCCTCCCGCTGGAGGAGAGGTTGCCAAACCTGGGTGCACACTAAAATCATCCAAAGAAGGGCGCCTGGGTGGCTCAGTGGGTTAAAGCCTCTGCCTTTGGCTCAGGTCATGATCTCAGGGTCCTGGGATCGAGCCCCGCATCAGGCTCTCTGCTCAGCAGGGAGCCTGCTTCCCTCTCTCTCTCTCTCTGCCTGCCTGCATCTCTGCCTACTTGTGATCTCTGTCTGTCAAATAAATAAATAAAATCTTAAAAAAAAAAATCATCCAAAGAGCTTTTCCAAAGTAACGATGCCAGACCTCACTCCAAGCAGAGTGAATCAGAACCTCTCAGGCAGCGGTCTCCTGGCATTTGGTGCATTTGAGAATCTCCCCAGGCAGTGCTCTGGGGCAGCCAGAGCTGAGACCCCACATGGGGGCCTAGAGGCTTCCTCTAGTCTGAAAGCGTGCTATGGATTCATTTGGCGTCCCCAGGCCTGGTACTGCTGCTGACATGTGGCGGACACAGCAGAACTGAACTGAATTCAGATAAGAACACCCAGCCTTACACGTCTCTCCCAATTTACCTAGAGAAGGGACACAGATGATTAGTGCCCGCTTGGGAATCCTTAAGACTTTCCCTCCATCACACTGGGAGAAGTAGCTTTGAGAGGGAGGAAAATGAGCAAGGTCTTGATCCGGTAAAGGTGTTTGCTCACAGTTTGAAAAGAGGAGGGTGTCAAGACCATTTAGGCTTTCTCCTTATTTTAACCTCGTGAAGGCCAGAGAGGTTAAATGACTTTGCAAGGTGGCCCAGCTCTCGGTGGCACACCTGGAACAGAAACCAGCCCTTTTGTACTCCGGGCATCCGCATTATAGCCTGCTGTCCTCCTGTGAGGACATGCGGGTATGTGTGTATATGTGTATATGTGTATGCATAAGTGTGTAAGTGTGCATGTGAGAGACTGTGAAAGGGTGCATTTGTGCATGTGGATACCAGGAACAGGAGGAGGTGGGGAGTCTGAGCAGATAACTAGTGGCATTTAATAAATAGAAAGCCAGGAGTCTTCAGCCCTCTGTTTCCGGCATGTGGGTCACTGTGTTCTCTCCGGGTTGGTCTCCAGCAGGTGCGGCAGCATTGGACTGGGTGGCAGGGTAAGCCTCCAGGTCCCAGCGCCCGCAGTGTGGGAGGGGCTCTGCACTAAAGTTTACTGATGCAGAATTTGGGGAAGGGCTATAGTGGGTGTTCTTGTGCTCATTCTGGGGTGAGATGGTGTGTTGGGAAAGCATTGACCATGCTTTGCCTGGCTTAGGGTCCAGGATTGTTCTGTGGATGGACAGCCATTTTCTCCATCTGTAAATTCAAGTCAAGTAGATATGTCTATGCCCATGCATCACTGAATGTGTGCTCCTTGGACAGACCTCTGTATACCCCAGTGTCCTCCATGGTGTTCTCTTTGCCAGGCCTAAGAAACCAGGGTGACCTTTGGATCCTGGCACCCAAAGTCTCCTCTTCCTTCTTGAGTCTTCAGGGAGGCCACATGGAGGGGACAGCCCCTACCAGGAGAGGCTTTGTTGGGTCTGATCAGCTGGTTGGGTCCTGATGGAAGAGTGCAGGCTGGCTGAATTCAGGCAAAGCCTGAGCTCTTATTTGCTAGACAAAAACCACTGAAGAAGGAAAATTATTTAAGAGCCAGGTAATGCCAGTTAGACACTTACCTGCGCAGTTGGAGATCACTGTCTCATGGACTTTGTTTTTCATCCAAATGGTTCGGATCACAATGGCATAGATGACACTGTGGAAAGGACCAGAGGTAATATTAACATGGCTGGTGGGTTCCTACTGTCAGGACACAGAAAGACCACTCCAGTTCTCTGAGTGTGAGGTAAGGAGGGAGGTTGTTCTAAACCATGCCTGGTTCCTATCCTGGCTGATTATAGAATCCCTGCATGTCACAGCTACCACTTTTTTTTTTTTTTTAACTGAAGAGGGTAGAACATGGTGAAGTGAAATGGTTTCTCCAAGATAACTCAGATGGTTAGAGGTAGAGCTGAGATTAGAATCCAAACTCAGGGTTTGGGATCAGAAAGATTTGTATTTGTATCTAGCTCTACTAATTGCTGCTTGTATAACCTTGACCTTAGACTCTCTTTAATGTGGCCCCATGACTCCTGCCTCTGGTATGCATGCCTTTGTGAGATCCCCTTCCTTTAACTGTGGGAACTGTGACTTGCTTCTAATCCATGCATTGGGCTGAAGGTGATAAATGTCTGGGATCATGTAAGATTTATGCTTGTCTTGCTAGTGCCTCTCTCTGTTGCTGCCATGAGTCCTACAGCCCCAGAAAATTAATTCTGCCAAGAACCCACGGGAGCCTGAAAGAAGACCCTTCCCCGTCGAGCCTCTGGTGATAGCCCAGCCCTGGCAGACACCTTGATGGTTGCCTTGCTTCAGCGGAGGTGAGCCATGCCCCATTAAGCCATGTCTGACTCCTGACACACAACACTGGAGATAATAAACATATGTTGTTTTAAGTCATGGCTTCAGGATAATTTGTTACCCAGCAATAGATAAGCAATCTACTGACTGATACAGGTTGAATGTTTGCTGTGTCTCCACCCCTAAGTTTACATGTTGAAATGTTAATGACCATGGTGATAGTAGTAGGAGGTGGAACCTATGGGTGATTAGGTCGTGATACAGCCCTGATGAATGGGGTTAGTGCTCTTATAAAAGACACCCCACAGAGCTCCCTAGCCTCCTCTACCATGTGAGGACCCAGGAGAAGTCTGATGCTCAGAAGAGAGCTGTCACCAGACTCTGACCATGCAGGCGCCCTGTTCTTGGACTTCCAGCCTCTAGCACTGCAAAAACTGAAGTTCTGTTGTTTACAAACCACCCAATCTGTAATATTTTGTTACAGAAGCCTGAACAGACTAAGGCACTGGGACTCTGTTGACACTAAAATGGAGTTAATAACACAAACACTTTTTTGGGGACGGATCGAATGTGACAACATTGAAAATGCCAAGCACAGCACTTGGAAATTAGCAGAGACTCAATAAATGTCGTTTT
The DNA here is from genome assembly GCF_010015895.1 of Lontra canadensis. NCBI lineage: Eukaryota > Metazoa > Chordata > Mammalia > Carnivora > Mustelidae > Lontra > Lontra canadensis. The sequence goes on from NW_022630996.1 coordinate 35,148,825, forward strand.
CTTTCCCCTCTTTCTTCCCCATTTTTCACATACGATCACACCTACTGTAGCATGAAATAATTTATGCCTAACAGGAAAACAAAGTATTAATGACTCAAAAGCATCAGGAAATTTTGTATCTTTTGTTCCCTTTGATCAGTTGTTTGATGCTTCCAATATGTTAAGAACCTCAACTAAAAACTTTGGGACAAAGCATTGCTTTACTTTAGAATGGCACACATTTCTCTCCTGAGATTTACTGGTTAAAATAAAATCAGAACTCTGGTCTGCAGTGGCTGACAAGGTGCTATTGTTTTTAATGATCTTTAGAATATAACTTAATTAACGACTGTGTTAAAAGCCTTCTGCTCCTTTTTGTTTCTCCCATTCTTGCTTAGTGAACCCCTCTGAGTGCTCCAGGTGTGCCTGGAGCCTTTTTGGAACATCTCCAGTCCTTCTCATATACCTGCCCAGGGATTTTTCTGGAATTTGCGTGTCTACATTATAGAAGAAATGAGGAAAAATTACTTGTGAGTCTATTCTTTACCTTAAGTTGGACATTTGTTATAGCAGAGAAACTTTTTCCCCACGTAAATGAAATACAAGGAGAGGTTACAACCACCACGGAACATTAATTATGTATTACAGTTGCAACCCCAGCGCTAAATCGATCAACAATTCAAATATTTATTGGCCATGAGCCATATACACAATGGAAAATTGAGGAAGGTCTTATGTGTTAGGGGTTTGGGCCTAAGTCATCTCTGCCTCATCTCCTAAGGACCCTTTAGGCAAGTGGAAAGCAACTCCTAATTAGTAGGGTGTCCCTTTATGACCCAAATCCGGCCATTGCTCAAAGCAGAGAGGTTATGCATCAGAGAAATCTCTGAATTATATTCGTCTCCTTCTTCTTCGTTGTTCCTTTCATCAGCAAGTTCTGTGGTCTGTCCCTTCAAAATGTCTCCATGTCTCCATGATTTGTTCCTTCTTCTCCATTCGTGCTCCTCAGCATCAGTCTAGATCCTTACAACCTCTTTTTTTTTCCCAAATATTTTTACGTTTTATTTTTATTGTGGTAAAGTAAACATAACAAAATTTACCATTTTAACCACTTTTAACTGCATGGTTTGGCAGCATGAAGTACATTCACACTGTTGTATAACAGTCCCCACTATCCATTTCCAGAATTTTTCATCTTCCCCAACTGAAGCTCTGTACCCATTAAAAGTATTCAGGAAGGCTTCATGAACGCTCATGGCATCTTCATACGGGGACAGACTAATTTCTGTATCATTCCAATTTCAGTATGTGCGCTCCTGAAACAAGCACCCCTTATGACCTCTTGCCTGATTATTGTGATCTTCTAACGCCTCTGCGCAGCTACCATCTTGAATGCCCGCGCCGCCCTGAAGGTGGCGCTCTAGGACCCAGAGTCATTCTCTCGTTTAAAACTGCCCCACCTACAAGATGACATCCAGGCTCTTAAACAGGGCATCCAAAGCCTCCCGCAATCTCCCTCTGTCTTCCTCACCTTTACCATCATCATCCTTCTTCCCTCCACCCCACTGTCTCTCAATGACCTTTCTCCATATCAGCAACAGGAGTGCCCAGCAGGAGTGAGCTGACAAAACTGACCCCAACTCCATGCTTCATATGCAGTTGACTTTGGGTAAATCTGAGTTCCAGTGCCTTCTCTCTGTGTTTGCTTTGCTTTCTTGCTGAAATGCATTTTTAAGCCCATTCTCCATATATCACTTAGCTATGAAACCTTTCTGAGCTGTCCCTGTTCCTCAATGATAACTGGCTCTCTTCCTTAGGGCCTCCATGCTGATCTACCATGGTTTACGTAGAGTCTTGTCTATGATGGTCATGTCCTAAAGATCAGCAGATCTATCCATAGCCCATTCTCCGAAACAGAGCTCAAAACAGATTCTCAAAACCAGAAACATCTCTACTGTTTTGGTTTAACTTCTTACATGTCTTCAATCTATTTCCACTCTCCCAACAAGTGCAGGTTTCTTCAAGTTTCTGACAAATCTGGATACTGAAACATCATCCAGATTGAAGAAAGTATCCCTTATCTGTAACTGGCTGCCTGAGTTCTTGATTTTATGGGACACTTTGTAGACACAGACCCATTTTCTCTCATTTCCTTTGTAGAGGCAGCTCGTGATGGGGGTTGCATGACAGCCCAAGCCAGAGAAAGACCTTGTAGGACTGCCTTAGGAGGATGCTTGAACCTGGTTCCTTAGTCCTGATTCTGGATTATGTGTAAGAAGCATCTAGAGAAGAGAACAAAACCTTTGCCCTTCCTGTGAGACACAACAGACAGTATTCCCCTCAGACTGTAAATGCCCCACCCCTGCAGGATTCAGCACAAGTCTGGGGACTTCATGGGTTACAGTCTTGGAGCCGTAGACATTCAGAGCCAGAGGGGACCTAAGGCTCCATCTCTGCTTCCCATTTGGAGTCCAAGGATTGTGTCCAGTTATGCCCTGAAGGTCTCCTTAGAGGTCAAGCATAGGGAAGACAAGTAGGGGGAGTTGGTGTTTCACTGAACAAGACCCTTTTTTCTCTTCTCCTAGCAGGGGCATTAAGGGTACTTGCTAGTAAAAAATGTCTCTCTCATTAATTAATTCATTTCATTTTAGGTACTTGAGGACTCATTTGTTCCAGGCACCTGTTGAGTTATTGTGGATACTGTGGTAGAAAATACAGAGTCCTAGCCCTCGCAGAGCTCACGTTACAATGTGGCAATACAAAACACATTTGTGGCAATAGGCAATAATAAAATGAGGACACAGTAATATATGCTTATAAAGAGGCAAAAACGCTATGAAGATAAAATGTAGGGTGAAACAGGAGTATATATTAGGGACCCTGACTTGTTCTGGGGGTCAGACTTCAGTTTTGAGAGATTCAGTGATTTGTCTGAGTTCGCACAGCTAGAGGATGGGTCCTCTGACTTCAAGGGCTGTTAACCAACTTGTTAACAACCTTGTGTTTTTTTTTTTTTAATATTTAATTTATTTATTTGACAGACAGAGAGGCAGGCAGGAGGGGGGGGTGGAGCAGGCTCCCCGCTGAGCAGCTCAATCCCAGGACCCTGAGATCATGAACTGAGACAAAGGCAGAGGCTTTAACCCACTGAGCCACCCAGGCGCCCCTGTTAACAACCTTGTTTAGGAGGGTGCACAAGTTCCTCTGGGGGCTGTGTTGGGTTACATATGATATATATGGTTCTAGTTATTTTCTGAATGCTTTCTTTGATTCCTAGACCAGGTTAGCAGCCCTGCTGTGGATATACCCTAGGGCTCTCTATTTACTCTACTACCACTCATCACAGTGTTGTAACTCCTTCCTTAATTGGCTGTCTTCTCTGTTATACAGGAATATTCTTAAATTCAGACAGCATGTGTGTCTAGTCATTTCTGTATCCCCCTTACCAGGTCCAGGGTCTCCCAGAAGGTGGGTGCCCTACAGGTATTTCTAGAAATAATGAATATATGGCAAAAGGCAAAATGTCAGGGACTCAACAGTATCTCTGTATGTAGTTGGGTTTTGGGAGACATGAAGGCAAAACTAACTTGTAAAAACAGCTTGATACTTAAGAAACTAAAAAAATACATGAGAGTTCTGATATATACAGTCCATTGGCACCATGTTTAATGGGCTCCCAGACAGAGAAAGTCAAAGGGATGCCTTGGCTAACTCACTTGGTACCACTGAAATAACTGAGATTTCCTAATGGTCCTAGAAGAGTTCATTCTGATGACTTCGGTAGTTCAGATGAATTTACTGATGTCTGGAAACAGCAAGTTTGGACTGTTGGGTATCAGTTAGGATACTTTTTATAGCAACTTACAGAAAACTCCCGACTCAAATTGTTCTAAACAATTGGAATATTTCTTATCTCCCATAGTTGCAACTTCAAAGGGCCAAAGATGAGCTTCAGAAATCTGCCTTTTCTTTTTTCTTTTCAGTGCAGGTGTCTCCCTGAGTCAACTGCAGCAGTTCCAGCTGTCAATCCTGGACACCTGTATCCAGAAGCAGTATCCAGAAGATGATGTCCTCTCCTGGATTTGTTTCCTAAGAATGGGGAAATCTTTTCCAAAAACTCTTCAGAAGACATTCCCTCACATCTCATTGGCTTGAATTGGTCACGTGGCCATTCCCAAACCATTCACATACTGAGGGCAAGGGCTGCCATGAGTGCCTTATTGTGGAATGGATACTGGAAATCCAATTACAAATGTCTACCCTAACCTAGCAAATTAGTGAGAATGGCTTTTCAAAAGGTAACTCTTGCCACCCTTCAGGCAACACCATATGGTATGTCACTTCCTTTAATACTATGATGGGTCATTCTCCTTGACCTTGGACCTCATGCCCAGGGACAGTGCTGGCCAGACTCGTGGGGCCTTTCACGGGTCATGGCCTTAAACTCTACTGGGCTATACCAACCTTAGCAGACCCATGGTCTGATCTCCATTCTCCAAGCAAAATAAATGGATTTTTTTTTCCCCATGTAACACGAATCAACGCTCCATGACAAATGCGCTTTTTTCCCACTTATTCCTTTGCAATTGTTGGCCATGGATCTTTTATGCCTCTTTCTTTATGTCACAGAGATAAAAATGATAGAAGAATGAGAAATCAATTAAGTTACAAGAAAATAACCACTGCTAAAGTAAAGCAATTACACCAGGGCTAATAACCTACCCAGCAACAGTTAGACAGTTATGTCAAGTAAATTTTGAAATAATGGGAGTTGTGTTGACCCAGAAAAACAATGTATTACCTTTATTGTCAGTCACTATGGTTTCAAGTGCTGGGAGCCTGATTTAATTAATGACAGAAGAGCTAAGTCTTTATTCATACACAGCTCTCATGAGAGTTTGCCCCAGATAATGCAACTCTTCCTTCCTCTCTCCTTCCCTCCCTTTCTTTCATCCTCTCTCCCTTTTTCCCTTTCTCGCTTCCTTCTTCCCTTTCATATATATGGAGGATCTACCATCTGCCAGAAACTGACCTAGGTACTAAATAGCTAGAAATTTCCATCTCAGGTGTGTGCGTATCAGAGTGTCATGGTACCTCTGTCCTGGGATTGGTTCCCGTTATCGGTCAGGCCTGCATTGTACATTTACTCCCACATTTATAGAGTGAGCATTAGGTACTGGATTTGGAATCCAGAAATTAAGAGACAAAGTTCTGAACTCAAGAGATACATCCGCACAAGCCAGCAGGGGTGACACTACCACAAAGTCTTCATGGCGGCAGGGACGAGCGGAGTTTGGAGGTTATGGGTGAACACCCAAGGCACTACTTGGCCTGGGACCTGCAGTGGCCACTCTGCGTGGAGTTGGTATGTGGAATAAGATGTGAGGAATGTGACCTGGGTTTCCAGAAACAGAGCCGCAAGGCAGGGTGGGTGTGGAGGAGTGTTCAGGCGTAAGGAACGATGTGCATAATGGTAGAGGGGTGAAGAGTGAGGGGCGTCCCTGTTTGTTATGGCTGCAGTAGTGGGTGAAGGAGAGAGCATCAGTAGCTCCCTGAAAAGAGCCAGGGACCTTTGAGAAAGAGAAAACATCTGTCTTATCAGACATTAAATGTATATAAAGCTACAATAATTAAAACAATATGGTATTGGTGGCAGAAAAGCCCCCAGCTTAGTTACTTGTGCATCCTCTGCTTTCTTCATGATGGCAATACCTATTAACTGAAAATAAAACTGTATTCAAAATGAAGAAGCGAGTGACAAACTAGGGGCATGTTTGTAACATGTAAAAAAAGAAAAAAGCGATTGTCTAAAGACTACCACTCAAGAGAGAGAAAAGAGAAAATAAAAGTGCAATGAAGAGACTGACAAGTTCAGAAACAATGAGAGTGTTTAAAATATAAATATACATATGATAGAATTGCCACTGCATACTATGTCGAAAAGATAGGTTATTCAGTATTCAGTAAATGGTGTTGGGACAAAGGACCTGGCCTTAAAAAAGCAAATTAAAGTTAAATCTCTAATTCATATATAACATCAAAAGGAAATGGTACTGGGGACTTGGCAAATCAAATCAAATTTTTTTTAAAGATTTATTTATTTGAGAGGGAGCAAGAGAGAGCATGAATGAGTGGAGTAGAGGGAGAGGGAAAGAGAATCCCAAGCAACACTGAGTGCAGAGCCATTGTGGGACTCGATCCCAGGACCCTGAGATCATGACCTGAGCCAGACCAAGAGTGGGACGCTTACCAACTGGGCCACCCACTGCCCCAAATCAAATTTTTTTAAAGTAAAATTTTTAGGGGCGTGGAGTCTGCTTGGGATTTTCTCTCCCTCTCCCTTTACTCCTCCTGCTCATGCTCTCCTTCTAAAATAAATAAGTCTTTTTTTTAAAGTGACATTTTTAATGTATTGTCAACACTGAAATTATTTTCTAGTAACTAAAATAATAAATCATTGGGGCACCTGGGTGGCTCAGTGGGTTAAAGACTCTGCCTTCGGCTCAGGTCATGATCCCAGGGTCCTGGGATTGAGCCCCGTGTCGGGCTCTCTGCTCATCAGGGAGCCTGCTTCCTCCTCCTCTCTCTCTCTGCCTGCCTCTCTGCCTACCTGTGATCTCTATCTGTCAAATAAATAAAATCTTTAAAAAAATAAAATAATAAATCATTAAAAAGTTAAATCAACGGGGCACCTGGGTGGCTCAGTGGGTTAAAGCCTCTGCCTTTGGCTCAGGTCATGATCCCAGGGTCCTGGGATAGAGCCCCGCATTGGGCTCTCTGCTCAGCAGGGAGTCTGCTTTCTCCTCTCTCTCTCTGCCTGCCTCTGGGCCTACTTGTGATCTCTGTCTGTCAAATAAATAAAAATAAAAATCTTTAAAAAAAAAGTTAAATCAAAGTAGAAATAAGCATGTGCAAGGGACAATTTCCTAAGAAAGAAATGGGAGGCAATATGTAAAGAAAAACATGAGTTGGTGTGAATACATTTCAACATGAAAGGTCTGTGTATAACAGAGAAGCCTTATACATTTCCTTCATATTTCCACATGCATTTGTATAAAGTTTTGCATAACGCTTTCCTATGGTTCTTTTGACTTCTTAAAGAATTTGACTTTTTCATTTCTAATTTTTGATATTCATGCTGTCTCCCCTTTTTACATTTATGCCAGTCTTATTAACTGAAAGCAAAAAAAAAAAAAAAGAAAGAAAGCAAAATAAAGCCATATTCAAAACAAAAAGGCAAGTGATGAACTAGGGGATTGCCTCAACATATAAAAACAGGAAAAGTTTATTATATATAGAGTATCTTTAAAAATAAAGAAGAGAGAAAATAAAATTGAGAAAAATGGGTAAAAGAATATGAATATGCAATTTATCTAAAAAACTAAAATGATAATGTACATTTAAAAGTTTTTCAACCTTATCTGTAATAAAAATTTAAAACAACTTTATATGTACTTTTTGCTTATCAATTTGGTAAGGATATACATATGTATGTGTGTGTATATATATATACATATATATATGTATATATGTAAGTATATGTATATATATATATATACGTAGGTGTGTATCCTGCCTGAAGGAAAACGAAGCATTAGGCATGGTTAAGAAAGTGAATAGACACCTAATTTGAGTTGTTTCCTTTGCCTACTTAAGCTTGGAATTAAGAGTTTAACTTTACCCAAAAGAACTGTAAGCAACAGGATCGAGCTCAAGGGTCCAAAATGTGGTTAAGAAAGAAAAAAAAAAAAGATGAACTTTAACTCTGAGAGATATAAAATTGTAGCAAGTTATCCCAGGAGCTAGCTGGAAAACAAATTCTTCACAAGATTCCATGTGGGCCTGGTCTTGGGTCAAGAAGGAGGAGGAGCTGAGAGGGCTGGAGGGTGCCATATTCCCCAGACAGAAGCTCTTTCTTCTGCAAGAGGAGCCTGACCACAGAGGACTAAAGGTCATGACTGAGCAGATAGGAAACGCTTCAGGGAAGCTCGAGGTTGCGGAAGGTCACTCTGAATCTTCGTCATTCTACCACAGCTAGGAGCAAGGAGCACAGGGCAGGATTTAAGGAGGCTGTGCTTTGTTGAAAGCTGAGTGCAACTTGCTTTTGAAATCATCCCTTTCATCGTCGTATTGTACTTGGCTTTTTCTAAGGGCACTACAAGAACACACAAGTCAGGCTGTAGGCAGGTCTGAGAGGTCCTGATGGGAAGGAGCAGCTTGAATTGATGGGGAAAGATTATGGATAGGGAAAGAGCCACGTGACAGATCTGGCCAGACAGCGCATTGGGAACCCTGGGGTGGACACACTGTATCCACCCGCCTGAGCAGGTGTTTGGACTGATTTCATGAGCTGATGGGAAATCAATCAGGAGAGAACAAGGACAAACACTGTACTGAAATCGATGCGTCAGTTGCCTGTGACGGGCAGCAGGAGGTGCTTCCCCCCAGATGCTTACCCCTGCGATGAGCCACCTTCCTCCTCCACGTGCCACTTTCAACGATGCTATGACTTAACTTTGACTGCTTGTCTAAATAACCTTCATCTTTCCTCCAAGATTCCTCCCAAATTCAAATCAGTGGAGAGGAAGCAGTACATGGAAATCATGTAGGTGTCAGTTTGTCAAGTCAGCAGAGATGACTGACAATCTCCAGTCTCAGCAAGGTTGCTGCACTGGCTATGGGATCCCTCCCCTGCCCAGCTCAACCTCTGATGGAGAGCAAGTCATTTTGTTCTTTTTAGCCTTAGGCCGACTTTTGTGAAAAATTCAGGGGCTGGCCTATGTGATGGATCACATTCTTCCAGCTATGGTATTTTATGCAACTAAAGATGAACAAAGAGCAAGAAGGCAGGAGTCCCATAATATCAGAAAAAACTCGAAACATATTTCATACACTTAACACTTCATCAAAGAAATGCATATGAAAACAATGATATTTTTTTGAAACCTCTATGTTGGATGAAGATTTCATAAACGATAGCATCTTCCATTGGGTCAGGGGAAGAAAACTCAGAGCTCTTTTTTTTTTTTTTTTTTTTTTGCTGTTGGCAGGAATACACCTTTTCTGTAGGGCAATTTATGAATACGCATTGAAAGTTTTAAAATGAGCATCATCTTTGATCTAGCAATTCCAGTAGAATGAGTTCTGAAGGAATAATCAGAGACTCATGAATGAATTTAAGTACAAAGATTTTTATCACAGCAGTATTTATATGATCTGAAACCAAAGGCTAGTTCCTTCATTCAGGACAAGTTATGGGGTACACCGTGGCCAGCTTGGTGTAGGATCAGCCTGGCCAAGCAAACCCTCAACATGCCAGTATCTCCCTCAATCCCCGACCTCACCCAGGCAGAGTCATGCTGTCAGAGGTGATCCTGCCGCATGACAAGCAACACCCTGACTCTCCAGGAAGTTGTGGTCTTCTCTGCTGAAAGACCATCTGTGGCCATCATTGTCTGTGGGACAGAGGGAGCATCCTATGGCTTGGTTGTTAAGGCCCTTTATAATTGAATCTCACCCCACCAGAAGGAGCTTTTTGCCAACTTCTTCCCTCTCCCACTGACATGCCTGCCTGTCCTTTCCCTGTCATCACACTTAACTCGGACCCCCAGTTACCAGGAAACCTGCTTCCCTCCCACCTTTCCCTTCTCCTATCTGAATTCTTCTCTCCTTCAATAGTCTATTCCAAGAAGTATTCCTTGCCAGTTTTTTTTTTTTTTGCTCAGTTTTGCTTAAGGTTTACCTATCTTTTCAATGACAATGTAAGATCTCTGAAATTGGTACTGTGCCTTATATTTGAAAGACTACATGAAATAAGAGAAAGAATAGGGTATAAACTCAGAAAAACCTCTTTAAATCCTGTGTGATGTTGGGCAGGTTACTTAACCTCTCTGAACCTGAGTTTTACCATACATAAAATGGGGACTAAATGTAATTATTTCATTGAGTTGGGATCTATGTTAGCTATGGGATGGAATCCCATATGGGGTAACTGTTAGCTATGTCTGTTCCATAACACATACTCAGAAAATATGTTCTCCCCTCCTTACACTACTTTGGAGAAGTTGGGCTTAACACATATTAAGTTTAGATGAAATCTTGTAGTCTGGCCACTTCCCTCAAGGACACTAGGACCAATGACGGGCCTTGTCGGGGAGAGAAAAGCAGGAGTTGGTGAACCAGGAAAGCCTCCATGGGGGTCTGGCCTGCAGGTCTCTTACCTGATAATTGCCAGGGGGATGAAGTAAACCAGGAAGGCCATGATGGTCATGTACGGGGTCCAGTAGGAGTCATCTGGCCATAGTGCCCAGCACTGCACTTCGCCATTAGAGAGTTTCCTTTTCCCAAATATGATCAGGGTGGGAATGGAGAAAAGGAAAGAAAGGCTCCAGGCAATCACGATGAGGATCTTGGCTTGCTTTTCTGCTCAAAGGAAAGAAGTTGGATGGTTTCTCCATGTAGATATCAAAGACATCCAAGATGGGGACAGTATGAGAGACTGAGAACAGTGATCACATCTTTGGTGGGTGAGGGGCATGGCCATGTGGTCAGACAGAGAGGGAACAGGGTAGAAGGTAATCTAGTTTAATAGCACGAGCATCAAAGGAATAGATCAGTGCATGGGAAATAATGGAAGGGTTGGAAGTGGTCCAGGGAAGTAGGAAAATGTCTATACAACCTTTAGGACTTGAAGGGCTCAGAAGGCAAGCTGAGAAGCATCCACTTTGGAGATGTTAGGAGAACCAGGGATCTCACGAGGCAGGAGGTAGAGGGAAACTACTGTGATGTGGTTGAGGATATAAGGGAGTTGTTTCCCAAAGGAACAGAAAAGCTTTGGCTGGAAGAGGAGCAGCGGGAATTTGCTGAGGAAACAAACACAGAGCTGTCTGGCCTTCAACGAGCAAGGGAGGATTTTTCCTCTTGACCACAGGGATGTGATGCCAGCCAGGTTTCTACAGATCTTGGCAGCATTCATAACCGCGCCTGCATGGTATCCTTCTTTCACTGGTAACAATTCACATTATGTCTCCTTCTGTAGGTCCTAGAGCCTGAACTTTTAAGGGTGATCTGCAAGTCCTGGGCCCCATTCAGATTCCACTGGATGGGTTAACAATGCATTCACTTTTGAGAGGGATGGGCATGGAAAGAATCAGAATAAAAGATTATGAAATTGTGCTTTAGCATTAATCCTACCAAGATACAAAAAAATGTTTCCCCAAAGTGCACTCAGGGCAGATGCTTGGAATGACTTCTCTCATACTGGTGCTGGGCTGTCCTGGGAAACCCCCAGTCTCAGGTGCATCCATGGAACATTTTTCCATTTCTTTGTGTCTTCCTCAATTTCTTTCATGAGTACTTTATAGTTTTCTGAGTACAGATTCTTTGCCTCTTTGGTTAGGTTTATTCCTAGGTATCTTATGGTTTTGGGTGCAATTGTAAATGGGATTGACTCTTTAATTTCTCTTTCTTCTGTCTCGTTGTTGGTGTATAGAAATGCAGCTGATTTCTGTGCATTGATTTTATAACCTGACACTTTACTGAATTCCTGTTTGAGTTCTAGGAGATTTGGAGTGGAGTCTTTTGGGTTTTCCACATAAAGTATCATATCATCTGCAAAGAGTGATAGTTTGACTTCTTCTTTGCTGATTTGGATGCCTTTAATTTCTTTTTGTTGTCTGATTGCTGAGGCTAGGACTTCTAGTGCTATGTTGAATAGCAGTGGTAATAATGGACATCCCTGCCGTGTTCCTGACCTTAGTGGAAAAGCTCTCAGTTTTTTCTCCATTGAGAATGATATTCACTGTGGGTTTTTCATAGATGGTTTTAATGATATTGAGGTGTGTACCCTCTATCCCTACATTGTGAAGAGTTTTGATCAAAAAAGGATGCTGTACTTTGTCAAATGCTTTTTCAGCATCTATTGAGAGTATCATATGGTTCTTGTTCTTTCTTTTATTAATGTGTTGTATCACATTGATTGATTTGAAGATATTGAACCAACCTTGCAGCCCTGGAATAAATCCCACTTGGTCGTGGTGAATAATCCTTTTAATGTACTGTTGAATCCTATTGGCTAGTATTTTGGTGAGAATTTTTGCATCCGTGTTCATCAAGGATATTGGTCTGTAGTTCTCTTTTTTGATGGGATCCTTGTCTGGTTTTGGGATCAAGGTGATGCTGGCCTCATAAAATGAGTTTGGAAGTTTTCCTTCCATTTCTATTTTTTGGAACAGTTTCAGGAGAATAGGAATTAGTTCTTCTTTAAATGTTTGGTAGAATTCCCCTGGGAAGCCGTCTGGCCCTGGGCTTTTGTTTGTTTGGAGATTTTTGATGACTGTTTCAATCTCCTTACTGGTTATGGGTCTGTTCAGGCTTTCTATTTCTTCCTGGTTCAGTTGTGGTAGTTTATATGTCTCTGGGAATGCATCCATTTCTTCCAGATTGTCAAATTTATTGGTATATAGTTGCTCATAATATGTTCTTATAATTGTATTTCTTTGGTGTTGCTTGTGATCTCTCCTCTTTCATTCATGGTTTCATTTATTTGGTCCTTTCTCTTTTCTTTTTGATAAGCCTGGCCAAGGGTTTATCAATCTTATTAATTCTTTCAAGGAACTAGCTCCTAGTTTTGTTGATTTGTTCTACTGTTCTTTTGGTTTCTATTTCATTGATTTCTGCTCTGATCTTTCTTATTTCTCTTCTCCTGCTGGGTTTAAGCTTCCTTTACTGTTCTTTCTCCAGCTCTTTTAGGTATAGGGTTAAGTTGTGTACTTGAGACCTTTCTTGTTCCTTGAGAAAGGCTTGTATTGCTATATATTTTCCTCTCAGGACTGCCTTTGCTGTGTCCCACAGATTTTGAACTGTTACATTTTCATTATCATTTATTTCCATGATTTTTTTCAATTCTTCTTTAATTTCCTGACTGACCCATTCATTCTTTAGTAGGATGCTCTTTAGCCTCCATGTATTTGGGTTCTTTCCAACTTTCCTCTTGTGATTGAGTTCTAGCTTCAGAGCATTGTGTTCTGAAAATATGCAGGGAATGATCCCAATCTTTTGGTACTGGTTGAGACCTGATTTGTGACCCAGGATGTGATCTATTCTGGAGAATGTTCCATGTGCACTAGAGAAGAATGTGTATTCTGTGGCTTTGGGATGGAATGTTCTGAATATATCTGTGATGTCCATCTGGTCCAGTGTGTCATTTAAGGCCTTTATTTCCTTGTTGATCTTTTGCTTGGATGATCTGTCCATTTCATTGAGGGGGGTGTTAAAGTCCCCTACTATTATTGTATTGTTGTTGATGTGTTTCTTTGATTTTGTTATTAATTGGTTTAATAGTTGGCTGCTCCCACGTTAGGGGCATAGATATTTACAATTGTTAGATCTTCTTGTTGGACAGATCCTTTGAGTATGATATAGTGTCCTTCCTCATCTCTTATTATAGTCTTTGGCTTAAAATCTAATTGATCTGATATAAGGATTGCCACTCCTACTTTCTTCTGATGTCCATTAGCATGGTAAATTGTTTTCCACCCCCTCACTTTAAATCTGGAGGTGTCTTTGGGTCTAAAGTGAGTTTCTTGTAGACAGCATATAGATGGGTTTTGTTTTTTTATCCATTCTGATACCCTGTGTCTTTTGATTGGGGCATTTAGCCCATTTACATTCAGGGTAAGTATTAAAAGATATGAATTTAGTGCCATTGTATTGCCTATAAGGTGACTTACTGTATGTTGTCTCTGTTCCTTTCCGGTCTACTACTTTCAGGCTGTCTCTTTACTTAGAGGACCCCTTTCAATATTTCCTGTAGGGCTGGTTTGGTGTTTACAAATTCTTTCAGTTTTTGTTTGTCCTGGAAGCTTTTAATATCTCCTTCTATTTTCAATGATAACCTAGCTGGATATAGTATTCTCGGCTGCATGTTTTTCTCATTTAGTGCTCTGAATAGATCATGACAGTTCTTTCTGGCCTGCCAGGTCTCTGTGGATAAGTCTGCTGCCAATCTAACATTTTTACGACTGTATGTTACAGACTTCTTGTCCCAGGCTGCTTTCAGGATTTTCTCTTTGTCACTAAGACTTGTAAGTTTCACTGTTAGATGACGGGTGTGGACCTATTTTTATTGATTTTGAGGGGGGTTCTCTGTGCGTCCTGGATTTTGATGTTTGTTCCCTTCACCATATTAGGGAAATTCTCTACAATAATTCTCTCCAATATACCTTTTGCCCTCCTCTCTCTTTCTTCTCCTTCTGGAATCCCAATTATTCTAATACTGTTTCATCTTATGGTATCATTTATCTCTCAAATTCTCCCCTCGTGATCCAGTAGTTGTTTGTCTCTCTTTTGCCCAGCTTCTTTATTCTCCATCATTTCATCTTCTATATCACTAATTCTCTCCTCTGCCTCATTTATCCTAGCAGTAAGAGCCTCCATTTTTGATTGCACCTCATTAATAGTTTTTTTCAATTTCAGCTTGGTTAAGATTTTAGTTCTTTTATTTCTCCAGAAAGGGCTTTTATTTCTCCCTACAGGGTTTCTCTAATATCTTCCATGCCTTTTTCAAGCCCAGCTAGCACCTTGAGAATTGTCATTCTGAACTCTAGATCTGACATATTACCAATGTCCATAGGTCCCTAGCCTTTGGTACTGCCTCTTGTTCTTTATTTTTTTTTTTGGTGGTGAGTTTTTCCACCTTGTCATTTTATCCAGATGAGAATATATGAACGGAGAATAAAATACTAAAAGGGTGGCAAAGACCCCAGAAAAATGTACACTAAACAAATCAGAAGAGACCCCAAATTGGGGGGAGAAGAAAGGGAGTAAAAAGAAGTTTAAAAAAATTTTTTAAAAATTAAAAAAAAAAATATATATATATATTAGACTGGTGAATAGAACAGAGCCACCCACTTGATTTGAGGTGTATTTTGTAAAAAATTTCCCAAAATTTTTTAAAGAAAGAAAAACTTATACAAAAATAAGGGTAAACATGAGGAAGGGATGGGATATGACTAAGGATGAAAATTTTTAAAAAATTCTAAAAAAAGGAATTGATAAGTTGGTTGGAAAAAGAAAGAAAAGAAAGTGGAGAGAATTTGCTCAGGGTGGAGAATAGAACAAAGCCCTGTGCTAGATTTAGGACATATTTTGATCTATTAGAAGAAATTGTATCTCAAAAATTTTTTAGGAGGAAAAAACCCTGTATGTATACAAAAAATAAAGTCAGATACAATGAAGGATAAATATGAGTATAATAATGAAGGTTTTAAAAGATATTTTTAGAAAGGTATTATTAAGTAAACTAGTTAAAAAATGTTAAAAGAGGAAATAGGAAAAATTAAAAAATTAGAATAAGAAAAAATAAAATTAAAAAAAATTTAATTAACTTTGCAAGACTAAAGAATCATGGGGAGATAGACATGAATTTCATGCTTTGCTTTCCCCTCCTCTGAATTCCGCTGTTCCCTTTGATCAGTGAGCTTGGTCTTGGCTGGATGTTCTTGCTGATCTTCTGGGGGAGAGGCCTGTTGTAGTGGTTCTCAAATGTCTTTGCCCGAGGTGGAATTGCATCGCCCTTGCCAGGGACCAGGCTAAATAATCTGCTTGGGTTCATTCTCGGGAGTTTTTGTTCCCTGAATGCTTTCTGTAGAGCTTTGAAGGACGGGAATGAAAATGGCGGCCTCCCAGTCTCCCGTACGGAAGAGCCCAGAGCTCCGGGTCCCACACCTCAGTGCACCCTTGGAGAAAAGCGGTCAATCACTACTGTCTCCCTGGTCTCCGGCCATGTTCGGAGCTCACCCGGCCTATTACTGAGTATTTCTGTCTCTGACACACAGCCCCATTTGGAGTCTCCAAACCCAGCAGATTCGTGCCTCCAGGGAAGGAAGGTGAATCTGCCTAGATCTGCCACTTGTGGTGTCCCTGCTCAAATAGCAGTGGCCTGACTATGCCACAGATCACAGTTTAGGGTAATCCCGAGCTGAGAACGCACTCTTTGGCTCCGTCTCTGTAGTTGGCTTCCCCGCTCTGATACCTGCGAGCTCTGCTACACTCAGACACCCCTGAACCTTCTGTGACCCCGCAGGACCTGAGACCACACTGTCCCAGCGAGGGCTCCACCCCTGCTTAGCCTCTGGAGAATTGTCCCTCAGTGGAGCAGACTTTTAAAAGTTTGAATTTTGTGCTCTGTTGTTTGACTGCTTTCCGGGAGCCTGCCCCTCGCCCCACGGTCTATCATCCCTTTGCTTTGGATTCACTTCTCCGCATGTCCTACCTTTCAGAAAGTGGTCGATTTCCTGTTTTTAGAATTGCTGCTCTTCTTCTCTTTGATCTCCTGTTGGGTTTGTTCAAATGGTTTGATAACTATCTAGCTGAACTCCTGCAACCTGATGTCATCTCAGTCTGCTACTCCTCTGCCATCTTGACTCCCTTCCCCCTAATTCTGTAATTTTGTCTTAGTCCTCTCTTTCATGCATCCCATAGACCTTCTTTGTTTTTAATAATAAAAGCTACCCATGATAATTACAGAAATACCAGCAAGGAAATATCAACAAAAAGAAGGCAAAAAAAGTCCCTGGTGGAAAGTACCGGAAATAGCCAGCCCAAATTTTGAAAATGGGTTCATATGTAATATGTAGATTACACATATAAAAATGTGAACATAATGTACATGCTGGTTTTCAACCTGACTTTTTTCTCAGAAAAAAATTTTTATGACCATATCTTCATGTCAAGAAAGTTTTTGTCAAAAATTTTTATGACGTCTTTTCATGTCTGCATCTATACAAATGGCATTCCGACTTCTTCAGGCAATAAAAGCCTTTCATCAAATATAATTTTATCTCAAGCCCAGTGCAGGATGCCTGGGTGGCTCAGGGTGAGGCTGTGTGACAGCCAGAAGCTTCCAGACCTGTTCTGGAGCAGGTCTACAAAATGAGTCCTCCAGGGCCAGTGTGTGAAGTGTAATTTGAAAAGCACCGATATAAATTTTTTTCCCATCACTATACTAAACTCCAATTTTATTGATAACCTATTATTATTTAAATTGTTTCCAATTATTTTATTGCAAACAATTTATGTGTATTCTCTTTATGGTGCTGTTGCCTTAGGATGAACTCTGAGAAACAGATTTTGGCAAATATTATTCAATTTCTTCTAAAAGTATCCACAACTTATGGCTCCCATCGGAAGTGTACAGACATCCCTATTTCTTTATACTCTCCCAACACTGAGAGGTTCTTCCTCTTACTCTTGTTATCTCATTGATAAGATTTCATATCCAAGTGTCTAATCTTGCAGTTCTTCAGTTAGTGGTCAAAAGGAACATTTCTATATATCGTCCATTTTTTTTGTTTCTTAATAATTTGTTCATGTCCTTTATCTGCTTTTTCAATTGGTATGTTCTTATTTCTTTGCCAGAGTTCTTTAGAAGGATATTATCCCTTTGCCTGTTGTATACAAATATTTTCTATTTGTCATTCTGCTTAGGTATGCATACAATGTTTATTATTTGTATGAAGAGTTTTAAAGTTTTGATATAGTTTAAACTACATTTATTCCCCTTATTGTTTCTGCTTTTGGTGTTATTCCCAGAAAGATCTTTCCCTCACCAAAAATAAAAAGTTTTACCCGTACCCTTTCAAGTTTAAAATTTTTACTTTTTCCATCCAACTGGCATTTACTTTGTAATTCACTGTGACAGATGGCAGTCTAATATTTTTTAAATAGCTAGACAACTATACTAATGCCGTATACAGACTAACTCATTCTTTTCTAACGTACATAAGGCATATTCCATATGCCTTATGTACGTTATTCTGATTTCAGTATCATATTTCTTAAATTATCAAAGTTTTATATAATGCTTTACTATCTTGAACTATGTATTTCTCTTCATTATGAATAGATGATTTCCTAATTGTTCTTATATTTATTTAACCTAAAGAGGCTTAAAATGTCAGTTTCTCTGGAGTTCCTGGCTGAGGAAACCACCACTTTAGTAAAAAGCAGTGAACAAGACCAGTAAGAACAAGGGGAAGGCCTCCCCTTCCCCTCTTCTTCCATTGGTTTAGTCGCCATCACCTGGTGTCTGCTCAGCCGTGAGGGACACCCTGTGGCTTCTGCCTGCTCAGTTCTGGGTAAGAAGCTGTGCTGCCCAGTGGGGAATCTCTTTCAGCTGCCCCCTCTTTGTTCAATCACATGAACCCTTAGCCCAGCCCCTCAATGCTGCCCTTAAATTCTGAGGAGCTATAACACCAAGTAATACCAAGTGAGCCCAACAGGGTTCCCTGTTCTCACCTACCACATCACCCCAAAACTCCTACATCGCCATGCAGTCTTTCTGGGCAGGTGTGGCATCCATTTTTCATCAGCTCCCTGTGTGCTGGGAATTCCATGAGGTTCTGTTATTTGAAGCCTTCTTTCCTTGGCTCCCTCCCAGCTGTACATCCCCTTTATTTCTATTTCCTCTGTGACTTCAGTGGGATTGGCCAGAGAGGAAGGGAAAATGGGTAATGTCTATTTCTAAGTTTTCATCTTTACCCAAAGCTATTGATGATGATTATTTTCCAAGAGCCCTCCACCAAACCTCTATTAATTTTGTAGTAAGGAAATAAATTGCTTTACATCTTTAAAAGAACACTATAATATTCATTGCTGCTTCTTCTGTAATTTAGGACACTGTTCATAATATTGCAGTGTCTCCTAGAACTAGTCGTATTTGCCATGAGCTAAAGAGTTGATTTTTTTTTTTTTAAACCCGATGAGTATTGTGAGATGAGTAATGTTTCCCTTCTGGCTATGGATTCCCTAAGCCTCCACCTCCAGCAAATGTCTCAGGACACCCCTCATATTTCCTTATACTTAATTTCCCTAATACTCATATTTTTGTACCTTGAAATACCCTGGTGTATGTGTTTTTTGTATGCCCCCACTCAATCCTTCCTGGGGCTTGCTGGGCATAAATAAATAGGTGAATGAATAAGTATATCAAACCTTCGTTTAGATCATGAAGTGTCTCTCCCATTTCCCTTCATCCCACTCCCTGCTTCCTCCTTTATCACAATCACTGAGGCAATGAAAGTGCCCAGAAAGCTTGGTGCTGGTCACATACTTTACACATACACACACACACACACACACACACACACACACAACCAACCTTAAGAAAAGCCTACAAAAAACAGGTGTAAATTCTATTTTTAAACTAGTTTTAATTGTGCACAACACATCAGTCGACCTTCTTTTACATAAGTCCCTGTGGTCCCTATGGATAGTTGAAATCCCATTGCCAGGAGTGAGGACTAGTTGGTGTGTGCCCTTGCAAGCATTTGTTTATTACTTTTTCTTTTTTTACTGTCTGTGGCTATCCCACTTCCTCATTGAGAAGCAGGATATGCGGTAGTCAAAATACCTGAATTACACCCAAGCCATCTTGGGTTCAAGTCTTGCCCTGCACCTACCAGCTGTGTGATTTGGGCAAGTTACTTTAACTCTCTAAATTATAATTGTCCAAACTGTAGGATTCAGATAATAATGGGACCTATCACATAGAGACATTGTAAGAATTAAAGAACTTATATAATCATGAATGCAGCTGGTATGCAATCAATAAATCTAAGCTACTGAAACATCTACATTCCTCCACTGAAGGAATTCCTGCTGTTCT
Source organism: Lontra canadensis (assembly GCF_010015895.1). Taxonomy (NCBI): domain Eukaryota; kingdom Metazoa; phylum Chordata; class Mammalia; order Carnivora; family Mustelidae; genus Lontra; species Lontra canadensis. The sequence continues at coordinate 35,168,470 of NW_022630996.1, forward strand.
AAGCAAAGCTACAATAAACAACACATGTACATACAGGCATGCATGTGAGTGTTTGTCCAGAGAAGATACCGAGAAGTAGAACTTCAAGGTCAAAGGGCTGCACATTTTGTTTTAACTAGATGTTCTTAACTTATCATTCAAAGGATCTGTGCCAGTATTCTCTGAAATATTCAATAGTATCTGATGACATTAATTCTACTTATTGTAAAGTTCTGCTTGTTCTGCTAATTTTACTTTCTTAGTTGTAAATGCCTCAGAATGGTATTCTGAACTATTATCTATTTTCCACAGTTTGGTTTTTGTCTCATTTTGTATGATATTTGATTGTACCTCATCTCTGTAGTCAAGATTTCATATTAGTTCTTCATTTTATAAGTTTTTACAGGCTTCCTGGGAGAGTGTGGCACAGGTCATTCAACATTGGGTTCTTACTTGCTTTCAGGGGTCCTGGAGGAAATTGGGCTCTGCCCATGGGCAGAGTAATGGACAATTAGTCTTGCGACTAGGTACCAACCATCCCTCCAAGGAGTCATCTATTCCTAGGACCCCACCCTGTCTCTTCAAATCCAGCATCTCCATTACTAGGAGGAAGAGCCCCCTATCTCTGTTGCCCCACTGGGAAGGGGGACGACAGAGGGAAAGTAAACATGCAGTGATGAACCCTCCTCCTTGTTCTCCAGAAATCACCCTACTGGTTTCCTTGAATCCTTCTTGCTTTGGCCCTTACACGATCTATTTAGGAAGCACTCTTAACACTTCACCCATATTACTGTAGTGTTGTCTGTGGGTATTGTGAGTTGTGTGGTTTAAACCTTCCCTCTGACCCATCTGTTTTCTTCTTCTGGGGCTTCCGCACTATCACTGGATCAAGGAGAATTTTACTAGTTTCCAGTAATAGTGTCAATTAAAAACATCTTTCCAATTATCTCAATGGTTTGGAAGTATGGAAGACAAAGTGCTTGTTGTTGGTACTATCTACATAGTAGATACATAGTATCCAAATAGTATCCACTTTTCCTAGGCATTCTGCTTCTAATTCTACATCTTTTTGGACCATCAGACCCATGAAGTGGAAAGAAAGTAGAAAAGAAGAGAGTGGGAATAAGAAAACCATTATTTAGGAGGATAATATTAGTGGAAACAATCCTACCCTCACCCAAGGATGATTTCTTACAGGATAGACCTTGGTTAAGCCAACTTACCTCCTTGCAGGAACTTCATGGGGTAGACGATGGCATGGTATCTGTCTATGCTGAGGGACACCAGCACATAGGTAGAAGCATAGAGCAGCACAACCTGAAGACAGAAACAAGAGGAGGTATGTGACTTCACAAAAGTGAGAGAATGCATATCATAGAGGAGTATTTTGTGCTATTTAGAAACCTGTGCACTGAACCTAAGGAGGGATGAAGTTTGGGCTAGGGAGAGATATGACTGACTCCCTATGTCTAGAAGTAGATTGCTGTTTTGGAATTGGACTTGTCATTGCTAATGGTGACCAGTGAGAATGCTTCTAAGCTCACCCTTCTTCATTCATTCACTTGACTTCTTGGAGACACCACATCTCAGGATCAGTCTTTCTTGACATTTGTATGGTACATTTGTTTGTAGTTGACTTATAAAGCTAAACTAATTTTCTCTGCCATACTTGACACTCCAGAATAGTTAGAAAGAAACATTCATTTGGGTTTTATCAGTGTGAGTTGTTGAGAGACAATGGATGGGACCTGGTTTCTGGGAGCCCACGTGCTGTTTAGAATCATTTATCATCATCTGTGTTGACAGTCTCAGAACTTACTTCCTTCTCCACTTCTTTAGCAGAGCTGTTCATTAGGGTCAGTCCTTGGGTCCCCTCTTCCTCCTTCCCACCCCATCTCTTACCAACTTTGCTCAGGCCCTTTAATTATCCTAAGTACAGATATATATATATATATATATATATCTCACTATATATATATGTATATATAGATACGTATCTA